>NC_142895.1:14190000-14507500 GCF_054131105.1 Drosophila navojoa | reverse complement strand
CCAAACACGCACTCACACACACACACACACACACATACGAACCTCACAAACAGCTGGACTGCTTTACAATAATTTTATGAAGCTCGCATAAAAATTTCATTGGCGCTCGTTAAATATTACGTATAAGCTGCGTACGCTTGTTGCATAGGTACATAATTACACACACACACACACACACACACACTCATACATATTGATATTTTTATTTATCTGCACTCAAGCATATGTGAAAAAATGTAAAAATATATCCATTTGTACGTGGCATACCTATAAAACTTAACGCGCAATTGATTTCGATTTCGTTTAATGAATTTTGCGGGCTCAGCGCAAATTGTTGCCACGCCCTCAACAAACTGGGCCAATGAGCTGAATATACATGCACAATATACATACATATATATATATATACATATATGTATGTATATGTATGTTTGTCATGCAGTTGGCTGCGCGCTAACTGAAGCAGATATATTTCAAGGAATCTATTTCCTAAGCTCTGTTCTTACACTCTGAGGAGGCTCAACAAATTTCCATTGAATTTCCAATGAATTCTCCTTTGGTGTAAGTTAATTTTGGGCTGTCATATTTCATTTTGTGAATGCTATACTATACATAAATGAAGTCTAAGTCTCAATTATTAACACATCTAGTTGCAGAATTATTCAATTTGGGATTACAAATTGAGAGGGGAAAATTGCACGCAGAGACGGAGAAATGGAACTAGTTCGAGGTTAGCTTCAGTTGAATACTCAGTGTTTGCTAACGTGTTCATATGTCGTATATGTATTAGGTATATGTATCGAATGACTAGGTCTATAAATATCGTATCGTATATCGCATATATGTATGTGTGATAAATATCAGTTATATGTATTGTATGAATACTATATAACGTTTATAGCTATCGGCTATGGCTTTCATATTATAATGAATATATACAATATGTATCGTATGTAGATATCGCATCGCCATTAAACTTAAGTGAATACACTGCATATATCGTATATTATAGATATCGTTTATCAACCTCAACTCCTTTCAAATATAACTAAATATGTTTCGATATTCTATCTGTCTCTCTCTCACTCTCTCTCTCTCTCTCTCTCTCTCTCTCTCTCTCTATCTCACTCTCTCTCTCTCTCTCTCTCTCTCTCTCTCTCTCTCTCTCCCCCTACTTCCCTCTGTCTTGAGCAGCTCTTTAGGAAAAAAAAGGAGCTCTTCTCCTTCCTTCTCATCTATAAATAAATTTCTACATACAGCACTGATAGATACCTTAACAGTTGAACAAAAAAAATAAAATAAAAAAATAAAAGAAAACATCAACGGTATTCGGGGCATCGGCGAACTGCAAAAGCATTTAAAATTCTTGTTTATTTATGCCATTGCCACGGCACAAACGTTCAATTAAAATTTCAATTATTAGCTGGCGCACAGACAAACAGACAGACAGAGAGACAGACGGACAGACATACAGACAGTGGTGTGTTGTGGGTCAGGTCACTTGGTCTCTTGATGGCTGGCTGAAATGCTAAAGTGCTGGAATGTTGGCTGGTTGGATTGATGGGACACACACAATGATGGGGCATGCGACCAGCTACAATTGCCACCCAAATTGTGTACGCCATTCGGCCAGAGTTAGGAGCGATTCGATGCGGAATGTAAATATTATTGGTAGACGTCAAAGTCTGAGTGCGGCTGGAATGTGAATGCTTTCCGAATAGATTGAAAGAATAGGAACAGGCACCGTGAAGGCGGGGGAGGGAGTGGGTTGGACATTTGGTAAACACAGCCGGTCCCAGGCCCTGGCCCGGGCACAAAGTCAGGCAACAGAAGGCAACGAACGGCCCTAGCAGGCATCTAACTGAAAATGAAATCTTACGCACAGAACACACCAGAGCCACATAACCAAGGGCACAGTGCAAAAGATAGTTAATGCTGAAAGCGCCAAAATTATTGAAAACAAACTTCGTTGAAAATCCCGGCGAAAGTTTGCCTCGTGCCTGAAATTTGAATGAAATAGATTTTTAATTACAAATTAAAAGCACTGGAAATTTATGCAGAATATATGTATGTATGTATATTGCATGTATATATTGCATATATATGTATATATATATATGTTGTGGATGGTCTTTATAATAAATTTACGAGGAGACTCAATAAGGTCGTAAAACAGTGTGTGTTTTTTAAGAATTATATACTCATGCAAAAATATATATCTATATATTTGCATTTTATATTATCGGGACTCGACTGTACTTTTTTGTATTCTGATGATGATGACTGCCAGCAAAAAGCCCCAAAATCGACTGGCGGTTATACAATAAAGTCGAGTTCCCATAATTCGAAATGGCAAAGTTTTTTTTTTCGATTTAAACAGAAATTCAAATAATAAAGAGAATTATCGAGGACGAATTTTTTCGATTTATCGGGATTTTCGATTAAGCGACGTACAAACTATCGAGAATCGACTGTATTTCTTATGATTTTTGAGCACACCTCGTGTATGCACGCACCTAGATACTAAAAGCATGAAATGAGCATGTTTATTAATTGAACAATATACTAAATATTCAGTATCACTCACACCCACCCACCCACACACACACACACATGAATAATTAACAGACTTTCTATTAGCATTAGCATTGGCATTAACATGAGCATAAACAATGCCCTCGTCAATAAATCAGTTGCAAATCTGTGTGCAACAAAATCTGAGATAAGCAGCCGATATTAGCCTTAGATACATATATATTATATATATGCTTAGTGTTCCATTATTGATATTAATTATTTTGTTGGCCGTCGAGCAAGCCTAAGCTGCATCGATGGCTGCTCCTTTGGGGCTGTTTATTGCGTTCGCTGTTTCGCTTCATGCTCATTTCAATTATTTAAACTGGTAAAATCTATTGCCTAGGCCTCGGCTTGGTTGGGCTTTACATCCATAGACATTGGCATTCAGCTGACATTGCAATCGTGCTGCAGCGCCGGCTGCTCTGCTCTTCATAATTACATTTTAATTTGCAACAAATCCAATTATGCCGCACAAATTTCGTTTGAGGCATGCAAAGTTGTTCATCCAATTGCCCCACATTTTCCCTTACTCCCACTCTTTCCTTCTCTCTCTCTCTCTTTTGCTCACTACCTGGCTATCTACCTTTCTCTCTCTCTCTCTCTCTTCCCATCAGTTAATACAGTTCAAGCATTTGCCCATCTACGCTTAAATACCGCTTAAAGCATTTGCTCTAAATGCAATTTGTGAAAAGTCCAAAAATTCTTGGAATTTCGCAAGTTTTGATTTTAATGCAATTAGTTATCATTATTATATTATTATTAATGTTGTATTATGCTGCACAAAAACAACAAATTACCGAGCCTAATCGAGAAATTGGCTTTAAATTACAAATTCGCATTCGCAGCGCCGCATTGGCAGTGAAAAGTCAGCAGCAGTTTTTCATTTATAATTCAATTAAGCATGCATTTCGCATTGCATACACAGCTGTGCACATGCAGTACATAGTGAGCATATAAATGTATGTGCATATACATATACATATGTATATAGTATATAGCAACTGTTTACGTGTCGCACAGGCCGTGGCACTGCGCCTTGCCAGCGCATAAACTCGCATCAATTACAATAACCAATGGCTTATAAATATGCACACACACACACACGCACACGGACACGTGCCTGCATGGGTGTGCGTGGGTGCATAGACATTCGGTAAATCTAATTTGAAAGCGACCCGGCGACATTTGGAGTCATTGAGTCACGTTGAGCTCGGTAAATCGTGATCTATGATACTCCCAACTAGCAGTAAATTTCTCTCCAACACATACATGCATAAGGAAATATACATATATTATATAATAATATATAGTAGGTATAACCAAAGAGACCATTTCGTATGCCAAAATCCTTTTTGGCCGATAAAAGCTGCTGTCACTTTTGACAAGGATGTTGTTATTTTAAGCCTGACATAAAAGTTGAGCCGACTGTCAATATATATTCACGGTCCAGCAGGGTTGCCATGCCACGTGTAATTACGGATTACCCAAGACGACAGCCCTGTCAACCAATTATGAAGTGCAGAAGCCAGGGTTTTTCTCCGCATTGATGGAGGAGGAGGCTGGTGCAAATCGTTAGCCATAGAAACTTCATAACATCTGGCAACTCTCTGGCATGTGAAAGCATTGCCTGCCTCTAATGCAATTCACATTCGACAATACTCTTAGGCTAATTACTAAAGCAGAGTTGTCATCTAAGAGTAGATTACATATCTGATAGCACTTGCGCAGAATTGAGTGCCGCAGTGTTGCCAGCTCGTCAGCTTAGCGGGAAGAAAGAACGTAATCCACATTTGATTCCCATTTGATTAGATGATGCAGATATCTTACTGGGCACTAGTGACTGATCCAAATTAGCATTCACTTGACTTGCCAGCTGAAATCATCATATTTGCGTTTTGTCAAGGTGCAAAGCTCTTAGCCAATGCCTGCTGCTTAGCCACGTTCGCCTTTATGCTGGCTGCTGTTGCTGCTGCTGCTGCTGTTGCTGCTGCTGCTGCTGCTGCTGTTGCTGCTGCAGTTGCTGCTGCTGCTGCTGTTGCTGCTGCTGCTGCTGTTGCTGCTGCTGCTGCTGCTGTTGCTGCTGCTGCTGCTGCTGTTGCCGCTGCTGCTGCTGTTGCTGCTGCTGCTGCTGCTGCTGCTGCTGCTGCTGCTGCTGCTGCTGTTGCTGTTGCTGCTGCTGCTGTTTCTGCTGTTGCTGGTGCTTCTGCTGCTGCTGCTGCTACTGCTGCTTCTGCTGCTGCTGCTGCTGCTGTTGCTGCTGCTGCTGCTGCTGCTGTTGCTTCTGCTGCTGCTTGTGCTGCTGCTGCTACTTCTGTTGTTTGCTTATTATTGGATGGTAATGAAAATTTTATGATGGCTGCGCAAAAGGCAGATGAAGAGGAGTCTGTGGCAAAGATGTTATGGCTGTCTCTCTCTCTGTGTGTGTGTGCGTGGCCCAGGCCAGAGCTCGAGCACGATGATAATGATAATGAGACAATGACGATGATTGATTGATGAGTTCTTTTGGCGGTTATTGTTGTTAGCGTTGCCACAGCTGGTTGCAGCAGCAAAGTACAGTTAATTAGTGCAAGATTCTCGACTCTCTGACTCTTCTGCATATTTCACATCAAAATGTTTCAAATGAAACGCGCCTTCATTCATTTCGCTGGCTTTTGCTGCTGCCCTTAGATATTTATGAGCACATAATAACTCTTTCAACTTGTAATACGGCCACGCCCAGGCACATGCATATTTAATTTACACACACACACACACACACATTAATAGATACTCTCATATATAACTACCTTTTATGGCTGCCTGTGGCTTTTGCTTTTTGCCAGGCACCCACACCTCGACTTAGGTGTTAGGGTTAACAGAATTTTATTTATACACACACACACTCACACACACACATACACACACACACACATACCGTGCACCCACGCACACTCATGTTGATGTATGCCTCTGCCTGCGAACTGAGCGTTTAAGCAACGTGACCTTTGATCGCCTGCTCTTGCTCAAACCAACTCCACACCCGCCGCTCCCTCCCACACCCCTCTCTCCCACTCTAAGCCCTTCATTTGACGCTCGCTGGTGGGGAAACCCAAATCAAAATTTTTTGGCCAACAGAGTTGAGCAATTTATTTTATTGTTGCTCAAATTAACTTAAACAACAACAGCTAACAGCATTTGCTTGACCTTTTTGTTTTATTTTGTTTTCCTTTTTATTTGGTCTTTAGTTTCGTTTTGGCTCTTTTTATTATGTTGTCGTCGTGTATTTCACAATTTCCTGGCCGCTGCTCTTATCTAAACCGCAACTCCTGTTGCCTTTTTTTTGGTTTGTTTGTTTGTTTGTAAATCCACGAAGATCCCAAATTAGAGATGTTCATGAGCTGAAATATTCTGTCACATTCACTGACGAAGCTCACGAGGCAGAAGTTTTTTATGTTTGAAAATCCTATGTAAACAGCAATCTCGCCCAGAAACTCGAGTCCTAATGAACTTGTAAAAGTCAAATTACAAGTTGAGAAATGCTACTTGGGCGAATCTTCATGAATTCTTAAGAAACATTTAGCACTTCGTAGGGATTAATGGAGGGAAAGGGTGCTATAATGAGTATTATAGCGGGACAAATGTATCTATTTGTAAATGATCAATCAGTCAATTAGTCAGACGTTCTACCTGTTGATAATTGGCCAATTAGTTGGTTAGTTGGTTAGGCAATAAGTCAATCAGGTAGGTAAAATGTCAAGCGGTAAGGGTCAGTCAATTAGACAATCAATCAGACAATAACACCTTCTGCTGATCAACTAATCAATCATGCCAGTCAATCAGGGAGCTAGTTATACACTCGTTGACAGTAATTGGTCAGTCTGTCAGACAGTGAGTGAGTCAATCAATCATTCAGTCAGCTGTAAACAGCGAGCCAGTCCGTCAGGCGGTCTATCATACAGTCCATAACTCAATAAGTCAGCCATTTAATCATTCAGTCAGTCACCCATTTAGTCAGTCATGCATGGAGTTAGTCAGTCTGTCAGTCAATCAGTCAGTCATACAGTCAGTCATTCATTCATTCAGTCAGTCATTAAAGTCATTAAGTTAATCATTTAACCATTCGGTTAGTCAATCAATCAATCAGTCATTCAGTGAGTCTTTCATTCTCTTAGTCAGTCAGTTATTCAGAGGACTCAGTCAGTCATTCAGACAGTCAATCATTCATTCAGTCAATCATCCATTCATTCAGTCAATCATTCAGTCATTCAGCCATTCAGTTATTCACTCAGCCTATCTGTCATTATGTTATTCATCATTTAAGTCATTCAATCAATTCAACACACAGTTATTCAGCTAGTCATTCAGCTTATCAATCCATCAGTCAATCTGTGATTCAGTGCATCACAGAGTCTTTCACTCCATCACTCCGTCCTCAATACTCTTGCTCAATCACTCAGTCAATCTGTGCAACAAGTAAGTCTTTCAGCTATTCAGTCATTCATTAAGAGATTCATGGTCAATTAATTTGCGACTTTCACGCGCTCATCTCGATTTAAAGCCCTCAACTGACTGTGTAACAGCAACAAAATTCTTTATTGTTGTCAAATGTCAACAGTTTAAAGTGTTCAGAGATGATTCGTTGTTGTAGTTGTTGCTGTTGCTGTTGCTGGTGTTTGGATGTTTGTGTTGCCGTTGCTCTTTATGCTGCTGGCGGCTGTCTGCTCTTTTATATGCAGAGCACAGTGTACATGCATGAGTATTAATTGAAATTTTAGTGACACACCAATACGCATGCTCCCGCACACGAACGCATATGCGAGCCTTGCACCACCCACCCACAGCAATCGCACTACGCGCACTACTCGAGCCACTTTTGGTAGCAACTTGTTGTACATTTTGTTTGACTGGTGGCTTTTGGTTTGTCTTCATGTTGGTTGTGACTGCAAAGTTGTTCGTCAAATACCCTGTAAAAGGGGCACTCAAGTGAGGTATATATCAGCTAGAGTGCAACCAAATAATAATTCAAGGAATATCGCTTATCCTGTGGCTTGTTCTGTTATCATCAATCATGATTGATGGCCCAATTGCAGTGAATGGCCCATGAGATCTCTTACGTACATCTGACAGCTCAGCTAGAGTATAGTTCCCCTTCAATCACAGCTATTACTGCGCCTAGTCCTGCTCCTGCTCCTACTCCTGCTGCTGTTGATGTTGCTGCCATTGTGGATGCTGTTGTGGTTATTATTGCTGCTGCAATTGTTGCCCCTAACTGTCCGGGCCTAAAATCGATACTTTATTTACCTGTTTACTCGATTTCCACCGCCAAGCGGCGCGTGCTGTTCCACGATTGTGTGGTGCCGTCGCCGTCGCCGCCGTCAGCAGCAGACGTCGCGACGTGTCGGCTGCAATTCGCATTCGCCATTCTGCCAGCGGCCCAACAGCATTAATGCGCCTCAACGAGGCTTTAGTCAATTTTAATATTTGTCCTTGCTGCGCCGCCGCCTGTCACCTGTCAGCTGTCACCTGGCGAGGGCCCCCGATGACTATTGTCGCAACATGCCATTTGATTTGGCTCAAATCAATGCAAATAAACGTTTTGATTTAAGCTCCCACCGCTCCCAAACACCGTCTGCGGCACCACAGCTATATCGCAATTATGCAATGCAGTTTATCGAATGGCTTTGAATCCATTTATAGTTCTATTTGCCCAGCGTGCTTCCGATGAATCGTTTGCTAAAAACAAAAAAAAAAAAAATCGTATTTGCATTCACTTTTGCTCTGTAGAACTGGGGCGTATCAGGACTTGTGAATTTTAGCAAAAGAAAAAAAAAACGCTGTATGGTAAATACATTTTTTTTATGGATTTCAGCTACAGGCGGAAATGTTGGCTAGAAATTCCAATTTTCTGCAATTCTCTAATAGAGATACTGCTAAAAAATTGAAAGCTGACATAGCTTGAGTAGAATTTAAGCGCAGATTGAGTCAGATTGAGAAGGTGCTCAGCTCCAAGCTAACATCAAGCCGAGTCCTTGGCACTCCTATGTATGGCAGGCAGGATATGTAGAAGACAGTAGACTTTTCCTGCCTATATGCTTATAAAGACTTATTTCAGGGATTTCATGGAACAAGGCCAGTTGCATCTCTGTTCTGCAAGCCCATGTCATTTCTGTATATTGTGGACCTAGAGGTCTATTACTAACCCTTACTCGTCTGGTCCTATTTATAACTCTAAGGGCGAAATATCATTTTTTTTTTTTTTTTTTTTTTTGTAAACCAAATCCAATTTTATTATTAAATTAATATTATATATATTATATTTAATATATAATATTTTTTGTATTTTTATATATTTTCATTACTTATCATATAAATACTATACGTACATACGATAGATCGAATTTTCTACAATTTAAAAATATTTCAATACCTAATGTTTAATAAAAATATGCATACGCAATCCCAAAAAAATTCCAAAATTTTCGATCATATTTAAAGTATATGCCGTATACGGCGCACTTTGCCCACAGTGCTTAGCAATATGTCCAGAAATTGCAATTCTATTCAAATGATTGTTACTGGAGCAAATGGCAATGCTAATAGCAATGCAAATATTAATAACAATAGCATTGATAACATGAATTAGACTCGCATCACTGACACTAATAACAGCATCAATAATCCGTTTTTATTTGAAATATATTGCGCATACGCACGATGCGCCCATGGAGGTGCATTTGTAGTGCTCATCAAATTATATATTTATAAATGCATGAGTAGACGCACACACACACACACACACACATCTGCATGTGTATAGAGTGGCTTGGTCCAGCTGCAGCTGCAGTTGGTAACACAGCTGTTACAGTCGCTCTTTTAATATACTCGAAGCGTGTTAATTATTGAGCCAGTGCTGGAAATGCGCATGCCATGCGCTTTGAATGCCAATTTTATAGCCGTGTCGTTGCGATAAGCGCATTATGTCAACGCGGCTCACGTTGGCGAACAATGGCTGTGGCTGCGGCTGTGGCGGCGCCCCGAGAACAAGGCGCTGCCATGAACTGAAGCGGGCAGCTGGCTCGGCCGCAGAGCAGCAGTGCTAAGAGAATATGCATTATGCAACCTAATCGCGTATCCGACCTGTTTATCAGCTAATTAAACAGATTTATGGCGCTGCAGTTGTAAACTCTATATATGATGGCCGCATAACAAGTAACAAGCGCAAGACGCCAACTCCGACCCCGGCCAACTGCCCAGTCAAGTGCGTTGCAAACACCTTCATTTACAGCCTCCCACATCACCTGCGGCCAGATGCTGCTTCGTGCTGAAGAAGGCTAAGTTTAAAGTTATTGCAAATGGCTCGTATGCAAACCAACTTGGATATCAGGAAACTAAAAAAGGGAGGAGGGCGTGTGATTAGATCAGTTTATTATTAGCTGGCTTCAGAATCGGTTAATATTATTTAATAATGATCTATTTAGTGCCTGATAATTGAGTTGAGTGAACATTGGCTTAAATTGTTAGAGACTCAAATGAGATATGTTTTTTTATGATATTTTTCAGTTACCTAAAAGCAACTTTCATTTATACTAGCTGGAAAACTATGCCAAGGATGAGCCACATTTAACAGGCCATAACTACTTAAACTCTGTTTTGATCTGTGAATCGTTAAGTATTTATGGTAACTCTATAAACTGACTTGTGAAAAGTATAAAGGAAATCAAAAAGAGCTCTACGAATATGAAGCTTACGAGTGGTAGCAAGTAAAAGTCTTTGGGACTCACTTTATATTCTATGCTCGTATCACTTGCATGGCCCATTGAGCTGATTTATAGCCAGTCACTGCTGACAGTTGTGGCCAATTACCGTTGCCTAATTAGAAATTTGATATTTGTGTGTGAGTTTTGAAAACAGCAGAAGGTCTTTTCAAAACTGTTATCAATGCATGGCCGTGCCATTCGTGTGCCATTCATGTGTATATGTATGTATGTATGTGTGTGGGAGTAGCTGTTGCATTCGCACGCACAGCTGTGAGCTTTGCAGCGGCGAAAAGCTTTGCCTGCTTTCAGGCTATTCAGCGAGCTTTCGCCATGGCATTTCCCCAGCCTGGTCCACAGCTGGCAGCCAGGCGGCAAGGCAGCAAGGCAGCGAGGCAGCGAGGCGGCAGCTGGCATTTGAATTTCGGTTTTTTGGGGCTGGCCGTCGGACGGCCTGACTAACTGACAGCCAGAGGCAGCAGACGGGCATTAGCACACAGGAGCACGGCATGCACTTGTGGCGCTTGTGCCAAACAGCTAGCCCCAGCAAAGTCCCCACCCCCCCTTCGCTCCAACGCCAAGCGTCACAACCCCTTATACGCGCCGTGCGCACCTTCGGCTGGCCGCTCGGGCCGCGTCTGTGCCAGCCGAGCGACGACTTTCGACTGTCGTATGGCAATCGCAATGCCGTTGACTGTGGCTGTGGCGTGTGGCTGTGGCCGTGGCGCTGCTTGAACGCATGCATCAAGTGTAACAACAGTTTAGTTTTTCCCGGGAACCTGAAGCAGTGTGTTGTTAAGCGCTGCTGCGAACCAAGTGCGAACCAAGTGCCAAAGTAACGGACTCAGCAGCAACAGCAACAGCAGCAACAGCAGCAACAGCAGCAACAAACAGGCAAACAAAACTGAATTCCAATCAGAGCCTAACTCAAATCGTGTTTGAGTGCTAATTCCTAAATTATTTTGTTTACTTTTTTTGTTGTTGTTGGCCAAAGAAGCGAAATTTGTTTTGAAATCATTGCGTGCATTTTCGATTATTTTTTTTGAAGTGTTTCGAAATCCGAAGAGAAAACAAAACTCTAAAATAGAATAAGCCGTTGGCATCCGAATGCAGCTGTGCTAAAAAGCCAGGTAAATTAAATTAAATTTTAAATTTTAAATAATTAATTTTGAGTGCCGTTTAAAAAACTCCTAATTGAATTTGAAGCTGAAGCATGTAAAAAAATGATGCTAAAAATATAAATTCAAAATATGAAAATTGTTGATGCAGCTTACGAAAGTTTTAATGGTAAATAATTGTGTTTATGCTTGGCTAAAATAATATACATATATATGTATATATACATATATGGACAACTATTTCGGAATAAAGTTTGCTGTTTCTAATTAAGCATTTGTTGAACTGAGTTCCTCAACTGCAGAATTTCAAGTGGCAAAAGTTTGCTAGAAATACCGAGTCCAAGTAATTTCGACGTACAACCAAAAACCAGACCAAATAGATATATGTATATATGGGTGTATGTAAATATGGTGTATGCGTGCTGAACTTTCTTATTTGTTTAGTCATGTTATCAGGGTATTCGCATGCCGGAACTGTGCAGATAATGTAGCGAGTGGCTACCGCATAATCGAACTAATCACCTGGCCCAAAACGATAATGTATTTGTAATCTACATAGATCATAAATAAACTCATCGCTTGTCATAATTAATTCAATGAATATTTTCTAGCTAAATGCGTATGAGTGCGTGCGTGTGTGCGTGTGTGTGTGTGTGTGTGTGTGTGTGTGTGTGTGTGTTTGTGTGTGTGTTCGCTAGCTATAAATAATAAAGCCATTCAAATTGAGTTAGAGATTCGAGTGAAGTCGCCTTGAGCTGCTTTGGCTCTGGCTCAGCTCACTGCAGCTTGCACACGATTCAATTAATTTGCTCAACTTCTGTTGAGCTCGACTTTTTTCATTCTACTTCTTCTTCTTCTGTTTGTTAAGCGCATTGCTCTAATCCACCTGTGTTGTGTGTGTGTGTTTAATGATTTAGTGCTACTCGGTTATTGCTTTGGTTTATATCGCAACGCGAACGACCCCAATTCTGTGAGCTGCCCTTCAGGCAGCTTGTAAATGAGTTGCATCAACTCATTAATTAGAAAGAGAGAGGGAGAGAGAGGGAGAGAGAGAGTTGCAATACTATGGCTAAACTTTTAGTGATTCTTATGATAAATGCAATGCAGGAATCTATTTAAAATTTTATACCAACTATCTGCCCTATTTCGCCTATGTCACATTTATTTCATGTGAACTTCTCAGCTCCTTGGTTAGAGTATACACGCTGCGCCTATACAGCTTTTCGCTTTTTCCAGGCCGTTTTTTTATGATGCATTGCTCATCTTTTACTTTTAATTTATTTACTGATATGCCAAACAGTAATTGCAATCGATAACGTGATAAAAATATTTATACAATTTTTATTTGGTTTTCTATTTTTTTTTTCGTTTTTTTTTTTTTTTGCTTTGCTCTCATGGCTCACCATTGGCCCAGTGGCACGATAAGGATAAGCGCAGCGCGAAGCATTACCGAGGCCCATTGGCATTGTCAATGCCATTGCCACTGCCACTGCGACTGCCACTGCCATTGGCATTGAGGCTACATTATAGGTATTAGTCATCAAAAATAATCATCAGCGCCCCATTGTCATGCCCCATCATCATTATCATCATCATTACCATTGGCACTGGTGCATGAAAATTGGCCGAAATTAAAGTGTTGCTTCCTGTGCTCACATGCTCTCTCTCGCTCTCTGCTCTCGACTGCAGCCAAAGCGGGCATATTAGTGCCTGCCTGCACTTCGATCGGGCATTACACAGTCGATTGCACCCCATTCCCACACATGTTTGCTGTTGACAAAAATTCGAGCCAAAGGTCGTTAAAAGTTGATGTATTTGAAGGCATCGTGGCTGAGCTCTTAGACCACAGAGATCTCTTAGGATCTGCACTGGGCGTTCATACATATATCTTTCCACTTGAGATGTGCAGGATGTGCTGCTTCAGCTGCGTCATGTTATTTGGCAGCCTATTAAAAGCGCCATTTTATGTGTGAGTCGGCGCGAAGGCAAATTCAATACAGGCCCAAAGCGACGCGTCGCTGGCTTTTATGGCCATTAGCTGGCAAAGTTTTTATCTCTCTCATGAGTAATCGCAAAGCCAATGGCTTGTGCACTTCTGATTAACGTGCAAGCACCTCATTTCGGTCAGAGCTCTAACGATTGCCAATCGGTAATTGCCGATAATTGTGTCTGAGGAGCGCTCTTCTGGCTGAGAGATAAGCGTCAATTGCCATCTTCCTCTCGGGCAATGATAGTCTAGGCCAGCGTATCATATAATGTCTGTCTGCTTGTATTTAAATTCAGTTTCATATGCATCAAGTCAAATTCAAGAATGTAAGCCAGCCAGGCGCTTGGCCCTGGGCCACTTTTGGAGCCGAGCGCAGAGCTGACATCGACATGATTTGGTCATGTATACACAAAGTTTTAATCTGCTGGTCCCTGGAGCAGACTTAACACTGAGCCACTCAACCAGTGAGCCGCCCGTCACCCGTCACCCGGCAGCCGCTGTCGTCCGACCGTTTCGAGCGGTGGCACAACTTAAATAACTAACTCATATTTATTTAGGGCATTAAACGCAGGTTGGGCTGCTCAAGTGGACCTAGGCGAGGCAGCTTGACGCTCATATATATTCATATTCATTGTTAAAGAGTTGCGCACTTAAATGCTCAGTCTCACATATGAATGGGACGGCCAGACAGACGGGACAGACGGAACAGGATACTGGCAGGCGGGCAAACAGAGACTTCTTTGCGATGGCACTTGCCATCAGAGGGGGCGTGTCTGTTGGCTGTTGGGGGCGTTTGTAGTTTGCCAAACACTAATTGAAACGCTTACAACAACCGCACACACCACACACACACTGCACACACACACACACACACACACACAGAGGCAATAAAGGCGAGCTAATGTGACAGCTGAAGGAGAATTGAGTACTCACATGCCCAGAGACCCATGGAGGACGCGTGGACTCGTGGACTCGGTGGACTCGGTGGACTCCTGGCTGGGCATGAGAAGTACCTTTTGTCGCTGTGGGCAGCCGCAGAGCAACAAGTCAGAGCGACAGTTCATTAGGGATCAAATTTAAGTCAACACAAGCACACGAAACTAGTGAAAATTGTCTCATTAGTACAAGTATGCACACACACACACACACGCACACAAAAGCAAACACTCAGGCACACACACACACTCACATACACAGACAGACACACAAAGGAGGCCATAATTTTCAGGCAGTCGCCTGCTAATAAAACCGAGCGAACACAAAGTTGTCAATGCTCACAGACCCAGCCCAGCCTCCGACATTAGGGCCCCACCCGCCTTGGAGCACGCCAACGGAAAACGTTTTCTCACCAAAAACAATCCCAAGTAAAACAAGTGAAGAAACCAAGAGAAAATAGAAAAAAAACACACACACACACACAATTGCACAGTGGAGCAAAATAAGTAGGCCTAAAATATATTTACGCGTAAGCCTTGAGAGTATATGGGATAATCAGGATGAGTCTGGTATGAATACGATGAGTGTTTGCTAGATAATTTGGATGATGATGCTATACATTAATCGTTTCTCATTAGATTTGTGAAAATATATGCAAATAATTGTTAATCAGAATATAAAATTGTATATAGTTATTATTGCTATTAGTATTACAATTGCCATTGATATTATAATCAATATTACTATTTCTATTAATATTGATCTTCTTTTAGCATTGTTTTTAGCATAAGTGTGATTTAATTTAATATATGGCCTTTAATATTATCATGATCATTTTTATTGTATTCATTGTCTTAATGACTTTTATCATTATTATCCGTGTCATTATTATTTTAGCATAAATGTTATCATCATGATGCCTTCGCGCATTTCATTATGAAGATGATTATTAACCTTATAGTGACCATTAAAATTATACTTATACAGATTCTTTCAAGTTCACCATGTCTTTCTCTCTCTCTGTCTCCCTCTCTTTCACTCACTCGCATGGTTTTTCCCTCATTGCATCTGTGTCTGTCTATCTCTCTCTGTCTCTCTTTAGGATACACTCTCTCTCTTTCTCTCGATCTCCTTCTTCTCCCTTTCCCTCTACCTGTGTCGCTCTCATTCTTCCTCTTATTTTCCTTCTTCTCAATCCTCATGAAAATAAGAGATTCTCTATTTCTATCTCTCTGTTTCTTACTCTCTCTCTCTCTCTATCTCTCTGTATCTCTCTCTCACTCTCTCTCTCTCTCTCTCTCTCACTCTCTCTCTCTCTCTCACTATTTCTGTCTGACCTTCTTTACAACATTCTTTTTATTTCTTCTCTCTCCTCTTCCTCTTCCCCTTCTCCATCTCTCTCTTTCTCTTACTCTGATTCTTTCTCTCTCACACTCACTCACTGTACCTCTGTCTTCTCCAACTCCCTCGCTCTTTCTCTCCCTCTCTCTCTTTCTCTCTCTCTCTCTCTCTCTCTCTCTATCTCTCTCGCCGCCTGTCTTTTAATCAACCTCGAACTCATTTGCATTCCACTGTGCACTATAGTTTGACTAACTAAGTGTAGCAACGGCCCATAAGTGATAACGGTCTACGACTTTGTGCCTATGTGCGTATGCCAACTAGTGTAAGTGCGTGCCTGTCCATGTGTGTGCCTGCGTGTGTGTGTGTGTGTGCGTATGTGTGTCATTTGGCTGCTCGGGTCGTTGTCTCCTGTTTCTGCTGCTCAACTGCTTTTCTGTGTCCCGCTCCAGTGGCTCTAGTTGAGTTCAACTTGTCTGCCCGCCTGCCTGCCTGCCTGATTGTTGTAGCCACTGATAAGCGCCGGGTTGTTGTTGGTTGTTGCTACTATTGCTTATGCCTACAGGGTGTGCGTGTGTGTGTGTGTGTGCTTGGGTGTGCCAGCTTATATGTATATGTATGAAATTGTTGTAATGCCTGCGGCGGCAGCGGCGCACTGCTGTCGACTTGTTCTAATGCGAAACGTCAATGTTTGTGGAGCAGCGCTCACATACTTAAGTGTTGCTGTTGCTCCCGTCCAGTGTGTGTGTGCGTGTGTGTGTGTGTCTGCAGTTTAAATTGCCTTTTTCATGTCATTCACAAGGCAGGCACAAATTTGTGCCAACACAAATGATAAATTTGCATGTGCTCACACACACACACACACACAGAAGCAGACCATACGTAATTGTATTCATGTGTTTTGCATGCGTATTTGTATTTGTTTTATGTGTCATTTGAATTGTCTTGCTGTCGTGCTGGTTGCGCTTATCGCTTATGCCATGCCAAAAAAAAATAAACAAACAAACACACACACAAATACAGAAAAACAATATCAAAAGCACAACAAAAGAAAATAACAACAACAACAACAACAGCAACAAATGGCATGCATAATTACTTAAGCCCCCGGTTTTTGTCAGTGTGGAGCTTTGAGATTAAGCCCCGAAAATGCTCGGATATAGCGGTATACCGCCCTGATGGCCCTTAAGCCATCACATTAATTGCTTCAGCAAATAAGTCAGGTTACACACACACACACACACACACACACAAACACACCTGGTAGTCTGGAGTTGCACTTTTTTGGCTTAAATTGAGCGCAGAAAACAAACGACTAAATGCGCTGCAGTTAAGTATGCATGACTAAGCGCCGTTTACTTACATTAATCTATATACATATGTATGTAGCTACCTTAGCGGGTAGCTAGTGCAAATACACTCACCCATCCTCGGCGGGCATATAAAACACAATTTGATCCACTCAATTGCCCTTTTTGCTGATGGATTCCAATTGAATCAACATATTTATAGTCGAAAGGCAAACAAAATTAATTTTAATTAAGCAGCTGTCAAATCTATTATATTCATTATAAGCTGAAGGGCCCAACAGCCATTTGACAATGTGTTTACACGGCCGGGCGGCTTCTATTTATTAGTTACATTAGTGCTACATGGACTAACAAAACAAATTTTCAATTACAAATTACGAAATACAAATCAAAGCTCGTTATGCCATAATAAAAACATTGTTTTTTTTTTGCACACATATACATACATTTACACAAATATGTGTATGTATCTGTATCTGTATCTGAAATATGCTGTTAAATTTAAATACACCATTTCAGTTTATGCACCAATAAATTAATTTTGTATACAATATGAAAAATATTACTACAAATTAGTAAATGTTTATAAAAGGAAAACATGTTTTTGATTGAAGGACATATAATTATAAATTGAGCCTTTGAAAGGTTTGTTCATACATGAGTGACGCATATTCAGTGTTCGATGTTCGATACGCCCTAGTTGATATTCGATATTTACTTTTCTGGCGTTCTATATGGACACTCATAATCCTAACTTATGCTGAGACATTCGGTCATTTTTTCTAGCGTGTTTTAGCTCGATTTATATAAAAAAGAAAAATCTGTGTCATATGTTAGGGTCTAAAACAAGAGGTCAATCGTGCCGCAGCTTTTATATACCCTAGCACTGACTCTAAATGACTTTTTCTTGTTTCCGAAACTGAAAAGGGCCCATGAGAGGACGATGCGAAGCTACGATTGAAGAGAGAAATAACAACAACAAAACAGAAACTGAACAAGATACCTAAAAAGTTTTTTTTTTAAACAGCTTTGAAGATGCAAACAAAAAAAAGGGTAAAGCAGTAAAATATGCTTAGAGGCGCAAAAAATAATTGTTATAAAAATAAATAAAAAAAAATAAATTATTGTGTAAAATATTCCAAGCTCAAATCAATTTAAATATTTATTTTGTATATAAATATTTCAAAAATATTACTGTAAATATATATATGTATATATATAAATGTAGGTAAATCATAATTTATTATATAGTAGTCATTGCTAATATTTGACTCAGTTAAAAAGGTCATTTGCGCTATGCTTTCTTTTTTTTATGCTAACCATATAATTAAGGCAGTTAATGAGCGGTTTCAACCTATTTTAAAACCAGGACGAACATTATAGTACTTGACTTCATAAATGACAAGCGGCCTCTAAAGCTTGGCTAGATTCGCCAAAATAAAAAAAAAAAAAAAAAAAATTAAATAAAAAAAAAAATAAAAAAAAAACAAGAAAAAAATAACTAGCAACAACTGAATTTACAATTTATTATTAAGGAATATTAATTAGGATTTTGAGAGAAAAGTTTTTTTAAATAAAAAAAAAATAAATAAATAGTTAAAAAAAATAAATTTTAAAATTGTGTTGTTGTATTGGCCAAACAATGTGCATCAACTTTCATAACTGAAAGATGGTGAATAAAGGCAGACTAACTAATATTTTCTTATATTACTCAGGAATATACACAGCAGATATAGATATTTATAGATTTTTATTTATATTTATTTATTATAGATATTTATTAGATAGTTAGTTACCATCATCATTGTTAAGTTTTTGTCTCACTTTATTTAATAAATATTAACGTCAAAATACCTTTGTCGAGCCAAAGAACGATAATCTGCCATGCAAATAATTATAGAAATATAATGAGTCGTGTTATCAATGCAATATTTTGGGCACTTTTAGCTTTTTATGTGAGCTCTCTATGAAAAATATAGAGTTGGTATAGTTGGAAATAAGCGGTTGAAGTTTTTCCAATGTTGAAATATATTTTTGTCGAAATACTTTTGTCCGCCATTGTATGTATGTACACACATTTTTGTAGTTGATATACATATATTGAAAAGAAACCGAAATAAACACACATATTTATAGTGAATATATGCCCGGGCAGCACATTGAGTTGTTGTTCGTCTGTCCGCAATGTTTTCGTGCGCACGAGCCACAAGTGTTTGGCTTGACTTAAATTGCGTTAGCTTCTACAAAATGGCGCTCGCCAGATTTAAAGGCAAAGCGGAGTGGCACGGCACGCACATCTCTAATCAAGCACGGCGTAGACGCATAAGCCATTCAGCATCGTCGTTAGGCTGCGATACGAATTCAAATTCGAATAGCCATTAAGCTACTCCACGCAAGCAATTGAACGTCCATTTTGGGGCAATCTCTCTCTCTCTCTCTATCTCTTTTGCTGTCCCTTTCTCTGTGTGTGTGTGTTTTGTGTATTTCCCTTACCTTTTAACATTTTCATTCGGACTCTGATTGTCTGTTTGTTTTTCATCAGATTCCTTTGCTTTCTGATTCATTAGCATTTTTGTCGCATTAAAAAATGTTTCTTCGTCTGTGCCAGCTGCCCCAAAGGCATTTTGTTTATCTTTGTTTAGTTGCTGCTGTTCTTGTTGTTGTTGTTGTTGTTAGTGTAGTCGCCCGCCAGCCTGTTGCTATTATTATTATTCTGCTGCATTGTTGTTGCGGCAGTGTTTTGTTATTTCTGTCAATAATTTTGTTGGGCCTTTGTTCGTCTTGGATTTCTCATTTGGCAAGTTTCTCAGCACTTTTTTGCCTTTTTTCTCTGTAGTTTGTTGTTTGTTGTTGTTCAATTTGGGTTTCTTCTTCCTACCCACTACTGCTTCATCAGCCTTGACGATTGCATTGGCCAGGGTCGTTGCTTCATTGTGGCTGCGCGTCCCGTCCCGTCCCGGCCGTCATCCAAATTGCACGTAAATTCGTCGCTGAAGCGCATCAGCTCACAGATATTGTTAGCATAAAAGGCAGACTCGAGTCGCAGCAGCAGCAGATGTCTTCGGTGAGCAGCGCAACGACCTTCAGGTGCTAGGATTTCAAAAATGGACAAACGCATGCGATCTCACGCCAGATGAATCCAAAATTCAGCACAAAGTCCAATTTCAGCTACACTTTGGCGCTTTTTAAGGGTGCCATTAAATACTTATGTGAACGTTAGCCATGTGTGTGTGTGTGTGTGTGTGTGTGTTTGGGAACTTGTAATAGCCTTATGTTCGCGGCATTATGCCATACATTTCAATGCCTTTCAATTCTGTCTCCCTGCACCTGACTCGAATACCTTCGACCGACCCATGGCAAACAGATGTGTCAATGCATTTAAGCTTATAAATGCACACACACACGCACACATCTGTAGAGCTAATCTGGTATTTAGTAACCAAAGAAGAGAAGGAAAAAAAATAGGAATAGAAATAGGAATAGGAATAGGAATAGGAATAGAAATAAGCAAGCATATTTGTGTGTAGATTGCTCGGCACGGATGTGGCCTGCATCGTTAGGATTATTAAAATACTGAATATGTATTTGTGAGCAAGCACACACACACACACTCACACACACAGCTGTACTTACACACATGCATGGGTGTGTAGCTGTATAAAGGCTGTCCAAAATGCAAAGTCCAGCACAATAGATCCTTTTGATGCTGCACAGCAATGCTGGCCACACTTTAAGCCCTTTTTAAATATGCTTTTAACTATATTATGTACAACAACAACAACAACTACTACTACAACAACAACGACAAAGTTTTTTAGTGATTCTTCAGCAACTTTACTATGCAAGTTTATGCCGAGCATGCAGCTATGAACATTTTCACAAAATTAACCTAATAATTCCGTTATTTAGTGCAGCATGCAGCTGCACTCAAATAAATTCGTTTAAATATACAAAATGCTTTGGTGAAATTTCATCTATGCGTTGCTTGGAAAAAAAATGTTTTTTTTTTTTTTTTTTTTGTGGATCTTACACAGATTTGTTGTGTGATTGAATACTTTTGACGCCTACTGTACTATTATCTATGGGAGTTTTTCTTTATCCTTTACTTTGCTTTGCTTTCATTGAAAGAAAGAAATCTTTCATATTGAGCTCACATTTGGTCCTCTCTCATCGACTTCTTCAATTATTATTGATGTCTCTCCCTCTCTCTCTCTCTCTGCGAACATCCGATATTTCTACTTCTTTGTATATCCCTTTCCCATTATGTCTCTCACTTTCTCTCTCTCTCTCTCTCTGAATTCCTTCTACTCACTTAATAATTCTCTTTTTCGCTATTTATCTGCGTCCATATACTTTCTCTCATCACTATATATTTCTCTAGCACAATGACTCTTCTCTCTTTTTCTCTCTCTCTCTCTCCTTTTTATTTATGTTATCTTCACCTATTCTATCTCATTCTCATCCTCTATACCTTTCTCTCTTTCCTTCTTTTTGCCTCTCTCTCTCGCTCCTTCTCTCTCTCGCTCCTTCTCTTTCTCTCTCTCTCTCTCAACATCTGCCACTCCCTCTCCTCTCCTTTGAACACAATAACAATTTTTTTAATTTTCATTCTCCCATTCTTTCCTGTTTTTTCTTCTTTGCTCTCACTTAACGGTTGTAAGACAACGCGACCAGCCATCCATCCACATTATGCTTATATTATTTATTATAGCCGGCACTTTTATGGCGCTTGGCTATTTATCAGAAAATTGCATTGAGCAAACGAGCCAGGCTAATAAATAATCTACAAATTGGCCGACAGGAAATATAATCTGCGAAAAGGTTGGGCCGATAAGCCATGCAAATCAAGCATTTCATGTCGGGCAAATTGAATTATGTTTTGCCTCTTCCGCTGCAAAAAAAAAAAAAGAAAATAAATGAGAAAACCAGAGAATAATCGATTGAGAGAAATTTATAGTTCGCTTCTCTCTTAAATATTCTACATTGTCAATTCCCATTTGCGATTCCCATTAGCCCATCTTTATATAATATCAACTGCCAAATCACTATATAATTCGAGACAAATTTTCAGATCAATTGCTCTATGCTCTCTATGCTCTCAATTGCTAATGAAACTGAAATTGCAATAACTGGCAATTATGTTGGACTGTCTCTGTCAATGCGAAAAATGTTGAAATTTTAATTGGGCTACAGCCGGAGCCGTAGAAATGGATATATACATCAATTTTGCAATTTTGCCATTTTGGAATTTACGAATTTTCGAATTTCGGAATTTGCAATTTGATTCTGAAGCTGATGCCAAATTTGACCTCAAATTCAGCTGGCAGGGAAACCGCAAAAACATTTGCTGCTCACTGGACTTGCCATCAATTTGGGGCTCTCATCTGGCAATCTATCTCTGCTGTCGGCTTGCGCAGACCGCAGGCGATTCTCAATGCAACTACTCATATAGCAATAACAACAACAACTACTAGCACTCTATACACAGGTCCTGCAACTGTAATCCATTTACTCAACTGGCTGCAGTCAATATTTCTCAACTAGTTTAACTTGAGCAAATTTTTGCGTCTAAGCCGCAACGAAAGTTATCAAGAGCTGCTCCTCAGCAGCTGTGCTCCCAAAAGTGGCTTAAGACGCACACAACCACAGCCAGCCTCCCCGCACGCCCACACCAAAACTTGGGCATGCCTAAGCTCATTTAGGCAGCCATCCATATCTCTCTCTTTTCTTATTTTTATTTAAATTTTGAGTTATTTATTTACAGTTTAACGTACCGCTACCTTTTAGGCACCCTAAGCCAAGCAGAAGTTTAATTAATTTATATATCTACTCAAAGACATAACTAGGAGAGCATATTTTAGAGTATGTAAAATATAGCCAAGGCTTAAGGAGTCATTAAGAATGAGAGTGATGTTCAGGTCAAGACACGATCCAGCAGGTCGTTTCAGTCTACTTCTAGCACAGGTGCGGGAACTGGGAGGACTTTGAGCTGCAAAGGCTACGCGCCCGGTCAGGTTATACCAATCAGACCCAAGACTCAAAACTCAAGCCTCAAAATTTCTGCACCGCCCACACGACCAGAGCTAGGCAAAAGAAAAACCACAAGAGTAAATAAAAATTTGTAGCTAGCAGCAAAAGAGAACCGGCACAGTCTCAATAGCCTCCTGGCGCAATCGAATAACAGCTCCCACTGGCATTCCAGGCCGATTCCTTAAATACAATTATGAGCGTCTTCTGTGTGCAGTGAAAATGCCCCAAAAAGTATGCTACAAATTTTGTCTACATTATTCTTTAGGTGCGCACATGCCCAGAGCATATTTATACAAATCTACTTATACTTGTTGACAGCGAGAGGGATAGAGAGAGATAGTGAAAGAGAGAGAGAGTGAGAGTGAGAGAGAGAGAGAGAGTGAGAGAGAGAAAGTGAGAGAGAGAGAGAGAGTGAGAGAGAGAGTGTGTATATTGGCTTTGTGCAATGATCAGCTGTCCGTTGATCTGTCTGAGTGTGAGTATGCATGTGTGTCTGTGTGTGTGTGTGCGTGTGTGTGTGCGTGTTTCTCTCTAACTCTGTTTGGCTAATTGTGTGCAAAAATGATAAGCTAGAGCCATGCATACATACATATATGAGTGAGAGCACTCTAACAAATAGTTTGATGCTTTATGGAACTTGCCTATAGAATTTTGTCCTAGTAGAACCTTTTACAATTAGAATTACTTTACATCATATATTATAATATGCATTTATATTCACAACTCTAAACACCAAAAACTTTAAATTTGACCATGTGCTAGATTTTTCAATTTCCAAGCAATTTTCGCAAAAAAAACATTAAAAAAAAAATAAATAAATAAAAAATAAATAAAATATTAATAAATATTAAATATCATTTTTTAATAGCTTAAATTTATTTTATTATATTTAATTGCAATATTTAATTATAATTTAAGCTCGTAAGTAACTATTGATCGTTACTCGATGTCTGCAAATGTCTTTAGCTATAACGTAGATCGTATCGCTCCTGGGACAGACAACTCAGGATCAGAGAGAGAGAGAGAGGTGAGAGAGAGAGTGAGAGTGAGAGAGCGAGAGAGTGTGAGTGATTTTTTTCGGTTGATTTAGCTGATAGAGAGCGCAAAGACTTAAACGCTTAACAGTTATTTTCGAGCTGTGGCTTTTAGTTTTAATAGAATAAACAATTTTATATGATTTTATCAACTAATTTTACAGCTCTTTAGCTGAATAGCTAATCTTCAAGTCACTTTTCCTATATACATGACTTTTTAATATATGGACACTTAAACCATTTTATTTTATGTATACCCTGGCCAATTTCTGCATTTAATCCTCGATTCAATTTATTGAATTCGTGCTAAATCAATTGAAAGCGGTGTAAACTTTCGTTTTGGGGTTGACGGCGCTTGTGATCCGGCCGCAAATGGCATGTGAAACGCCGCAATAATTGAATCAGTTTCAAGTGCAACTTATTGGGGCCGAGCCCGAATGGGATTTTGGCTCCAAATGCTATTTGATGGCATTTAAATAATTTGATTTTTAGTTTTCGGCTAATGAGATCTGAAATCTGAGTTGCCGGACAACGTAATCATGCGTGTGTGCGTGGGTGGGTGGGAGGTTGTGTGTGTGTGTGCGTGCGTGCGTGTGTTGTGTTTTTTTTTTGTGGTTTTCATGGAATTTTGGCGTTTAAATGTGGTCTACGCCCTCTACCTTGGGGGTGTGCTTTGGTCGTAATTCGGTTTGCATTATAGTTCAATAAGTTAAGCACATACACACACACACATACATACATACATACATGGCTTGATAATCTGTAATAATTTAACTAGAAATTCAATATGTGTGCTGAATAAGGTCTAGTTCCCTGAACTCATTGCCATCGCCTACGGTCATACAATACTCTTCATGGATTATGTACATACATACGTATATATACACAGATTTAGTTTGTATTAGGCGCACAGCCAGCACAATTAAATCAAATTAAATTTATTCAAATTGTGTTCTTTCAAATTCATAATTTCAATTTAAATTTGTCCTGCTGTGCTGGAATTCAGAGCTCTCGGGTTTCTTTAGTACAACATTAGTACAACTTCTGAACTTTGCCAACTATTGCTCTTTGCCTTTGTGCCTTGTGCAAACTTTGCCTTTAAGTTGTTTTAATCGTTCCACCTCGTCATGCACCGGCCGCCCGATGGGGTATATTAGGCTGTTACTTTGAACTTAGCTTCCAGCAGGCCGGCTCAATTAGGCCAAAGCTCACGTAATTGATAATTAACTCTTGTTTGATTCGCTGACAACTAAGTGCAGGTATACGCAGGTCGTGCTGCTTAAAATTTAATTCGAAAAAAATAAAATAAAACAAAGCTGCCAACTGAGTTTTCTTAACCATGTGCTACTCATTTCTGCTGGCTGCTCGCCCTCTGGCCCTCCTCCCCCCCTCTCCTCGCTCTCTTCCTTGCTGTCTGTCTGCCTGCCTGCCTGTGTCTTTCCGTGCTGCTGGTGTCGGCTTTCAGCCACTTTTGCTCAGCTTGGCGGCCAACATAAACAAAATTAAGCAGCAGCAGCAGCAGCTTTCAGTTGCACGCCCCACATAAATTTGTCTAATTACTTTGTGCCCAACTTCAGTGCAGATGCCAACTGTTAAACTTTTCGCAAATGTTCTCGTTTTAAGTTTAATTATCTGAGCTCACAGTGCACAACAATTCTTCACGCTTAACAGGGCATTTTCATATTTAAATATAACAACCGAAAAAAAAAAACAACAAAAAAACGAAACAGAAAACAAAGAACTTTTCCTTTACTTTTCGCTTTTACAACTCGAGTGACTGAGAAGTCTTACGATTTAGTTTTTGCAGCTCAGTTCTGCCAACAGCTCAATCCAGCTCAAGCCAACTACAACACAAACATTTTCAGTGTTCTGTAGCTGAAATTTGTAAAGAATTAGCTTAAGCTAACAAGAATTTCTGTTATTTGGCTGCGAGCCACAGCCTGGCCAAATCCGAAATTAAACTATTGAAATTTCTTGATTCTGTTGTTGTTATTTATATATTTCAAACGATTGGAAAATTCTGTTTTGATTTCCATGAAAGTTTAGCTATTTTTGAGTCAGACTCGTCAGCACATTAAATACCAGAATTTAATTCTTGATTTCATTTCAATTTTATACTCATTCAAGTAAATGAAATGAGTATATTTGGCTTCATTCGCTAGAAATTTTTAATATATATTCATTCATTCATATATTCACTCTTGAATTATAAGGTGAATTTTCCTATATCTCAAAAGCTAGAGAATGTCAACGGCAAATGGATCTGAATGGGTGTTCTGTAGTCGATAAGGTCCGGTGGTTTTCATTTCAGTTTCAACTCACGGTCGCATCTGCTTTATTTAGAACCAATTCAGTTTCACTTCAATTTCAATTCTGATTCAATCCAGTTGAAATTCAATTTAAATATAAATTTCATGTTCTTTATATTGCCATTTAAAAACCCCTTAAACAAATTCCAAAGCTCTATTGAAATTCATGTTATCTATTATCTTTGACCAAAAGTTAGTTTTCAGCGAAGTTTATTAAATCTTCATTTGATATGCAAACTATGCCCTAGCTGGCATTTCGTACAACAGAATATGCATAGAAAATAAATAAAAAATAAGAAAAAAAAAAGTAAAGCACGTATAAATATCTATGTTTATGCACATAAGTTCCTTTTCAAGTTTTTGTTAGTGAACTTGTGGGAGGGAAAACTAAAATTGATGTCGCATCGCATCGCTTTTACACGTTGAATATAATTTGTATGCAAATTGTAAATCTTTTGCAGCTCTTTTAGCCCGGTCAAATGATGCGAACGGAAGGGCACGCTAAAAGCTCACGAATTTTACGTGACAAAGAGCTATATAATTTTGGCCTTTAATCGAATTTGTGTCGTAAAGCACGCATTTTATGGGTAGGAAAAAGTTCTGATTCTGAGTATAATTTCACAACACTGCTGTGTCGAGGTATGGCTAGGGTATTTGGGCTTTAACTGCTTTCGAGCTAGCTCTAAATGTGGATGTAAACAAATATTTATATATACATTTATATATACGAATTACATACATACATATCTACAATTAAATAAAGCCCCGGCGTAACTATCTCGCTCTGGCTGCTGCCATCTCTGTCAGACACTGTTCAACACTTAAACAGTGTGTAATTTATGACCATTTTCTTCTGCTTCATCTCACATTTCTCACATTTTTTTTTTCTTTTTGTTGTATTCCTCGCACTCAACTTACGGAAATTTTCAATTTGCAGGTACATTTACATTTTCGTGGAGCTGGTCGGGCCACATAATTAAAACGAAACGAGAGCTGGCTACAAATATTTGCATAAAACGCTGTCGGGCTAATAAGTAATGAACTAAGCCAACTTAAAAAGGCATACAGGGCCCTGAACAAAAAACCATTGCAAATATAGAAGATACATACTATCCGAGCGTACCCTACCAAAAGTCCCTGCCACGCATAGAGCATAGAATTTATAGAGCCAACGATTGCAATACAAAGGGCAACAGCTCAAAATATATTGAATAATCAAGTGCATTGCGCGACTTCTTTGAAATTTATGCAACACTGCAAGTAGCGCCGCAAAGCCAAAAAGGATAAAAAAAAAAAAAAAATACGCAACAGGGAAAGAGAAACGTAGATACAGAAAGAGCGAGAGAGAAAGAGAACGTGTGTGAGAGGGAGAGGGAAAGCGACAGTGGCAACATTGCCATATAACGGGATTTTTCGCCTGATTTACTGTTTGCTGTGCTTGCAGCCAACAGCGGAACATCAATCGCTTGCCAAGCCAGCACCTTTTACAGCAACAACAACAACAGCAACAGCAGCAAAAGCAGCAACAACAGCAACAAAATGCGTGGCCGTCACTTGCGCCGACGTTTCAGCCTGCAGCCCTCGTTCATGAAGGATGACAGCGCCGAGGATAAGCCCAAGCGTGACAAGTAAGTTATGGCCTCAAATACATATGGTAAACAACACACACACAAACATGCACACACACATGCACAAGCACATTGACACATGCACAAGTTAAGTTACATGTCAAGCCGATCGACAAGCTAACCACAGAGCGTGTTTAAAACTTTTAAGAAAGCCCATCAATTTATTTAATAGTTGTATTTTCCTCTATATTTATATTTATTTAATAATTATAATTTAATAATTATGCTTTCCTCTATATTTATATTTAAATTTATATTTATTTAAAAATTATAATTTAATAATTATATTTTCCTCTACATCCATATTTAAAGTATCGTTTAGTAAATAGATATTAACTATAAATAGACATTCTTTGCACACATACATACATATTGCTTTAGTTATTGATATTTTTCATTTTATATGTATATATGTATATAAAAAAAAGTACAATCAATTATATATTTAAGAGCAGAGATAACTAAGAATAAATATATATATGATAACTACATATATTTTGCCATTTACATTATTTAAATTTTAAAATCTTACTACAATATATGTATGTATATATAATATAACCTTTCGTTAGTAAATATTTTATTTAATATTTTATTTTTATTTTTAATTTATATTATTAATTTATAATTTAATTTATATTATTATTATTATTATATTTTAAAATTGTTTTTTCATTTTATATATGTATATACTTTTTTTTCACTTTTAGTTTAATTTTATTTAACATTAAAGTATTTATTAAGACGTCTTTTGTCATTGAGCTCGTTGATTATGTTCATAAATATATTTTTATTTTTATTCAGTTGTTAAAAAAAATTATTTAATGTTCAATTTTAATTCAGTTATTTACAAAATGTGTTTTATTACGTTTTTTCCAACCCCCCTTCATATATCAATATTCAAATATAGCTACATTTATATATTATAAAATTTTTTATATTTATTTAAAATTTTTATTTTTTATATTATTATTGAATTTTTTGTTAGTTTCTAAAATAACTGAATATATTGACCGGAAGAGTATTTAAAGTGCGTTCTGCAGCTTTTTTTCAATATAATCCATTATGTTAGTTGAAATGGGAATTTTTAACTATTTTATTTATTATTTTTCTGTTTATTTTTTTTTTTTTTCAATTTGCTATAATGAAAATTTGTTTATTGAATCGCCGATGCACAATGTATAAAGTATGTTTTTCGTTAGAAACGAGCGCGAATTGTTTTTTAATTATAGTCAGATTCCATGGCACGGATTCGCGCTTGTCGTGCGCCGAGAGAGTATAGCAGATGTCACAGCAATCACCATATCTTATTAAATTCCGAAAATAAAAAAACACAACAAACAAATATAATAACTACAATAACGGGTGAAAGGAATCCGACAGTAAAATTGTTAAAGTTCTTGCAGATATTGAATTCCTTAGAGCAGAAGGAATTTTATATTACTTTTGCTGTTGATTTTTATTTCTATTTTTCTTTTGTTTTTTCCGTTTTTTTTTTTTTTTTTTTGTACATTTATTTTGTTTCAAGTGGGAATATTACCAGTTGATGCCCAGGTGGATGTCACCTGCATGTCCGCAGCAACTGTCTAGGCCGAGGGGATTGGCGAGGGGCAACCCAACGGCATTTGCCAGATTAATTTTTTCTGTTTTTTTTTTTTTGTTTTTTTTTTGCTGCTCCCCCACAACAATTACCTTTTCGCAACGTTTCAAGTTTTGTCTCACTTTGTTGTTGTTGTTGTTGTTGTTGGCGGTTCTTATTTGCTCGGTAAGACGAGTCCCGACACCCAACCGCACCCGCTGAGCCTCCACAGCTCCGTCGGACAAGCAGTGATAAGACATTCTACGGCTGATTTGCCGAGTCCCAGTCGCAAGGGAGGGACAGAGATTCGTCGGTTGGTCGAATGGCCGCAGCATTGAATCAAGGGACCATCTTTTGCATACTTTTCTTTTGTTTTGCCAGCCAAGCTAAGAATTTCAGCTTTGCTGCTGGCTTTTTTGTTGTTCTCCATCTTGTATTTTCCTCTCCTTTTGCTCCGTTTTGGGCCGCATATTTGCGTTGATTATTTGCTCTCCTTTGTCGTTGCGGGGTTTTTTTTTCTCTCAAATTCGGTCTAAGGTCCGTCCGATGCTGAACAAAAATATATATGTATGTATATATAAATTATAAGTCGCTTAGATCAAACTGTCACTGCAAACTGCCGTCGCCTCAAAGCGCGATTGAGATTCCATTGTTCTCCGAACATTGAAGGAGCGGGCGACTGCTGCTGAAGCTGTGCGGGATAAATAAAATGAAATTTACTAAAAAACTAAATCCAAATGCCAAGTGCTGATGAATTAAATGAAATGAATGAAAAGCCAGAAATTAATTTACTGAAAAAATACGCATATTTCAATTCAATTTCAATTCAATCTCAATTCAGCTAGAAGTCCGATCTAATTCAATTTGAAATCGTATTCAATATAGATTCAAAAATTCATTCCAGTATGTCTTATGCAGTTATGTTTCGATCGAATTTCGATTCTGTTTTAATTTAACTTTACTCCTATTTTTATTTAGATTCCATTTTATTTCAATTATGTTTCACTTCATATGCAGTTCAATATCAATTCTAGTCGCATTCCATTTCAATTTTGTTTCAATCCTGTATATATTCAATATCAATTCATAGTCAAGTCAATTTATATTCAATTTCCATTTACTTTCTATTCATTTTCAGTTTCATTTCAATTTATCTCAATTTATGAATTTATTTTGATTCAATTTCGATTTTATTTCACTTTCGCCTGCACTTAGATTCAACGGAATTTCAATTCTGTTCTAATTCAATTGCAGTTCTGTTTCAATTCTACAGCAAGTCAATATCAATTTTGTTTCAATTTTGGTTAAATCACACAATTTATTTTGATTCAATACAATTCAGTTTTCATTTTGCTTGCGATACAGATTTAATTGGGCTCAAATTCCGTTTTCAATTCAGTTGCAGTTTCAGTTTTCACTTTTTGCCGCCTGTGGAACGTTGACGAAGACGACACAAAGGAATACTGAAAAATTGCAGTGCAATAAAAAAAAAAAAAAAGAGATATTGTTAAATTGCGTGCAACTGAGCAGGCAGCTGCCACAACAGTTGCTCCAAATATAATTCATTATAAAGCGCTGCTGTTAAGGGCAGACAATATATACCTTGACGCACACACACACACACACACACGCACATACACGCACATGCTTTAGTTTGTCTTTTATCTGTTGTCTTTGGTGGCGTCGTCGTTGTCCTGGCGGCAAACTGATTAATTTTAAATGTAGCGCACAGTTTTAATGAGTCGCTGAGGAGATTGAAGCGTTGCACCAGTTGCTGTATACTACCAAAATGAGAAAACCCCCATCCCCACCCCCTCCTCCTCATCCTTAGCGACTCTTGGGTAGCTAAAGTAGTTATATATGTATGTTTGTATGCGGACACACGATTAAATTAATAAACATGGAAAAACGAACGCAAAATAATTCAATTTAAGAGTAACTCAACTTGCAAGTCAATTTTTCTCTTACTATCATCTCCCCCATCTATCTATCTCTTTCTCTCTCTCTCTCTCTGACACACTCGCTGGCTGTCAATATAGAGTGGGACGAAATAATGCTGTGGACGATGCCATTGGACCGGCAAATGCACGTCATAAAATTGTGGTCATGGGCGCGGCCAAAGTGGGAAAAACTTCGATAATCACACAATTTCTGTATAACACATTCACTACGAAATATAAAAGGACCATCGAGGAAATGCATCAGGGTAACTTTTCAATTGCGGGCGTTAGCCTAACGCTGGACATACTCGATACGGCCGGCTCCTATGAGGTACGTATATTATTATATTTCTTTTATATATATAGTATATATGTTATGTATGCTGTTAGCTCACCTTTGCTGAGTTGCCTAAGTGAGTTCATTAAGTAAATCGAATTGTGTGTAAAGAGCTGCCCGCTAGTCAAGTGGATGTGTGTGTGTGTGTATGTGTGTGTGTGTGTGTGTGTGTGTGTGTGTGTGTGTGTGTGTGTGTGTGTACACCTGTGTGCGCTGCTTTTAATTTTTAAATACCTGACTCTAATGGGTTTCAGCACCCGCATTCACATTGGCATGCAGTTGGCTCTCTCCTGGTTTTATTTTTTATTTTTTTTTTTTTAATAATTCAGCACACTGCTTGGGCATCGCCGTCGTCGTCGCCGTTCATTGTATCCACTGTATTCGCCCCTTCCACGCGAGCTCTGCGCGCAGCTTCTTCTGCTTTTGTGTGCAGCGGAAATTACAGCCTGCGATTCAATTTCGCTGCCACTTCCGCTAAACGCGAATTGAAATGCTTGTTCATAAAACTGAATGGCAAGTAACAAACGGCGACAGCAGGTGCCAAATGAAAAGAAATATGAATGGTACACACGCACACGCACACTCACATACTCACTTTAGACATCCATCGAGTGCAAAGCAAGTCAACTGTGACTGCGCCCAAAGGATGCTCAACTCGGCTCAGCTCGCACAGCTCTCAGCTGGTGTCCTTGATGCATTTGCCCTGGCTATGGCAACTGCTCTAATATGTTTTATCATCAGCTTAAGTTATTTCACAGCCTTGCAGCCGTTGCATCAATAAACTATATGCATCTGCATCATCTGCCAGCTGAATGCTATTGCCAGACCATGGCTATGCCAGCCAGCCTTTGATTAAACAACAGTTGTTCAAATAGCTTAACGCAATGCTCTACAGCATTGACAAGGCTCATCGTGCTGAGAGCATTAGAAAAGTGCCTGGAGACAAATACAAATATGACTCGAGTGCATTAGAAAAACATTTAGATCTTATGCCGTGGAGTATATATGAAATGAGTATAGTTATATAATGATATAAATACTCGAGGCTGTCTGATGTAACATAAGGATAACCAGTTTGAAACCCATTTGAGATTCAATCAGCCAACTGCCTTACGGCTGCCTAATGAGTAGATCACATTAGCTAGCTCTTAGTTCCTACCAACCGAGAAACGCAAAAGAGTAAAGAGCTCTTTTATTAAAGTTCTTGAATGTTCCTAGTCTGAAACTGAAACTAGAGTTTCCATCTTCAAGCTCTTGCTTTCATATTCCATTCAAAATAGATTTCACCTCAATGTCAGTTATCGAATCTGTAACTGTGGATAAATTGATAGCATTTTGAAATAGTTCAAATTAAAAAATATTACTCAAAGTAATATTTTCTTTGCAAACTCTTTTAAGCAGAAAAATGTTTATCTTTTTCTTATCGAATTAACATCTATTCAATTTGCTCACCAGCTGCCACGCACACACACTCAGCTCCAAGTTTCTCTCAGTCTCTCTGACTACGACTTCATTGCTCAAAGAACATTTCAAGTTCAGGTCTTGTAGGGGTCTCGAAAGTATTGCTGGTACTTTAAAGTTTATAAAGGCTTCTTTAGTTTGAATTCCCTTTGGGGAAAACTATGATCAAACTGCTGCTGACTAAATGTCAGTGCATTCAGTTGGCCTGTGTGTAGTCTCGTAAGATTTCTGAAACACGAGAAATAAAAAAAAAAAATGAAGGAAAGAAAGCTGTAAGCGCCTATTCCCCAACAAACAAAGTTTAGCTTATTTTCTGCCAACTTTTGTGTAATAATATTTTACACAGCTTTTTGAATAGTTTTTTTTCTTTCTTTTTTTTTCTTAATGGAAAACAAGTGGAAATGGAAAAGTGGAAGCTTTAGAAATCCATAACAAAACAAAATGAAAAGCATTTTGCATTTACAACTTCAGACAGAGAGGAGGAGAGAAACGAGACTTAATGTGTATGAATGGCAGCATATAATATATGCAATATACAATATATATATATATATATGTGGAGCATGTTGGTGATTCTCTATATATGTATATATGTAATATCGAGTATACGTATTTGACTGTGGCAACTGTTGCCTCACGAGCGCCGTCGCAATTTCCCCGACTCGACGGGCGGTGGACGCCAAAAGAATGTTACAAGTAACAAGTAGCAAGTACATGTTGCATGTGTGTATGCTCGCCGTCCCCCCCTCGCCCGCGCCCACTCTATCCGTCTCCCTTCCTCCCTTGAGCAGCAAATAGTTGTACGCGCTTGTAGCCACCCACGATGCCATTTGACAAGTTGCCCTTACATCGAACTAAAGCTTGTCTCAAGCCACGCTAATTCCCAGCATTTATATAAATATAACATCAATAAATATAAATATAAACACCGTATGTCTCATCTGTGTCAGTCGCATCAATTATGCAGTTGCTCGAGCCCAATAACCGCAGTCGAAATCACAATCGACTGTCGCCAGTTCTGTTCTCTCAATGTAATATAATATATAAAGCCAACTTAGGTTAATGATTGTATACCTGGTGTAGTGTGCTGCCCAAGCACTTGTCAAAGTCAACAGCCGCATAATTGGCGCTTAACTCAATTTATAACTGCATGTAATTAATTTGAATTTTCATTATTCTAACCACTAAGATTTGAAGCTCTTGTAATAATAGTAAAAGCAGCTCTGGCTTTAGATTGCACCTATTTGTTGAGTTTTATGCATATTTTACGGGGCAGAAATGTCTAGACCACATGTGCGTAGATAAATTTTATAATTCATGCAGTGTGAGTGGCGTAGCGGGAATAACGAGACGAATCTAATATACCCTTGGCCCAGCTACTGGCGATTGTTCCTTAAGGTGCTATAAATTAAATGGACAGAAATTCAAATTTAAACAAAACTTGAATTTAGATATGCTATAGAGCTAGCGATATATGTAATATAGGAGAGAGAGAGAGAAAGTAACTATAACACAGATTTTGACAAGAGTTAAATATAGGTATCCTAGAATATATGATATTGCGAGCCTATTTTATATACATACACCAACTATAACTAAGTATTGAACTAATTATCATGCCAATGATAAATACAATGCCAATACAATACAATACAAATGCTAACACTACTAGTAATATGATGACAATGCTAATGCTAATGCTAATGCTAATGCTAATGCTAAGGCTAATGCAAATTTTAATGGTAATGCTAATGCTAATGCTAATGCTAATGCTAATACTAATGCTAAGGATAATGCAAATTTTAATGCTAATGCTAATGCTAATGCTAATGCTAATGCTAATGCTAATGCTATTGCTAATGCTAATGCCAATGCTACTTCTAATGCTAATGTTAATGTTAATACTATTCCTAATGCAAATGCCAATGCCAATACTGATACTAATACTAATGCAAATGCTAAAGGTAATGGCAATGCTAATGCCAATGCTAATGTTGTTGCCAATGCTAATACTGATGCCAATACTTATGCAAATGATAATGCTAATGTTAAAGCTATGGCTTTATGCTAATGCTAGTGCTGATGTCAATGTCAATACCTATGCTAATACTAATTCTAATACCAATGCTAATAGTAATACTACTTCTAATGCTAATCTTCATGCTAATAATAATAACTATACCAATATAAATGCCAAGGCCACGGCTAAGACGAAGGCCAATGCAAATGCTAATGCTAATACCAATACTAATACCCGCCAATGTTGATTAAATATATATTGACTTAATCAACTTTCTCTGCAACATGAATTCCATTTCTTGAGCTTAGTACCTCCGTAGGGTATCATTACGTTGATCACTTTCGCCGCTTGAAACATTTTTGCCTTGGACTGCAACTCGGCTAAAAACAACCGCAACAACAACAACAACAACCACATAAGCGGAAACTCGCATAAAATTTTAACACATTTACGCAGCGCTCATAAATTTTATGATGTGTTGAATATTCCCGAGGGCCCAGACACTCGACGACGAGCGCCATATAAATCGCATAGTGCCAACTAACCCTGTGTGCGTGTGTGTGTCTGTGTGCTGCCGCATATTTACACACACATACACGCACACACGCATCATGCATGTGTCGGGTTAGACCTCTGCGAGTGGCTAATAATTTACAAACTGCCCTGGGACTGGGCTCAGGGCAAACTGATTTCAGCCGGCATCGGGCACTAGTAAAACAAGAATTGCCCTTTGTTCGGATCGAATGATGAGATTGAAGTGCCCATAACTAGAGCACCATCAAATAAATCATACATCATATCACGGCATGTATGTGTATGTATGTGTGTCTCGTAAAAATTTATATTTCTTATTACAGTGATATATTTTTACACGCAGCCACAATATCAATAATTCATTTGTTTATTAATTAAACATAAAGCCGAGCTGAGTTGATTAAAGTCGTCAATCACTTGGACTGGCATAGTGTGAAGAGCATATATTTGAACTTATAATTACTGGGTCAAACTGAAATCAAGAGAAGTTTGAAGCGGATTGAGCAGTTTTTGATGCTAGGTCTATGGCATGGGTATTATGTGGGTCAATAGGTTGAATGTGAACATTATAGATTTTGAGCACCCGTCCTCCTTTTCTTAAAACTGTTCGTATCTCAACTTGTCCAACTAGAACAGAAGCTATTCAACACTTAATATTCCTTCATAGAACTCATTCAAACACATTCGCCCTATATGTGCGTGTGTGTGCATGCATGTGGGGCTTACAATGCAGATATATGTATGCATATCGTTTAATGACTCAGGGTAGCTGCGATTCGAGCACTCCCTCTTTGAGAGCTTTCTTCAGTAAATTAATATACAAACACACACATGCAGAAAAAATTGAAAATATGTTGAAATAAAAAATAACTCTCTCTCTCTTTATAAAAGGGGACGCTAAAGTAAACAAAAAAAAAAACTACAAAAATAATCAAAAATACTTTGCCGACAAGCAATTAAAATGGGTTAATGCCACAGGGAACGCAGAATTCAATTGCAATTCAATTTATATAAGCAAATTGGGAAAGAAATATACTTTTAGCTATTCGTTGCATTGTGTTCTCTGACAGCTGGTGACAGAAATTAATTGAAATCCAACCGCTTCGTTTGTATGCAGCCTAATGTGTGTGCAGAAGTTATCGCATTTGCGGTTAGCAATCCGAGTATGAGCAATTTGAACAAAGCTCAGTTCGTTATTCTCATAAATTCGAGTATTTGATGTTTGTGCATTACGTATACGTGCGGGCGCACAGCGCGTATGCGCAATCATTTTCAGCCAAGTAGCCGCAATAAACTGCATTCTGCGGTGACATCTAGCAAACAAAACCGCAACAGCACACATACACACACTCACACACACATACACACACGCACACATACCTAGATAATCAGCTGCTGGCGCTGGCTGCACGCTTATCGCAGCGACAGCCATTGCATCTGTTGGAAGAGCTCTGCCTGTGTGTGTGTGTGTGTGTGTGTGGATGTGGGCGTGGCTTAGCACAAATGCTGGCGGTCATTGTGCGAAAGAACAAAAAAATAATCAAAAACTGTTGCAACGTGGCGCACGGTGCGTATGAGTTATTTCTTTTGCACGCCGAGGCGGACTGAGATAACATACGCAGGATATTTTATGAAAAGCGCGCCATGAGTGCCCACGCAACAGAATTCAATTAATAGACCGCCACAAACACTATTTATTATTGTTGCAAACAAAGCAAGAATAAACAAAAGCAAATTAAAACGGAATCGAAAGAGAGAAACAAAAACACAAAACAGAAATCGACAGTGGAATGCCCTAGAGAGCAGCTTTATAAGAGGCACTTCAGCTGGGCTATTTATGCTATCGATAGCTTACTAATTGCTATCGATAGCTACAAGTCCTTTAACCACAAGGGGCTCTAGCTCTATTTAAATGAAGGGCTTAACACTTTAGATACACAATGGAAACGAATTTCATTAAAATTTATAATAGCTTTTTTTTAAAGAGATTAATAGTGTGCTCTGCAGCGAGGTGTGCTCGCAGAGTTGATGCTAATTGACGATATGTTGTATTTCGAGTGAATGTCACTCATCAATCCCATCTCGTCGATTTTTTATGAGCTTCAGCAATGCAAATATTAATTTTGTAGCACAAATTGGAAATGCCAAATGGAGTGGAGCAGCGTTTTTTCCTCTCCTTTTTTTTTGAGTTTTTTTTTTAACGTATGTATGCGTACTTGTCTGCCTCACTGTTTGCCCAGATCAGAGCTATTGATATGTTATTTGATTTGGTTTTTACATCGAATCATATTGAATAATATTATTTTATTTATTTTTTTCGTTAGTTGGTTCGTTTAAATATTTTATTATCTATGAACATGTATTTATATAAATCATTAATTTTATAGCTAAATTGTATAGATGCGTTTTTATGTGCATATATATTGCATTATTTTATTATTATTTTTTTTTGTTAAGATATTTATGACAGCTTTTGTAAATATATACCTCAATTCAATTAGTATAGGTGCATTCAAAATTTTTGTGAAATTATAATTACATTACATATGATTATATAATGCAAATTTAATATTTTTTGAGGCCCATCAGCTTAAGCAATATATGTTTCTTACTATAGCCCCAAAGTACTTGCAGTACTTCAATATTAATAAAACATAAATTTATTGTTTAAGAAATGCAACTGTTAATATTAATTTTAATAGAATGCTGCCCTCTTTATGTATTTATAGGGTAGCTCATAGTGTAGAACTTCAAAATTTGACAATTTCAATTAAAATTCAACTGTGAATTCCGCATTCAGTAGCTATTGATAGATGCTTACGTTAAAAAATATAATAAAATGAAAGGCATATTTTATAAAGTTAATGTGCCCAACTAGCAGATACCCTGCACGCTGCACAGCTCTTCGCCCTGTAACATAGATATTTACTAAACTATTGTATAATCCCTCAAATGACCCTTTTCAATGAGTATAAACTATTAAATAACTAAACAATGCATATAAAATGTTTTATAAACAGAAATAGATTAGGTTTTATTGAAAATTTCTTTAGGTTTTCCCGTTAGCAAATAGTTTAATTCAACTAATAGGCAGATCTTTGAATTCATGCATTTTTAAATAACTTTTAAGCATCGAAACACAATTCTGTGAAATCTGTGCTGAAATTGAGCTATACGAAGCAAAACAAATTTAAATTAATTAAATAACTGTAAACTGATTACAAATGCATATAAATATTTAAGCACGATTTAATCCAAGCCAAACAAACAGCTTATGGCAAACAGTCTTTCATGGGGCAACCACAGTTTTGGGGTGTAAATGAAATTCTCCGAAATTCAAATATTAAATAGAAAATCATTTAAATTAAATGCGATTTGGGGGGGAGCTTATCTGTTTTTTTTTTTTTTTTTTTTTTTTTCTTATTTTTTGTAATTAGCAGCACTTGATGGGCTGAGCTATTGAAGTGTTTCAGTCATCAGAAGCAAATGAGGCTGATGATATAATTGTATTATGAGTTTTAATTTAAGAAAATATATATTTTAAGACTTCAAATTAGTTTTTACATGCGAAAACATATAAAAATATATTAAAGCAAAGTTTGTTGCTTAGCAACTTCTTCGATTTTAAATTATTAAAAAAAAATGCATAAACTGGTCGACCAAGGGATACCCTAACCTTTATGTTTAGCTGCAGTTAATATATAAGAGTAGATAAATTGGTAGCTGAATATATGTGGAATAAAATAATAATAAATAAATAATAATAAATAAAATAATAATAATAATAAAAGTATTACAAATAAAATAATAATAATAAAATAATAATTAATTAATTACAAATTATAAAATAATAATAATTTTTTTTTAATAAAATTTATAATGAAATAAAAGAAATAATAAATTATTTAGCTGATTTTATATATTATTATATAAAAGTGTACTAGAAATTGCTTTGACGCTTTGAGTCGACTAGCATTCGTAACTAATTAGCATTTCTAACTAATTAACACATCCGCAAGAGCTCTGCACCGTCCCAGAGCGCAGAGCGCTGCTAAATTAAAAATGGCAGCAAAAAACGCTTAATTCGTCCACACAATGACAAAAGCCATGAATTATTCTCCCTAGACTGGAGAGAGCAGAGCCACAAAGAGAACCATAGCCGAGCTAAACTCTACACCAGACTTGAAACTCTGGCGAAAAGCATTATCCAAGAGTGGAACGAGTCAAGTTCAGATTGCGATTTGTTTCTTGGCCAACGCAAGGCCAGAATCATTCAAACTGGGCTAAGGTGCACTGATTCCTAAATTTAAGATTTTAAAGAAAGTTAAATGTAGAACGAACTCAAGACCTTTTCAATAGATGAAACTTCGGCTGCCAGTCCCTGTTATCTCACCAGCATTTCAAAGAAATGTACACAGAGGCAGATCCTTATCATACACACATACATATATATGTACATACATTATAAAATCGTCCACATTATCTACTATCCATTTTTTCAAAGAACTGCACCCCCACACAGCTGACGTACTTTCAATAGTTTCCAGGAAACTAGAAAAAATACACTCACATATACTAACACACACACACGCACACCTTTGGCTGTCAACTGTTGCTTGGTGTTTAATGCAATTAAAAACTGTTCTCCATGTCGTTTCTAACCTGATTTCAAAAGTTCGCCAGGTTTTCTTATTTTTTCTCTCTCTTCTTTTTTTTTTTGTGTGTAACGTGCTGCAGTTGTAGTTGTTTACGGTCTTTGATTAAATTAGTTAGCTGGCGCTAATCAAATTCTATAGCAAGAGCTCCCAACTTTTCAGGGCCAATAAGCGTGTATGCTGGAGCTCGGGGCTAGCCCAAAGACAATTGCAGTCGAAAACAAAACTTACGATTGCAGCTGCTGCTGTTGCTGTAACCAAAAAGCACTAAACTAGTAAAATAGAGTGGGGGAAGAGTGAAGTGTGGCACACATAGACAATCAGCAGGACAAGTGGCAACAATTTCGAGTCCATTGAGAAATCAGAGAGCAAAGCACATGCACAGTGCGAAGCCAAGCTCATCCTGGCAGTCGTTGTCCTTGGCTTGCCAAGCTGTCTGTGAAATGTGTAACGAGCGGAAACCGCAGCGGAGAGCGCAAGAGAGGGATAAGGTGCGAGACTGAGAGAGAGACAGAGAGAGAGAGTGAGTGAGAGCCAGTGAGATGTAGAGTGATAACATTGAGCAGGATAGCTTTTGGCAGCCGTCTGCCACCTGCCACCTGCCACCTGCCAACTGCCAACTGCCAACTGCCAGCTGACAGCGTGCCAACCGTCCCGGTTGAGTGTGCATAAAAAAGGGTCGCTCATAGCCAGCTTCTGGCTGGGCGCTTGGCTAACCTATCGCTGCTGTCACATCCTGTGATGCCGAAGCAGCTCCTGCTGCGTCTCCTGCTGTTGCGGCCCCTGCTGCTCCTCTGCCATGTGCATTCATTTCCAATGCAATAATATGCAATCATAACAATGCCAGCTGCAGCAACCAAAAAAAAACTAGCAAATGCTCGACTAGAAGATGCCCTCGTTATGCTCAGCTAAAAAAGGGCTGAACTTTATATATGCAAAATTTTGCATATCAACTGTGACGCTTTACAGGGTATCATAAAACAGTTTACACAATGCTGAGAAAACAGCCATGGGCAATGGGTATAGTCAAAAGAATTTGGCTTAGATAAATTCAATGCAATTTGTATATTGGGCAATTTATTTCGATGTTCATACACGGACATGTCGACAGCTCTCATGATCAATTTAAGAAGGAAAATTGAATATAATTCAAGCATAAACACGATAAATGGCTTCTTTTAGCTCAAAGAGGCATCTGGAGCGATACTTGAAGGGAAAGCTCAGTGATCTATGCTGCACTCGAATGAATGAGGATGTATGAGAGGCAACAGTTGCTGCTTCACCCATTCAATACTAAACTGTGTGACACTACGAAGTGCGTTGCATTTTATTAAAAATTCTTGTTCTTATTTCCTCATTATCTAAAATTCGTATAAGTCTTGATGGTGATTCGTATACCTTTATCCTGGTCTTAAGCTCCCCAATGCTCTCAAATCTTCTATACCTCTATTCTGGTCTTAAGCTCCCCAATGCTCTCAAATCTTCTTGCCATGGGTCTGTCAAATATGGGAACCTAGTATACGTAGACCTCAGAAACTTGATATATTCCAATACTGTTCGAACAAACCTCGTTAAATAACTCGCCTGCGCGTGCTCATTCAGTTGGAACAAAGTTAAAGCATGGCTACAATGGAATACTTCTAGCTTTTCTAGCTCTACTAGTGTCCGTTCCAGTTACAGTCATAGTTCTAAATGTAAGCTATGGAGAGTGCATCATTTAAGACTTTACAATTTATTCTAACATTATAGACGCTCCGCTTTCCCATTAGTGGCTGAAAAATGGAATTAAACTTTTGTGAATCATGAACTTTGGAAACCATATATCGGCAACATGATGCACCACTCTCTATAAGCTGGCCAGAGGGCAAGGGCAAAGTTTGTCCAAGGACGGCATAATGGAGCCACAGCAGCAGCGGCAGCCGCGGCAGCAGCGGCAGCAGCAGGCGCAGCATATGCACCTGTGCCTTGTTCTGCCTGTGGCCTGATGTGAGCCACTGCCATTGTTGTTAGCTCTTTTCATTCTTTTCATTCCGATTTATACATACATTTTTGTTGTTGCTATTGTTGTTCGATGCGAGCCTTTCTATTAGCCAGCAGAACAACAGCAGCTGTATAGAGAGCATTTGCCTTCAGCCTGGGCCTGGGCCTGGGCCTGGGCCTGTTGCCTGCCCCAGACTGCAACTCTCCCATAATGAATCTGACTGTGACTGCGACTGTGACTGTGACTGTGACTGGCTGTGGCATGGCTTGGGCGCCCATTAGTGTTAGACGGAACGGCAAACAGCAACAGACACCAGATCGTAGCCAAAATGTTGCGGTTGTGGCCAGCAGACAGCCAAACATGTTCCCTGTCGCACATTATAGAAAGAGAGAGGAGAGAGAGCTAGTAGGTGAAAGGGAGCCAGAGCAAGGCAACCAGACAGCCATTACAACCATATATGTACGCACATCTCTTGCATTAATGTCAGCTCCATCTCAAAGGTCTGTCTCTCTAATTCATTTCATTTGCGGAGCTCGTGTTTCCTCTCTGCTTGCTGAAGCTGTTTCATTTATTTAATCAATTTGTTGCGGAATGGAGTGACTGTAGATATACATGTATTCATGTATGTCTGCTTGAATATATACGAATTTTCCTATTCAAACTCTAAACTTTTTAGCATCTGTCTAACAATACAAGTACAGCTTTATTTTGAGTATCAGAGAGATATGTGGAATAACTTATCAGAACTTTTGCATATTTTCCAACACCAACACTCTCAGTAGGCGCTATGATTTGGTCGCGTCCTTCGATTCGACTGAAACGATTAAACACCTCGTCTTATGATAATATACATTTATTGTATATATACATATTTGTAATACAGTTACTTTAGCTACTACCTATGTATGTAGGCACTATCTATGTATAATAAATGCTCCCTTGCTATCAATTTCACTCTCAACACTACACTTGCCATTGCTTTGCAACACCGAAACACTTTTATACACTTTAGCTAAATCCAGATTTTTCTAGCTCTTTTTCTCTCTCTTTCTCTCTCTCTCTCTTTCTCTCTCTCTCTCTCTTATGATTCTCATACGAATTTTGACCATAGATCTTACTCTGCATTTTATACTCGTTTATGTAGCGAGAAGAGCATATTAGTATGCAAGGCTCGTCGAGCAGTTAGACGTTTGTCTATAGACTTGAAGTGTAAAGGAATATGTATGTGTGTGTATGAAAGAGCTAAATCGAAAAGAAATGCCGAAAATGGTATATGGTATATGTAGGTATATAGAAGCTTGGCAAATCGGGGCATATCCTAGTTTTTACAGAGTCTACAGCTTGAAAACAGAGTTCATTAATAGATCGCCGAGTCATATATAAAACCGTTGAGCATGCGACATATATGTATGTATATCTATTACAATTTCAAGGCTAAGATGCTCAAGGTTTACTTGGAATAAATTCCTGCTGATCTTCAGAATACAGAACTATAGATCTCCACATACACACACTCTGTTCACATTTCATGAAATTGCCTTTGCTGAACGAGTATTGAACAGTCGCCCAGGCTGCCTATTCAAACACAACCACGTATATATATATAAATTTTTTTTTGCGGGTAAAAATTTGCTTAATTGAGTCCTGTACGGTGCATGCGTTCCGTCTCCCGGCGGACACATTGGCCCGACCATTGTTTCAGCTCGTGCTGCTGCTGCTGCTGAAAGATTTAAGGCATAATTCACAATTTGTGGGGCCTACGTTGCACTCGCTTTGACCATTTGCCATTTTGAAATTCAGTTACGGGTCAGATGTGTATGTGTGTGTGTGTGTGTGTGTGCGTGTGTGGCCCGCAAATGCGAAACATTTTTAAATGACACAAATGTCGCATGTTTGATTGAAATAAACAGAGTACGAGATAATAAAGTCATTTTTTAGGCACAGAAAAAAGTTAAGTAAACTAAAAGGAAAAAATAAAATTGTAAATGAAATTTGCTATATATATTTAAAAAAATGTATTTATTCAAAAGTCAACTTTTGATATGCTAAAACAGCGTTTTAGAAAAACGGCCTTTGTTGCCTTTGGTGTATGACATAATAAAGTACACACACACACATACAAACGCACACACGCACAACACAAAATGTCAATGGGAAAATGTTCAAGTTTATTTTGCAACTTGACAAACATTTAATGAGAAAAAGCGGGGGCGAAAGTGAAGTAGGGACTTCAGTGCTCGCCTCGAAACGCTTAACAAAATTTACATTATTATCTGTCATTATTAAAATATGTGCATAAATGTGCGCAAAGACCTGTCTGTGTCTGTGCCTGTGTGTGTCTGTGTGTGTGTGCATGTATGCAAATACAATAATAATATGCAAATTTTTAACAGCATTTTATGTGTAATTTAAGCCGCTTGTTCAACACTTTTCCCACTCACTCAGCATGTCTCACTTCCTCCCGCTCCCTCTCTCTCTCTTTCTCTCACTCACACACACTCTCCCTCTCTCTCACTCTTTCTCTGCTCTTTCTGGCTGTCCTCCTTTGTGCCTTTTATCTATCAAATGTCACTGGGCGTTTTGGTAAAAATTGTAATGCCCGCATTTTCGCCTTTTTGCAGTTCCCAGCAATGCGCGCTCTATCCATATCGTCGGCAGACGCTTTCATCCTGGTCTACGATGTCACCGATGCGTCCACATTCGAGGAGGTGCGGGCCATACGAGATCAAATACATGAGACAAAGGCAACCACAGCGGTGCCAATTGTGGTCGTTGGCAATAAGGTGGATCTGCTGGCCGAGGACAGTGAACTGCGCGAGGTGAGTCATTGCTCATTACACAATATTATTAGTTCATAGTCATTAGGCCTTGTTTTTGTCATCATTAACTGTTGTTATTGTCATTGGTATTGGCAGCATCATTTGCATTATCAATGGTATTAACATAACTATTAATATTACTATCATACTATAATACAAAATATATAATAACAATAAAATAAGTGAAAAATAAATCATTTCTGTTTAAGGTTATTGACATCATTATAATCATTACTTCATTACTATTACCAATATTGTTTTTATTATTATTATTATTATTATTATTATTATTATTATTATTATTATTATTATTATTATTATTATTATTATTATTATTATTATTATTATTATTATTATTATTATTATTATTATTATTATTATTATTATTATTATTATTATTATTATTATTATTATTATTATTATTATTATTATTATTATTATTATTATTATTATTATTATTATTATTATTATTATTATTATTATTATTATTAATCTTTCATTAGCCTCTTATTCATCATCATTGGCATCATTATGAGCCTTAGTTCATTAGCAATATTATTCTTATGAGTATTACTATTGATATTATTTCAAAATTCCATTATAAACAACATTGCTAACATTAGTTTTTTATTCATTATTATTGGTATAATTATGAGCCTTGGTTCATTAGCAATATTATTCTTATAAGTGTTACTATTGATATTATTTCCCATTTATCAATAATATTTTATAGCTATCATTATTCATTATTATTGCTCAATATATAATCATTAGTATTATCATTACTATGAGCACATATTTTTTTATTACTTTCAGCATTAATATATGTATTGCTAAATCAATTAAAAATAATCATTGTTATCAATATTATTTTTCATGCATCACTCTTATCATTATAATTAGTATCATTATCATTATTTTCGTTCTTATTATGGGCGACAATGAGACGCAGGGCTTAGTTAATGGCATTGCCAAGCCGATGCTATTTCCATTATTATAATTGTTATTATTTTCATTGCTATTATCATTATTTTTGCGTATATGCTTAACAATTAATTTCAAGCGCGCCTTGTGGCCCAAATGACAACAGCAACAACCACAACAACAACAACAACGGCAACAACATCAACATCGGTTCTAACTGATTTAATTTTTGTTGGCAAAAGCACTCAAAGGAGTGTTTATAAAACACACACCAATACACACAGACAAAAACAGACACACACATACACACACACACACATACATACACACACCAGTAAACACAGACAGCCCATAGTAATTCGTAACCCGTTTATAAGCTATGCAAATTGCTTTTGTTTCGGCCCAAGCAATTATGTAAAGTTTGTCAAGCGTGACCAGCTACGTGATGGCGGGCTGAGAGACTAGGGGGACGCGTAACGTGGGGTGCGGGGCGTGGGGCGTGGCTCCAGGCGAGCGTAGTGCCCAAAAACTGCAGCGAAAGTAAAATAGAAGCCAAAAATAAAATTTATTTTGTCTTATTTTTGTTTTCAACTTTTCGGCAAGCTGAGCTAAACAATTCCCCGATCCAACACAAATAGCAACTGATTTAATGATATCTATATATAGCTGTCTGTCTTTTGTGAGGCGAGATCTCTGAAATCCCTTCAATTATCAATGATAGATGAAGGTAGATAAGAATTCAACTAATTTGAAATGTAATTGAAATGAAAAGCAGAGTTCTTCCACCACAGCAATTATTTCTCTTTGCCTTTGCTCAAAAAATATGCCAGATTGATGACACTTAGCATAATTATAAGGCATCAGCAGCTGCTTAAATTAACAATCGAGTCAGCTAGTATTAAAGAGTAGTTAAGAAAAAAAAACTCGGGAATATCTTCAAACACTTTTGTCTCTCTGTCATTTCGTTTCCCATTGCTCCTGCTCGGTCACCCTTGACACTCTTTTGACCAAATCTGAACAATGTATATACGCTTCATGTATATTGTGCGACACAAAATGCTAAACAAAACGACCCGCAATGAAATTTCATTAAGTCGTAAATGCTTCAACTATTCAAATGAAGTGCAAACTCAAGAGTGCAAAAGTCACGGGAAATGTGATCCCATCAAAAGTTGCAGCAAACCTTTTGTGCATAATTAGTGCCCGACGTTGCAGCACTTCAAAGTGCCACAAAATTAGCACAAAATGGCAATAGAGTGCGTGGCAGACAACCACTGTGCACAGTGGGTGAAATATAGAAGAGGTGTATCAACACAAAATAGCAATAAAAATGCGCAGCAATTACCACTGTGCACAGTAGGCGAAATAATAAAAAAAAGTCTGTTACAATAAAATGGAAATAGAATGCATTGCAACAGCTACTGTGCACAGTGGGCGAAATATTGAAAAAGTCCTTTATCATAAAATGGCAACAACCACTGTGCACAGTGGGCGAAATATAGAAAAGGTGTATGAACACAAATTGACAGTAAATGTGCAGCAATTACTACTGTGCACAGTGGGCGAAAAATAGTGAGGAAGTGTATTAGCATAAAATGGCAATAACACACATATATAATATATATGTATATATATTGCATGTAAAATTATTATATACGTATAAAAAAATATAATTGAATTTATGGCATAAATTGAAAAACATTTTGTGAATGTTATTTTAAACTAAAAAATTATTACAATTATTTTGTATTATTTTTATTAAATTAATATGAGTTTATTTTATATATTCTTATATTCAAATTTTGTAAACTATTATTATTAAAGTATTATGAGTTTATCTTATATTTTAAAATCATTAATTTTTTTATATTATTTATTATTAAATTTTCCGCTAATATTTACAAGAATTCACTTAAATTCAATTTAATAAACAAGCAAACAATATTGTCTGCACAGCTTTACTGCAATTATATATTAAATAATCGAATTGAAATCCGTAAAAGTTTCTATAGCTGAAATATGAAAAAAAAAGTTAAACTACTAAACATTTGCTGGATTTGTAAAACTTTTGCCTTCAACTTGAGTGGAACAAAAAAATCACTTTCCAGTGGCTAAGCTCAACAAAATTTTTGCTGTTGGCTCGAAGTTTGTGGCGAAAGGGCCTGTAGATATGCAATGGCTATTGGTGCATTGTACACGCTATATATATGTACATATAGATGTATATATTACGTCCCCATGCTCACCTGCCTCGGCCACTTGTATAACTTTTTCGTACAGTTTTTATCATCTGACGCCAACTTTTGCCGCAGTCGCAGTTTATTGCCGTTCCTTGCATATCGTTTCATTTGACAACAGACGCACACACACACACAAACAAATCTATATATGCATTTGCCCGTTTGTATGTGCCATGTAAATACCCTGTAAGCATATCAATTTGAGCTTGGCATACCTTTAATGATCATCGTTTTGAGCCAAATGGAATTCTGTATTAGTTTATGCAAATCGACGGCCAAGAGCCAGCTGCGCTGTCTGTTATTCGCCCTGTGGCCAGCTTAAATCATAAACTCAATTTAAAGTACACACTAAAAGAGAGGGGGAGAGAGAGAGAGGGCAAAAGACTGAAGGAGAGAGAGAGAGACTCAAGTCAAATGCTGCACAATGTGCGTTAAATGAATTTATTCATTTGTTTTTATTTCCATTGAATTTCTTAACTTTAAGTAGTTATAAAGAATTATATTGCTAGTGCATGTCAAGAGCTTAAGAGGATGGCAATATAAAAATAAAATATATAAAAAATATTTTTTTTAAATATATGTATAAATTTCATAGCTCGCAAATAAGTCTTGATCGTCTCTCGATGTCTGCAAATGTCCTTCACTCACACTTTGAGTGAGAGCGAGAGTGAGAGTGAGAGTGAGAGAGAAAGAGAGTGTAATAGAGAGAGAGAGAGAGATTAAGAGCAAGTGAATGATTTTTTCAGTTGATCGCGCAAGCTACGTTATGCAAATATATATTACAGTCAAGTCTCGATAATTTGTACGCCGCTAAATCGAAAATCGCGATAAATCGAACAAAAAGTTCTATCCTCTTGCAAAAATTCTCGTTGTAAAGTGAAAGAAAACGGATCCCCTAGCCATTTCGAATTATCGGAGCTCCATTATATATGAATTCGAACACTAACATAGAACATAGAACTATGGTCAGTGATGCGCATCAGTTACATATATAAATGTGAATATAGGCAATATGCTCAACACGCTCAACAACTAACAAAGGTCTCAGTGCCAACTTTATCTAGATGAACTCGAAAACTAATAAAGTGTCATACATGTGCCTAACTTACATATATATAAATATACATACATACAAACGTATAACTAAATCTCTGAGTGCCTCTCGAAATTTGCCTAAGCTCTGTCTGTGAGGCTGTTGCTGTTGTTAAGCAGCAGAAATAAATCACTCTCAGCTGTCAAATTAAATACAAAATAATTTAAAATTACTTTTCAAATCGTGCGACAATTTGAACCCTTTTCTGTTCGCTTTTGGTTTTGTTGTTGTTGTTGGTGCTGCTGTCGCCGTTGTTGCCTTTCTTTGGACAGCTCTTTGAAAATTTCAATTTTAATTTATTTGCAGTTTGGTGTTGCGTGTTGTTTAGCTGAAGGAGCAACAGCAGCTGAGTTTGGTCCACTTGGCGTATACTTGATATTTCATTATGCGTCCCATTTTCTTCCTCTACTTTTTTTTTCAGCTGCCGCGTGCCTTTTTTCTTACCACACACACACACACACACATAGGGAAAGTGTGTGTGTGTCTCAGTCAGTTTATTGTCAATTTCAATAGTCGAGACAATGAGAGTGTGCCCCATCTTCTTCTTCTTCTGTTTCTGCTTCATCTTATTCTTTTGCTTTTGGGTGTATTGACTTTAACCGAGTTCTAATATAATAAAAATGCAAATTGCTCAACGCCAGCAGCGGAAAACTGTCGCGTTTTTTTTCCTCTTCTTCTTTTTTTGTATTTCATTACAGCTTTTTTTTTCTCTCTCTCTCTCTCTTTTTGGGTTTTGGGTTTAGGTTAGGGTTTTGGGCTTTTGGCTATCCCTCTCTGGCCACCTTTGGCGGCTAACATTGTCGTCTTTGTTTAACGAAGTGAACTTAACTTTAGTCTTTTACTATATGTATTTAGGCCATGTTTGGGACGCAACGCTTTTGTTGGCCATTTTAAAGCCGTCCAACGTGTCGTCGCCATGGCCAAAATGTGAAGCCGCCAGCTGGGCCAAGGCAACGTTTGTTGCCTTTTCATGTTTCAGCTGGTCGCTCTTTCGGGTTTGCTCATTTGGAAGAATTGGGCTTTTGGTTTTGTTTGGACGCCGGCTTAGTTTTGCAGCTTCGGTTCGGTTTAGTTCAATTCGATATATTTCGTTATTTCGGCAAAAAAAAAGACAAAAAAAAAAGAAAACGAAAAAAAAGAAGTCAGCAGTTTGCCTTTTCTCTCGCCCCACAATTTCATGTTTCCTTTTGCTGTCTGCTTCTCTATTATTTATTTTCACTTCATTTTTTTTTTTTTTTCATCACTTACCACCGCAGCAATTCAGACGTCTATGTGCGTTGCCATGACCGATAAGAACTAGACCCAAATGGACTCTCGCCATCTAAACGCTTCAAATCACTTTCGCTCGCTCCTCTGCCATTGTAGTCACTTTTTACATTCTTTTTTCTTCGTTTTTTTTTTTCCTTTTTTTGCTTTGCCATTGAAATTGAATTCCATTCATACTTTTTACTTAAACATCATCGGATTTCGCACACTTGGTGGCTTTTTGATGGCGCATGCTAAACAACAATTTCATAGACTTTAATTTGCTTATGGCTTCACTTACACTAAACGACTCGAGTAGATCAAGTGATCAAATGTGAGACAACATCATTTGCTTAACTATGTAAATTGTTGCCCTTAAACAGGACCAAGCAACAGACTCGATTTTGTTAGTACTGCTTGAAGAATTTTGCATTAAAATGTATATCAAATATTAGATGAAACAATTTTTAATAATTAATTAAAAAAATAAGAGCAATTCAGAGTTGTTTTGAAATATTTCAAGTTAATTTAGGTTATGTATTTTAATTTTAATGCCCTGGCCCTGGATAGAAAATAGAAAAGGGTATATTGATTATTTTTTTATGTATGCAGCAGGCAGAATGACACGTTGCATACATCATGAACTATATATATAAATATATTTATTGTGTATAATTATTTTAGACCCATCCGTCTATCTTTCGGTCCGTCTGCCCTTATGTATCAATGCGTCAATCTCAGAACCTATAAAAGCTTTTTTCAAAAAAATTTAATGACTGTCCTCGTTGAAGTGTTATTTATTAATTCTTATAAAAAAAAAATAAATAAATAAATAAATAAATAAATAAAAATAAAAAAAAAATATATATCTCAAACATATCCAAAGTTTGCATTTATATTTATATAATATATATTTATATAATATATTATATAATATATTATATATAATATATTACCAGTACAAAGCCAATGCAGAAGAAAATATTTTAATTATGTTTACATATTTTTACCTAATTATTTGGAACGTTAAATTATGTGAAACATTTTAAATATTAATTAATAAGATTTAAAGAATAATATTTTAATCCGCGTTGCAAATGTTGAGTTTTTTTTTTTTTTTATACCCTGAACCCATTGAATATGGGAAAGCAGGCTATAATGGTTTTGTGTAAAAGTATGTAACGGGCAGAAGGAGGCGTGGCAGACCCCACAAAGTATAGATATTCTGGATCAGGACGATCGTCCGTCCGTCCGTCTGTATGAGCGCGTCGATCCCATATATTACTGTGTATATATGTACATATGATGAATACAAACATTTTGAATTCAACAGATTTTAGATACCACGCCCCCTTCGCCGACACTTGTGCTTTGAAATGTACATACATTTGAGCATTATGTTTACGTTCTGAAAGTTTCTTTAAGATTGTACGTCTGGAAATTCAATTATTCAACAAATGAATTCGTATAATATTGCCCACACTGCAGCGCAGCCAAAGCGCAGTCGCAGCTCACTGCGCGGTTAGCCGAGCGTGTTCTGCATGCGCGTGTGTATGTATGTGTACCTAAAAGAAGTGCAGAGTGATTAGAAAATCAGCTTGGAGGGTTCAGGGTATCTCTCAGTCGAGCAGTCTCGACTAGAGTCTTCTTACTTGTTTTTATAAAAATTTTATCAATTATCAAGCGCTCTTCTCTTACATTTTCTGTCGCTGGGGCTGCAAGAGTCAACCCTGTTTAGTGTTAGTGTTGACAAATCAGCTTTTTTCCCGTCAAATCTGGCTCTTTTTAAATGCCGACTGTGGGAGAAATTCCTAAACAGCGGGCAGAGGGAATCTGGATTTTTTAATTTTTTTAGTGATCAAATTTTCGTATTTTGCAAGGATAATTCGAAGAATGAAGTCTTGTTCGTTGGAATTGAATTAAAACCAAATGGTTCTGTAAACCAGCTTATAAAGCAATAAAAAATGTCTGCAACTCATTTGATAGCGTATAGTACACGAAGTGAAAAATGTTGATTAATTTTCATACATATATATTTTTTGTAAGCATTGAAAGTATTGAACACCAATATAAGAACATTCACCCAATTCAGTAGGAAACTACTCAAGATGCTACAAAGTTTTGGATTGAGTGGGGTGTTTCTAAGGCTTCGATAGGAAATAGGAAATTTAGGAACTTGGCCACTTTTGCATTACTTTATTTGCAAATGCGCAAGTGGGTAAAATTTTTATTCAGATCAATACTGTTTAAAATCCCCTTAACTCGGTGTGGGGTTCGGCTCAATTATTAATTTACCTCCCTGTGTTGTTATGGTCCTATTTTTGTTGTTGTACCGGTTCTACACTTAATAAAATTATTTAAAAATAATAATAATAATAATAATAATAATCAATACTCAATTTCAAGCGTCAAGTAAAACATATATATATATATTATAAAACTTCACAGATATGGGTTGCGGTGGTTTAAGAAATGATTCAAGTTGTTAAAATATATTTAAATTTCCATCAACTTAAAGTAAAAAACATCTACTCTTTTGACCGATTTTTTTCAAACATTTTCAGCTTTTTTTTAAAGTATTTTCCCACCAAAAACAGCTTTTTTTTTTGCTCAACAAACATTGGCAACTCTGGTCCACTTATGTGTGCCTATCGAATAAAATATGCTTTGCCATTTCATTATTAAATGTTGTAGGTCTGTTGAAATTCCTGCTTATATCTAAAAAAAAAAACTCGAATTTCATCCTTCTTTCATAGATGACTTCAGTATGCAAGCAATTTGCCACACAGTTAAGTTTGAGCATTACGACCAAGATTATCGTGAAGTAAGGCAAATAAATATAACAGCACGGCAACGTCGCTGCAGGCGCAACATTCTAAATGTTATTGCCTGCATAGCAGAGCAAATATTTATGCAAGTCATTCGCAATGGAAGCCGACATTTTAGGCACAGCTGAGCTGAGCTGAGGCTGTTATGTATGTAAATCATCGTCTGTTATTTCAGACATAATGGCACGAGTGTAACTCCAAAAGCCACTAAAACCCAATGAAATATCTCAGCGTATTTCTTGTATTATTGCCACCCGGCATAGATCGTAAAATGAATCTGTTGTTGATGATGATGGAAGAGGAAAGGTTCTTGGATAGAGTAGATGCCCTATTAATATTATTAATACTTAATCTCTCAGTGAACGAAAATTGCCCTTAATATACATATTAAATACAATGTTTTTTTTTTCGTGTAAATTTTTTTTTTGTATTTTTTTTATTTTATTCATTTTTTTTACATTTTTTGCATTTTTTTTTTTTGTGTTTTTGTGTAAGTTGAACTTGAATTTTCATTTGCTCAGTTCCGACTATTTGACTTCATGTGTGTTTATGTGTATGTTGTTGTGTGTGTGTTGTTTTTCGTTTTTTTTTTTTGGTTTTTTTTTTGTTTTGCTTTTAGTTTTTTTATCTTCCTTGTGAAAATGTGTAATACATACATATATACATATACGGGTCTCACGCTTATCGATTTATATAAATACATAAATATACATATACATATATAATAAAATATACTATAATGTATACATATATATACATATATATGTCTGTCATAGGCATGTGTGTGTGTGTGTATATATATGTATGTAGGTGTGTGTGTGTAATACGTCGTCTCATAATCATATGTAGGGTGTGTATGTAGAGATACATATGCTTATGTAGATGCATTTGCTTGCTTTCAAGCGCCGTCACTTCGGGTCCAAACGTTGATTTTTTTTTGCAAATTTTGTGGTGCTTAAATTTAGTTGCATTTCGATTTGATAATTTTTTTTCTTCTTCTTCTTCTTCTTTTTCTTCCTCCTCTTCTTCTTGATCAATTTTGTTAATTTTGATTTCATTTCTTAATTCATATTGTTTGGCCAGACGGGAATTGCTCGATTGTTGTTGTTGTTGAGAGTGTTGTCGTTGCAATTGTTGTTGTCGTTGTTGTTGTCATTATTGTTGAAGTTGTTCTGGTTGATATTATTCATGTTATTGTTGTTGTTGTTCAAATTGTTGCTAGCTTGCATGTTGATGTTATTATTATTCATGTTGTTGATGCCCTCGTTCATGTTGGCATTGCCAATTAGATGGGGGCCATTGTTGAAATAGTTGCCGTTCTCCATTTGCGGCAAGCCCCAATGATTTGCAGCCAGCTCGTGCGGCATAGCATTGTGCGACATATACCAAACGCGATACTTTCCGGGCGGTGGTCCGGCAGCTGTATGTGGCATGAGTCCGTTGTTGATGAAGACAGGCGCCTTGAAGTTGAGACCGGAGCAGTGCGGAAACTGTGGCATTTTGGTCAATTGTTGCTGTTGCTGTGGGTGCAGCTGCTGTTGCTGCTGTGGCAGCTGCATTTGGAGCTGTGGTTGCTGCATTTGCTGCAGATGCTGCAGTGACTGCTGTTGTTGCAACTGCTGCAATTGCTGCAATTGGAACTGCTGTTGCGGCTGATGCTGATGCTGTTGCTGTTGCTGCTGCTGCTGTTGATGAAGATGCTGCTGCTGCATGATTTGCTGCTGCAATTGCTGTTGCTGCATGATTTGCTGCTGCTGCTGCTGCTGTTGCAGTTGCTGCTGCTGCAGTTGCTGCTGTTGTAGTTGCTGCTGCTGCAGTTGTTGTTGCAGCTGTTGTTGTTGCTGTTGCTGCTGCTGTTGCAGCTGTTGCTGTTGCTGCTGCTGTTGCAGCTGTTGCTGCTGTTGTAGCTGATGCTGCTGTTGCAGCTGTTGCTGCTGTTGTAGCTGTTGTTGCTGTTCTAGCAGCTGCTGTTGTTGCTGTTGCTGCTGTTGCTGTTGCTGCTGCTGGTGCAGTTGCTGCTGTTGCTCCTGCTGCTGGGCCTGCTGCTGTTCCTTCTTGTCCTCCTGGTCTTGCTGCGCCTCTTGCGGCTGCTGTCCTGCCTGCTGCTGTGGCGGCTGTTGTTGGCCAGTCTGTGCCCATGGCGGTGCATACATAAAATACGAGCAGGATCCTGCAGTAGGGGGCGGCGGAGTCGACGGAGTCGTCCCCAAAGCAACTGGAGTTACGACAATGCCCGTGGTTGGCGTCGATGTTGATGCCAGTACTGCTGCTGCGGCCGCTGCTTTCTGATCAACCAGCTCCTGCAGAGTCGGCTCTTTGTCGTAGGTATCCTGCTGCTTCTGCCATTGCAGCTGGCGCTTGAGCAGCCCGCTCAGCTGGCGCAGCTGCGTCAGCATCTGCTGAAAGAGCTGGCGATTGGGCAACGAGGGCAGCAACTGATCAATGCTCTGCAAGAGACGGCGCGTCTGATTCTGCGCACTAATCAGCTGCTCGGTCAGCTTCTGCCTCTGGATCATCGGCGACTTCTCCTTAAGCAGCAACGACGACAGCGAACATTCCTTATCCAGCGGTGATTTCTTCTCCAGCGACGATCTCTCCGACAAGGAGTTCTCCAGCGATGATTTCGCTTCCACCTTCGGGTCATCCTTCTGCTCTTCCTCGGTGAAGTGCCATATCTCAAAGCGCTGCCGACGCTCGCGCTCAAACTGACGTTCGCGCTTGTCGCGCAACCAGGCCTCCAGCTCTGCACTGTTCGGATTCTCAACGTTCTGCGATTGCGATTGTGTTTGGGATTGCAATTGTGATAGTGTGATAGTGGGCCGCCTAAATTAATTTAGCAACAAACCAAGAGATACTTACTTTTTGTAGATCGCCACGCCATTGAGAGGCCGGGTCCTTGGGGTCCTTGGTCGAACTTACGTTTATGTTTGAACTATTCATGGCTGCCATGCGCTCGGCCCGCTCTGATCCAATTGGTGGTAATTTCTGGTTCTCTTCCATGAAAATTCGTTGATAATTTCGATTTGTGCTAGCTTCAGAGTAATGCAAGGCTATTGTAATAAAAAATGGTTTTCATTAAGGTTAAATTTTCAGTGCCATACCCAAAAAGAAATCTAGTCCACAGCCAACTTATGTTCGAACTGCTTATTTGACTTTAAGAGACTGAGCATCGTTGATTGCTTTCTGTTATCGATAACGAAAAAGCATTGAGTTGAAAATCGAACATCTATCATTTGCAGCTTTGTTTTAGTCAAATAAATTAATTATTTTGTTTTTAAAGTGTTTTTTTGCAATATAAAGATTTAGTATATTTGTATATGCATTCACATATGCATAGTGTATCTGCCAGTTGGGTGCAATCTCTTTGAACGCGCTGTTTGCACTTGGTATGTTTCTTTACACATTTTAAGCTCTAAAATATGTATACCAAACATGTGATCTGCACGTGGCACATACATACATACATACATATTTGTGCCGTGATACAAAATAGATGCATATATGTATGTATGTACATACACATACATACATATGTATAAATTATATCTTTTTCTTGCACTTCGAGTCAAGTCTGCATATCCCTCTAGATATCTCCATAACTCTTTTTGCGTCTGACTCTCTCCATCTCTCCCTATGGCTGTCTATCTTCATATCTCTTTTTTCTCTCTTTATTTCTCTCTTTCTTTCTCTCTCTCTCTCCATCTCTCCCTCTCCCTCTGTCTCTGTATCTTTATGTCTCCTTTTCTCTCTACTCGCTCGCAAAATGTCTATTGGTGGTGGTTCCACCATCGTTCTTTCGATCTCTCTCTATCTGTCTCCCTATCTCTCTATCTCTCCCGCTCTCTCTCTCCCTCGCTATCTGTGTCTGTTTCTCTCTCTCTTCTACCTCTACCTACATTAATTTTCTCTCTTTCACTTGCGGTCTGCTTCCCTATATCTCTCGAAGCCTGCCATTCAATATCTGAACTTTTCTCTTACATTGCATTTCTCTATTTATTGCTTCTCATACCCTATCGGACGCTCTTTCTCGTTATCTCTCTCTCTCTCCCGCTGTTTCTCTTTACGGGGCTCTCGCACTGACACTCTCTTTTCTATCCAGTCTCTCCGCTATCGATCTACCTCTCTGGCTCTCTCTTCCCATTCGCCTTATGAAATTCTTATTGACAATGACATACAAGACTCTCTTTGTGCTCCAGCCAATCTATAATATAACTAGAACGAAACACATTTCATTTCATTGCATCTTATTTGAGGACATATAATCATAGAACTTTATTCCAGGTATTTGAAAGCGCATTTCCCCCGTCTGATTACTCACAGTTATTGTTCTGTTGCAGGTGGAATATGCGACAACCGAATCGGTGGTAACTGTCGATTGGGAGAACGGCTTTGTGGAGGCATCGGCGGCCAACAATGAGAACATAACACAGGCAAGTGCTGGCCTCTGGCGGCCCCGTTGGCAGTGTGGGTCTGTGGGTCTGTGGGTCGTGTAGTTAGTAATTCGAGATGCTTTGTTATTGGCAGGTATTCAAGGAGCTGTTGGCCCAGGCCAAGATTACGTACAACCTGAGTCCGGCGCTGCGTCGCCGCCGGCAGTCGTTGCCGCAACAAATTGGCAACAATGGGCCCAGTACACCGCTGCACCACCAGCACCACCATCACCACCACCATCAGCAGCAACAGCAGCACCAGCATCAGGCGTCGTCGCACGGTTCCGGCTCCGGCTCGGCCTCCACATCGTCGGGCGCCGCCGGGGGCGGGGCTCATGGCTCCCATACGCCAACGCCCGCTCAACTGCAGCATCTGCAGCGCATACAGGAGCGCAGCCTGGGTGCCAAGCGCAACTCCTGCTCCATTTCCTAAGCCAATCATGGCATTCAACTATGTAACTGAAACTGAAACTGAAACTGAACAAACGGTCTCCTACAAATGGTTTTCAATGTTTCACAAATAATAAACGTTTTACAATTTATGGATTTACGATCTTATGTATTCACGACTCAAGTGTACCTCTTGCTACTAACTTTAGTACCTATCTAGAGCAAGTTTTTCGCTCAATCTAAGCCACACACGCTAACCTAACTCTATCCCTGTCTCTTTCGATCTTTCTCTGTCTCTAGTTCCGACTGCTTGCCCATTTCTAGCAGAAGCTCTAAACTAAACTTCACATTCCCAATATTAATTATATATTTCTACAAATATACATATACAAAAAAAATAAACTTATATATAACACTCACAGATAATTAAATAATAAAGAGCAGTCCCAATCAATATCTGTAATCTGTAAATACTTGACAATATCTGAAACATAAAACTTGACCAAAAGCAAGCATTCTTCTTACAATTCTCATTCAATGAATTCCCATATTTAGTTAACTATACTAGAACACAGAGATGATGAAGAAGTAGAAGAAGCAATTACAATTTTACTCGAGCAAAACTTATTCAAATCTTAATACATGTTTACACAGTTGCTATTTCTAACAATATTAACAAAAAGAAACAACAACAAAACGCAAACTATTTCGTTAAATGTGGCGCCCAAAGGCAAAGGCGGCCGTTGAACCGCTCCTGTGGCTAAATATAGAAAGGGTTTTAAGTGTATGTGTGTGTGCGCGTGTGTGTGTGTATGCGTGTGCGTGTGCGTGTGTGTGAGTGTGCGCGCGTTTACCAAAACGAAATATGAAAATAAAGTAAATAAATTATATTAGTTTATTCAATAGAACTTCTGTTAAGGTCTGACTCTTCCGCACTCTCTGCATAGCTCGACCATGATATACCCTAACTGAAACGATTAAAAAGAAAATTTTAATTTCCATACAAAGAAAATTTCAGTTCTTGTCCTATAACCTTTTTAAGACATTTGTATTTGTATTTGTATTTTCACATGTTTTCACATGTTTTTCATATGACACTGCAAAATACCCTGTCCTACTTCTCTTAAACCATATATAGGCGTGCATCTATGTGTGTTTGTGTGAATGTACGATCTTAGATCAGCCCAGTTGTGTAGAGTAGCACAGATATATATAAATATATATACATATATATTCGTGATCGTTTATCGTCTGTGGAAGATTTAAGCAAATGCATAGTATAATAAATATATTGAAAACAATTTTTTATTTTCTTTTTTACTAATATGAGAATAAAATATGTATATTGATGTTAGAATTTATGGTATGTGAGCTAGACAAGCATAGTAAGTAAACGACGGGTTAAGATTGAAAATGCAATGAAAACACCAAACAAAACGAAACTGAGGCCAAACATAGTAACCAAAAAGCAACTAGAAAAGAAATGGGAAGCGATAACGATAACGAAAACGAAAAAGTAAAAGTAAAATAATTATTAAATTATATATATATATATATATATATATATATATATATAGTACGGGTACAACAGATGATATGATAAATTGGATATGCGATATGGGAGCTGCAATAGCGTAATCAATATTATTTAGCAAATATACAAATATTAATCGATGTGTGTCTGTCTGTGTGTGTGTGTGTGTATACGTATAGGAAATTTTTGTTGTTACCCTGTTATCGAACCAATTTAAAAGAGTAAACCAAAAAAAAAAAATAATAATAATAATAATGCTGAGCTTACAAAAAGCCCAATAATATTTAAAATGTATTATAAATGGCAAAACTACAAAACTTCAAAATTTCTGGGCTACTTCATGCTATAAATGTATATCTATAAGAAAAATCCAATATACATACATATACATACATATATATAAATATATACATATATATTTACAAGTCAAGCTCAATTGTTTACGGTTTGAGCGCAATGTGTTGAAATTATGTTGAATGATAATAAGCGTGAATATCGTATATGTTACAATAACGACATGACAAACTAATTAAAAAAAAAAAAAAAAAAAACTGAATTTACGTAAATCCAACAAAAATAAATAAATACATAAAAAAAAAACATGCAAAATGAGATCCCAGCTCATATGGAAATACCTATGGAAGAGTAGTGCGTATTCATGCGAATTACAACAATTACATATAAACATACATACATATACTTATACTTAAAAGTACTCGAAGATCTATTGAAATCAACATGTCAGAGCCAGTGTTCTGTGTATTTAATATGATTAGTAAAATTATCAATGTATTAAAAATAAGACGAACAATAAATTCTTTTTATTATTATTTATTATTATTATTATTTTTTATTTTTTTTTTTGCTTAGGCAGAGCATTTTGATTATGCATAAGCTCTGTATGCACTCTCTTTCCCCTCTCTCTCTATCTCTCTCTTTTCTATGTCAAATCACAGCCAGCTTAATAAGTTGTATACATTTCATTTGGCGTTGCCAGATCAATCAATTCGTTAGCTTTTTATGTAAATACATGTAATTTAAAAAATAAAGGAAATTAAAGATTTTGGATATAAAAAAACAAAGCAAGGCCATACAGAATTGACTAGAGCGCCAAGATCGTGGCGCTAATTTAAGGCAAATACCAAATATATTTCGCTATGGGTTCTTCAAAAAACTTGCTACATACTCGTTAGAGACACTAAAACGAATAGCTCTACATATATACATATATCTATATACATTCCTCCATATATGTACATACATATATATTTATACTTTAATCTGGAGCTTAAGGTTGTGTCCGCTGTATCATTTGAGAAATAGTTGCAAATCGGTTTTCGAACATACATACATACATACATACATATATATTCCGTGGCATACACTACGTTTCCGTTTTCTCCTAAGTTTTAAAGTTAACAATTCGTATATAAGAAGTATGAGTGTGTGGAAGAGTCGAAGCAAAAAGACCCAATGCATGTTGTTGAGAACTAAATACAGAACTTAATCAATGGGTATGCATAACAATTATTAATATTTACAAAATAAAAATCATGTGTATACATATGTGCATATATGCATATAAATATATATGTATGTTTAACAATACGTGTCTACTATGTATTATGTATAGAAAATATATATTTAAAACAAATGTAATGAATAAATGGCAAAGCAACAAAATAAATTTAAAAAACCAAAACGTCAAAGACAACAAATTCATTTTGTGTGGAACATGCAAAAAGCGGAAATGCGTTACATCTCAAGTTTCGGAGTCTACGAAATTGTTGAGCTAACGGAAATATGAAATTAGTACAATAAGAGAATGCCTGCGCATGCTCTCAAAAGCCGATTGCAATCCGTTTTGCAGCGATACGAAAGCTGCTTGCTACAAGAGCAGGCGTAACAAATGCGGCGGCAAGCTGCTTGATACGAGACGACAGCTAGTTGCCTCTAAACTATGTCAAATGCGATTTATTACTGTTTAAACACTAGTAAGGTGAAGGTAAGTTTCTATGTACACGAATTGTAGGTGAAATTTTGCACAGACATGTATGCACATGTATAATGGTATGTATAATATATGACAACACGGACTGATAACAGAAAGAGGTGTGGCAACCTATATAATAAAAATCAATATAGAGGTAAATATCATATGCAAGGGTGTGTGTAACAGTATGGGTGCTCACGTGCGTGTGTGTGTATGTGTGTGTCCGCGCGTTTGAACAGCAACAATAACAAACCTTAGCACAAGGCCAAACAAATAAGCGTACAATGTGCAAAAGTACCAAGCTCAAGGTTACGGCACTAACCACAAGGCATAGACGACTCGGTAATACACTGCAAAGAACTATATATACTGTATACATATATATAAATGATCTATGTATATATGAATACATGCATATATTAATATATAATTGATATGAAACATTTTCAGTTTATACATATTTTGTTTTTTTTTAATATTCATATATCCGGTACGCATTTATATAAAAAAAAGGTTTTTTATTTAACAAAATTCACATACATTAACATAAATAAATAGTATACATCAGTCCCATCATTTCATATGACTTCAGCTAGCGCATATGCCCGGGTTTGGCGAATGCAGGCCAAGTACGCCAGGACAGCACATTTCAAAACAGACGCAGGCGCAGACATGACCACGCTGCGTATTAGTAATATAATCTATGTTGTCATTGTGTGCCTGTGTGTGTAGCAGTGGGTGTTTAGTAGTAGTAGTAGTAGTAGTACTCACGTTTTGCAGCTCTACGCAGGCCAAGTCAATGACTGCCTGCTGCTTCTTCACACGGCTTAAACACTATAAGCTAAAGGGGCTCTGAAATAAAATCCAAGTTATATATATAGCTACCTATACTAACAAAATAAATATTAATAATCAAAAAAATATTTTAAATATATAATTTTTTTATTTTATTATTCAATTTTATGTTATTTGATATATATTTTATATAAAAAAGCTACGCTTATATAAATAGATCGTATTCCAGCTGATATATTCTAGTTATCGATTTTGATCGATCTTAACTAAATGGCCGATGTCATCGATAAATACATAGACTATAGCTATTCCAGGCATGCCACATTCGTATGGACGACAACGGTATACCCCACAGCTGGCCGAGAGCTAGGGCATTTTGAATTGCAAGCCTTAACTGCTGTTGCTGTTGTATGTTCAAGTCCTACAGCCGTTTCAAACGGCAAACGTTTATAGCTAATATTTGGGCTTTAAAAATAATATAAAAAATTACTATAAAAGTGAAAAGTAAATTGCAAAAGGATTTGCTGAATCCTGCCGCAGCTGGTGAGTATTTAGAGAGAGTGGAGCATATAAGTATGTAGAGCGTTTGCTGTTTTGGTTATTAGGTCGCTGGGTCGCTACATGTATATATATACATATATGTACATATATCTATATATAGATGAGTGTTTGTGTTTGGCCATGGCCAACTGTCAGAAGAAGCCGAAAATCGTAGCCGATATATGGCCAAAGCTGTAACCGGATTCGCGGCGCCCGGCTGTGCCCGGTCATTGTAATTTGGCCAGCGAGCGATTCGCAGCTCGCAGCTGGCAGCTCCAGAGTTGTTTTTTTTTTTGTTTTCCTTCTGTATTTTTGTTACACGCGCCACAAGAAACTGTTATTGTTTTCGTTTTCATTTGCCTTGTCGTCGTCGTGTGTCGCCGTCGTGTTCGGGCTCCTGGCTTCGCTTTCGCTTGCGTTTTGCTCTTCGCCTGAAAGTATGCAGCAAAATAAATTGCGCGTCATTTGTTAACGCAAGACGAAGTGTGCAAGTCCTTAACGAACCGGCCGGTAAATGCTGTGTCTTATGTTTATATTGTGAATGTACTTGTAATTGTGATTGTGGCTATATTGCTGTCCATTTGAGCACTACTGCTCCCGACCCTCGCTAACTCAGGCTTGGGTAGTTCCCTTGGACAGATTCTGTGAAATAGTTCCTGAGTGAACTGTATTGAAAGTGTGGATGACTCAGACTAAGAGATGGAGATGAGAAGATAAGTGCAGAGTAGAGTTCAGTAGAGTAACGTATAGTAGTGCAGAGTAGGGTAAAATACAGTAGAGTAGAGCTTGGTAAAGTTGAGTATAATAAAGTTGAATAACTTTGAATATAGTTGAATAGATTTGAGTAGATCAGAATAGAGTAAAGTAGATTACAGTAAAGTACCATAGAGTTGAGTACCGTAGAGCAGAGTTGAGTAGTGTAGAGCATAATAGTGAAGCATCGCAAGTGTAGATGACTAAAAAGATGGATAAGAGAAGAAAAGTGCAAAGTAACAGTAGAGTAGAATTAGATAGAGTAGTATAGAGAAAAATTAACTAGAGTAGAGAAAATTAGAGTCAAATAGAATAGAATCTAGAAGAAGAGAATCTAGTAGACTAGAAAATAGTAGTGTAGAATCGAGTAGAGTAGATTAGAGTAGAGTAGATCAGAGATCAGAGTAGAGCACAGTACAGTAAAGTACCGTACATCAGCGAATCAATCTGATCTACAGGGTAAAGAGTATAAAAAAATACTTCTCATTTAATGAAAATTTGCTGATAAAAATTTGAAGACTAAAATTGAATACTGTATAATATAACAATAGTATAATCCTATCACGAGATACGCGTTTCGAATGAGAAAAGGAGGGCACGTATTATGCCATTCATCTCACGATATACTCCCGAATGACTACTATTTTCGATATCTGATAACATATCTTGACATTTAACAGGGTGAAGATTTGAGTTTGAGTTTTGGTTTCGGTTTGAGGCTTGTGCTAATTATACATATGCATTATAGGGGACCATATTATGGAACCCACATGAACCGACATATGAAGTTAAGCAATATGAAACAATTTATAACACACACACTCGAACCCACACACACACACACACATTTGTTGATAAACATGAATCCGATCCAATGGTGGGGAGCGGCTGACTAAGGAAGCTGTGACGTCTGGTCGAGCACTGATAACAGTAAGAGCCAAAGAGGCTATTCTTACTACTAAAAATTAATGCACATATAAATTAATACATACACATGAATGCACATATAATACTACTATAATTGAAAGTATAAGATGATAAATACTACATAAATTCATGGTTATACTGTAAATACAGTGGTTAAATTTATACAAAATGTAAATAAATTTCTTTCTTGACTAAATATTAAATTCCGTTAAAAATTTAAGCTGCTTTAAGATATCGAAATCGTAACATCATTAACGATGTTGCTGTTATCTTAACATAGCTGATAACAGACAATCGATAGCTGATAACAGCAAAATACTGTTGGAAATTAAATAAAATCACACATTAATCACAAACTACCAGCGTATGCCGTAAAAACTGACCGCCAGCCCATTGTAGATTTTTAGCGACTCTCAACCTCCTCGGTCTTCTAAGCGATAAGAAAAAAAGGCGACTTTAACTCACATATGTGTATGAATATATAAAAATATTTCTGCGGGCAGTGGTCCAGCAAGAAGCTGAGATTTTCGCAGAAGTATTTCTTGTTGCTTAGCATGACTGTTTGGATTTTATCAGAACTTATCCTAATCTAAATATGAAAAATATTGTGGTCCCATGTAAAAAGCCACAAGTCGTCGGCACTGTTTTATAAAGCCGTCGCTTGCCTCAGATTGCAGCAGTTAACTTCGGATTGTCGACACAGTCGCTTGGTGAAGACCATTACATTTTTTTTATTATTAACATATTCATGGCAAGTGAAATATACAAATTAGTTCCATTTTTTTTTATAAGTGCAAAAAAAGTGATTGAATTATTTATATGAACCGCATTGCATGTGAGTCCCTCATTTGGTGTGCTTAGCTGTTTTTCAGTTTGATATTGCTAGCTGCCTTGTGAAGGGCTTACGTGTGTTTGTAATACAACAGAAATAAGCCACAAAGTACTGAAGGATATAAGGATTATGCGAGTCAATCGACTAAACTACAATTCAAATTAACGTCCACAAATAACTGCTGATTTCAACCCTGCGCATTAACAGCATTGCTCCTGATTTACATAGAACTGCTCCTCACTTAACATTCTGGCTCCACAATGCAAAGAACTCTGAGCCATTTAACAGAGCCAACGATAACAACGAGCAACGGCATCGATTGTTGTGCAGCACTGGCTCCTAGAGCTAGAACAAAAATTTCTTATATGTATATATAAAACAAAAGAATAAGTAAAAAAAACGGACGCAACTGCAGTGCGCAAATGTAAAATGCCGCTGTGATTATAAATCTGGACGACGCAGCGGCAGCGGCGACCAATAAGCAATATCCACAACAACGTTGGCGGCGGCGTCGAGAACGCGACTCCTAACGCGCGTGTGTGTATATTTTTTGTTGTCAGTTACCAATCGTTGATTGTGTGTGCGTGCGTCCGTGTCTGTATGTACGTGTGTACATACATATACAAGTCGAATGCAAATGTGTATGTTATCAATAGAAAAACTAACTTTGGATGTTTGTAGAACAGCGAATTGAAAATACATTTGACACACAGGTGCGTACCAGCTTACTCGTTTCTACGTACAAACAGCCATCCCAAATATATATACATACATATCTATATTTACGTTCGTGTGTGGATGTGTTTGTGTGAGCGCGACGCAGACGTGAAGAATTTTCGATTTTCCACTGCAATTTCGCACTGGGCCTGCTCCGCGCCAGCCAACTGCACACATGCACACACAAACAGATGTACCTATATACATATACATATATATGTATGTACGTGTGTGTATACGAATTTATACGAAAGCTTGCCAGTGTACGTGTGGGTGTGTGTGTGTTTTGTACACGCGCAACGCAACGCAAAAGTTTCTGAGCAGACAGCCGCAGTAAGCAAGAAGTTTTTCACGCAAAATCCAATTGACATCAAACAAAAAACATTCATTTCGCTATTTAAATTTGCACGGTATTTAAGTTAATTTGTGTGTACAACTTAATTGAAAACAACAGGCGCTTTTGCACAAAATGGCGTCGAGCTTTATATAAATTTATGTGGATACATACATGCATACAAATAGATGGAAAGATGGTGTGTGTGTATGCGTGTGTGCAGGCAATTTCGTTAGATAATCCATTGGAGCCTTTCTTGTTTCTAACGGTAAATGTGTACAGACAAGTCAAAGCTATTATTATTGTTGCTGCTATTGTTGCTGGCTTTGGCCACCATTGGCAGCGGCGCCGTAGCTATAACATCAATTTCTACTGCGAGTGTCCGTAATTCAAACATGCGCCGTTCCCTGCGCAACGTTTTTTTTTTCATATATATTAGTTCTTTTGTTTTTCTTCTGTGCCATCTTCGTGTTTATGTTTGCGGAGACATACATACATAGATAATTGCAATTCCATGGGGAATGCACATAACAAAAGTGGCTTGTAAAGAGAACGAGCTTACATGGCGTATGCATAATTTGCATTTTTCTTCAGCTCAATATTTGCATCTTTATTTACTCGCATTTACTGTTCTTATTTCTCTTCATCAATTTTGACTCGTTCCATTTCAATTCCAATTCGAATTTCTTTGCCTGGGCATACAAGTGTACGCCTATATGTGTGTCTGTATGAACTGTGTATCTGTGTGTGTTTGTGCCTGGGGGTTGCTGGGCACAGCCCACCCTTGAAATGAAGGGCAGATACACACAGCAGCCGTGGCAACCGATAGTGCCTACTGTGTACTTTAAATTGGACACTACTGTTTACAGCTGAGTGGAAGTCTCTGATTGGTGTGATGAGGGTGGCTTGAAAATGCTAAGCAGAAAATCTGATAGCTAGTACAGTTCCAATTGGAATATGTTTGGTTTTGTTTTACTTGAACACGGGGCATGCGTTGGCCATTTGCCGTTGCCGTTGCTGTTGTTTTCTTTTTTCGGCTTTGTATATATAGTGTGCGCCGTCGCTGTTGCCGCAGCCGCGACCACCGCATGCGTAACTTAACTTTGCTGTTGTTATTCGAATATTTCATTTTATTTTTCTGTCATCACTTTATCGCCTTATTGTTATAGTAGACGTCAAGTACACACACATACACCAAGTAAGAGCGAGAGAGAGAGAGAGAGAGAGAGAGAAAGAGTGCGACTACTGCGAGAGAGCAGGCAAAACAATAGCTATCGATTATTTATAATGTGCGCGTGTGTACGTGAGTATTTGTTAGCGGTGAGCGCGCTGACGCAGTGGGAGATATGCACACACATACACACACGTATTATATACATGTGCATGCATTAAGAATAGATTCTAGGCGGCAGGCGCATGCACTTACAATCACAAACAGTTACGCGCAACTCGCTGTGAAAGCAGCGACAACGAAATACAAAAAGAAAAGAATATAGTAAAATAGAAAATCGAAACAAAACAAAAACAATGTGCTCTCGCTCGCTTTTCTATTTTGTCATTCCCATATAAATAGCCTGCCAGATAATAGAAAAGAATCAAAAGTGAGACCAAAGCGCAAGCGCCAAGTGTGACCGTCGCACGAATCTGCCTATGTATGTATGTATATATTTTTCTGCTTTTATTGTTGCAAATCTTTTCTGGCTGTTTGCCATATTTTACATGTCTCTTCTTTTTGAAATGGTATAAAATTTTAATTGGGAAAAATCTATTTGCTCTGATTTAAAAATACGCGCTGGCGCATTTGTAGGGATTGCTTCAGGTAGCGCTGGTCACACCAACAACACAATGAGCTGCATGTGTGTGCGTGGCTTTAACTGCTGCTTTAAACGTTGTAGCATGCTTCTCAGCGCATTTAACCAAACTGTGCGCACACACCCACACAAATACATAAACACACAAACATATCAGTGAATAAAAAACTTAAAGCGAACGGAATATTGCGCACGCACCACTCAACAGCAGAATTATCGAACAAAATACAGTGACAGCCATAAAAGTGTGTACACATGGGTGCATGGAAAACAAAAAAATATATTTATTAATCACAATTCAAGTTTTCTTTGTGCTTTAACGTATAATACAATTACTTATTTTTAATTAAAAATTAAAACTTGCACAAAACCAAAAAAATTTAAATAAATCATTCTAGCTAAACTTTTTTTCTAATATAATATTAATATATAGCAAGACAATATCTCAGAAGAAATTTGAAATAGTTCTTATCGGTAGCACACTTATTATGGACAGCACTGTTGCGTTAGGCCAACTGTCTGCCTGGCACGCGCAAGTGAAACGAGCTTACCACATCAACTACCCCAGTGTAGCTGTTGTTGTTTTTGTTATTGTCTGCGATGTGGCAGGAGGGGGCTTTAACAAGGGTAGTGGTACTGATAGTGTTGGTGGTGGGTGGTGCAAGCAGTGCATGCGTAACCCGTAGCCATATGGCCAGAATGTGTAGCATAACAGCGTCAGCGTAAAACTTCACGATTATTGCCCAAGCGCAATGCGTTTGCGTGCGCTGTTGTTGCTGTTGTTGTTCATTCTTGCCGTCGCCGTTGCTGCTGCTGGCGCTGCCGCTGCTTCTGCTGTTGGCAATGCTTGCATGGGGGATGGTTGTGTTTCGCTTTTGGGGGTAGCTGCGCAGCCCTTTTTGCCAACGTCTCGCATGCAAACACATGTACATACATACACACACACGCAGAGAGAGAGAGAGAGAGAGAGAGAAACCACAACACAGATAACGTGTGATTCACACACACACAGACATAGTTGCATATATAGCTGTCCCTTTTTAATATTCCCAAAAATATGTTAGCGGGTGGATGGGCGTTAGGCTTTGCACGCATGCAAGTGACAGCTTTTGACCTGTCAAGAGCAGCTTTTAGAAAGCTTTTCAATACGTGTACATCGGACACAAGCCTTAGTACAAAAATTAGTAAATAGCAAATGCAAAACAAAACAGAACAGAAGAGAACGTAGCACGCAGTCACACACACAAACATGGGCAGAGCTTGCTGCTGTATGGTCATCTCTGTCGCGCACTTTATTTCTTGACTGTTGGCTGCCGTCTCAACGCGTCGCAAAGCGACAAAGTCGACGCATGGGCGCAGTATTGATTTTTAACTGCGTCGACGCCGCCGTCTGCGTCGTCGCCGTCGCAGTCACCGAAAATATAAATGCATGCACCGGCGTCAATCCGTGGGGTGGTTTGGCGCAGTGTGGTCGTTTGTTCGCTTGCTCGCTCGTCACTCGTCTCTCACTGTTCGCTGCTCAGGGTCCAATGCTCAGTGCTCAGTGCTCAGTGCTCATCGTCGCTCTCTTCGCTCTTCTTCAACAATATTGTCAGTGTGCGCCGCGTCGTCGCCGTCGCCCTCAACGTCGTCTGAGCAAACGCAAATAGAACTTCAACTGGGCAATCGGAAAAGCAGCGCAACGCAGAGCCATAGCGACAGCGCCAGCGGCAGCAGCAGCGCCAACCCAATGATACACAACAGCCAACAATAACAATAAACTTCAGCGCGGAACTGTAACCATAATCATAGTCTATTTAACCGTTGTGCGGTGCGTATACAATTCGTACTCTATTTCGGTTTCGGTTTCGGTTTCGAATTCAATTTCGGCTTTAATTCTAATCGGAAACTTGAACAAAAACAAATCAGCCAATTGTGCTTATTCATATTTATTTTTTTTTTTTTTTTCTTGTTCGATTATTGTGCTTCTGTGTGTGTGTGTGGTGCAGTGCGTTAAAATCGAAAATCAGCAAAAGGCAAGCATTATACAATATTAAGTATTTCATATTAATATTTTTGTTGCACTAAATCAAAAATTGCAAACTTTGTAAAACCCCCCAATAAAAAAAAAAAAGCCAAGACAAAAATAATTCAACGCGCACGTGCAGCGGCTGCTACCATATTGAAACTATATACTGTGTGTATGTATGCGAGTACATATGCACTTATATCAATTAACTTGTTTGTATGTGTGTATGCACACATATTAACTGGAAAGTTTGGTGGACTAACCTGCTGAGTCTGCGCGTTATGGACTCCATTTTATAAATATGTAAAAAATTATAGGTAGAAAGAAAGAGAGAGAGAGAGAGGGAGAGATATGAGAAGGATATACTTAAAGTGCATTTTGCAAACCATTCGGTTTAATAAACAAGACAGGGACAGTTGTATCTACTTACATTTCATTCCAATTGGAATGCCAACTGGAGAGTTTGTTTAGACTGGGAAACTTATAAGAAAACAAACATCAAACGAGACGCAACATTAGATTAGGGGTTGTCTGGCGAATAAAGCTTGTCTATAATTCGATTCCATGCTGTTTGTTATCGTTGCTGACTTTTGCATTTGGTCGAAGCATCCCTTGTTTTATTTTTTACTCAGTCAGTAAAATCAAACTAAATGCACTTAGATTTAGGTAACGAAAACTCAAGTTTACGATTGGTATAAATCCTTCAAAGAGGTGCGAAAAGAAATGAACGATTGACTACTTTCAGGACGTAGTCTCCAGATATAGACCCGTGGAACTTTTTCCTGATTCCGAAACTCAAATTTCAACTTCGTGGAACCCATTTAGAGAGCATTGAAGACATCAAACCTAACAACGAGAACTGAATATAGCTATTGAAAGTGTTTCGATTATTGGATTGTTCGTTGGAAGAAGTGTATTGCCTCAGAAGGGGCCTATTTCGAAAGGGATATAATAAATTTACATAATTGATAAGTTGTATGGGTTTTATTTAAAATTCCCGGGTACTTATTTGACAGAATGTATATATTATATTTAAAAGTTAAAAGTCAGCCTTGTTTGATACCATTCAAGACCTACCTTTTCATATAGTATTGAAAAATAATCATTATTAATAATTATATATATTTTATTGTCAGTATAGAGATATCCCTGTACATAAATAACATTTCTTTCAAATAATATTTCTCTCATAAGGTCATTTAAATTCTAAACAATTGCCGATGGGTCATTCCATATTTCAACACGTTCCTTTCCATTTCGTTCCTTGCTCTCGTAGGCATTCATTAGTTAAATTGAATACATGTACAATGTTTTTGATGTTCATTCTTACTTAATCATTAAATATGTATGTACTATATGGCGGACATAATTTTTCTTTTTTTTTTTTTGTTCTCCAATGTTGCGCATGCGCGCTTTTGACCTGATTCACTCATTGCTTATCAGCTAATTGTTTTTTATTTTCGTTGTTTGTGCTTTTTTTTTTTTTTTTTGTTCGTTGTTTTCAATTTTGTCGAGCAGTTGCGCTGTGCGACGTACACCACCCGCCATGCGGCTAGAAACAGTGTCAAAATTTGCATAACTATAATGGAAATTTTGGACTATCTTAAGCATATCTCTATACTTGAACTCGTTTTATAGTTTGCTGGCATATTTCGGCTTTTGTTAATAATTATTGCTCTATGTATGGCATAAGTATCTCCCCCAAGATATTCGTTGTCTACGTCGAAGCGAAATACTTTTTCAAAATTTTAAAATAACTAAACTTTTGTCAAAGTCCTTATCTCTTAGCTATGCACATATGTCTAGGTCTATGGCTGTTGAGTAGCATAGCTTTTTGTACATTTACATTTATCATATAGTAACTTTTCGAGTGTCTATAGTCCTAAGAAATATACTATATAATATTTTTTTAAAGCCATAGCTCACTCTTCTTGCCCTTCTGTGAGCTTTTATCTAATAATTTGTAAAGTTAATGACGAATAAGAATTATTTGATTGGCCTATCTGCCCATGTATGTACCTATGTATTTATATCGTTGAATATTTATTTTATTCCATAGGGATTTTAAGCAAAAACTCACATTCTTTGGCTTTCATTATGTAAAAGTATAAAAGCTTATCCCTATTTAACTCAAGCACATGAATATAAATAGTTATAAAAGCATGGGCATGGAGGGTACAAGTCCATAGCTTCAATAGTCGCGATTCTACAAATGTTTCTATTGTAAAAGCTACCGGAATTTCCGAGTTCTATTCTATAATAATTATAGTATTATATAAATTTATGGTAATTATAGAATTTTGTATTGCAATTTTTAATGTCTATTATCTAAGCTCTATTTATAAATATATAGAGCAAAATACTTCTTGTTCTTAGCTCTTGAAATTAATATGTGCTCTTCACAATTAAAACAACATAATCAAAAATTTAAAAAAAGTACTCAAAATTAGATATAAATAATATGAAGTACTTCTTCTATATACAAAAAAAAAATAAAATTAAACAAGAAAGAAAGCTCTAGTCGAGACTGCTCGACTACGAGATCCCCTGAACCCTACAAGCAACTTATATTTCAATAATAATTAGCAAACACACACGCACACACACACACACACACACGCATACATACAAACTCACGCGCACACACACACTCACATATATAGGCGATTGCGCTTTGGTTGCGCTGCAGTGTGGCAATATTTTGAGAACTTATTTGTTGAATAATTTAATTTCTAGACGTACGATCGTAATGAAACTTTCAGAACGTAATCATAATGTTTAAATGTATGTGTGTACCGAAGCACAAGTCTCTAGTATTTGATATACGACTTTTACAAAGATGAGGGTGAGGGGGTGGATTTAGGGGTGGGGGGTAAATTTGAACAAAAACCGAAATTGTATAAAATACATCTTTATATACATTTTAAATTTGGAGACTCTAGCTTGAAAGATGTAGGAGATATAATTATTTAAGTGATCTTCGATAAGGTTTTTTATCGATAAAAAAATATCGGAATGAGTTATCGTTTTTTAGTGATAAACTCGATCTGCGCGTGATATATACGGACATTTTAAAAAAAAGTTGAAGTCTCTAGCTCTTATATCTTCTGAAATCGACGCGTTCATACATACGGACGGACGGACGGACGGACGGACGGACGGACGGACGGACGGACAGACAGACGGACAGGGCCAAATCGACTCAACTTGTCGTCCTGATCAAGAATATATATACTTTGTGGGGTCTGCCACGCCTCCTTCTGCCTGTTACATACTTTTAACAAAACCATTATACCCTGATTTCCCATTTTCAATGGGTTCAGGGTATAAAAAAGTATTCAAAATAAAATGAATCTAATAACATTTATTTTCTCCCATTTTACAGAAGACAACGAAAAAGGGAAACTAACAAATAAAAATACATTGCGCATGCGACTAGGGAGTGCTAGCTTGGGAGCCGAGTTGACGAACGAATTGGTAGTGGAAAGCAAGAGCAGCAGCAGCAGCAGCAGTAGCAGCAGCAGCAGCACCGCCAGCACCGTCAGCAACCACCAGCAACCAGCAGGAGCAGACGTGCCACAGCCACCAAGCTGGCAACCACAAGCTATCGGCTGGTTGTGGCGCCGGCTGGCAGCCAAAGGAGCGGCGGGAATGTGGTCGTCAGCAGCGTCAGCGGTGGCGCCACCGTCACGGGCAACACAATTGTCACCACGGGCAACGGCAGCAACAGCTCCGGCAGCGGCGGCGGTGGCGGCGGCGGCGGCCTGAACGTGACCACAATCACCACCACCAGCAATAGCTCGCAGGCGCAGTCGTCGTCCGGTGGCCAGAGCAATGGCACCACCTACAAGATCGAGATGCTGGACGACGACATGCAGAGTCTGGCCACAGATGACGAGGACGATGATTTGATTAGCAGCGAGGGCAGTCTGTACGATGGCGATCTCAATACGCTGGCCAACGACGATGTCGCCCATCAGTTGGCGGCTGCTGGGCCAGTGGGCGTGGCAGCGGCCGCTGCGATAGCCAGCTCAAAGAAACGCAAGCGTCCGCACTGCTTCGAAACGAATCCCTCGGTGCGCAAGCGGCAACAGAATCGTCTGCTGCGCAAGCTGCGCGGCATCATCTACGAATTCACCGGGCGCGTGGGCAAGCAGGCGGTGGTGCTGGTGGCGACACCCGGCAAGCCGAACACCAGCTACAAGGTGTTCGGGGCTAAGCCGCTGGAGGATGTGCTGCGCAATCTGAAGAACATTGTGATGGATGAGCTGGACAATGCACTGGCCCAACAGGCGCCGCCGCCGCCCCAAGAGGATCCGTCGCTGTTCGAGCTGCCCGGCCTGGTCATCGATGGCATACCGACGCCCGTTGAGAAGATGACGCAGGCACAGCTGCGTGCGTTCATACCGCTCATGCTCAAGTATTCGACGGGGCGCGGCAAGCCGGGCTGGGGGCGAGAGTCGACACGGCCGCCATGGTGGCCCAAGGAGTTGCCGTGGGCGAATGTGCGCATGGATGCCCGCTCCGAGGATGACAAGCAGAAGGTGGGTGGGGTGGGTGTTCAACAGCCGCCCCAGATTGCTGAATCGTGTCTTATTAATCGCCCTCCCTCCCCCCAATTTCCCTAACTGACCACAGATTAGCTGGACCCATGCGCTGCGCAAGATTGTGATCAATTGCTATAAATATCATGGACGCGAAGATCTGCTGCCGACATTCGCCGACGACGAGGACAAGGTGAATGCGCTGATCTCGCAGTCTGGCGACGAGGACGAGGACATGGAGCAGCTATCCAATACGCCCACCATACAGACGGTGCAAACGGTGACGCCGGCCACCAATCAAACCACCAGCCAAGTGAGTAGTCCACAAATCTCTCCAGACTCTCTCGCAACCAAAACAAAGTGCGAGAGAGCGAGGGAGATGGGTTGATGAGGGGTATGAGGGGAATCATATAATGTACAAATAATATAATACGGTATTCCATTGCATTTATGCGCACCCATCTCGCGTTCCCTACTAACACACACACACTCACACACACATATTCACACTCCATGCGTACACACTAACCCACAACAACAACAACAACAGCAACTGCAGCCACAACAGGTGAACGTGGTGAAGATCAACAGCGCTGGCACAGTGATCACAACGCACACAGCCCAATCGAATACGCCAGCTCCGACGATCATCCAAAGCACGAACAATCAACATGTGACCACGACGGCCACACTGCCGGCATCGACTAAGATCGAGATATGCCAGGCGCCAGCGCCACAGCAGCAGCAGCAGCAGCAACATCATCATCAGCAACAGCAGCAGCAACACCACCACCAACAGCAGCAGCAGCACCATCAGCAGCAGCATCTGCACACAACCAGCAACAACAATACGACCACAGTGCACATCCAGGCGGTCAGCCAGTCGCAGCCGCAAACGATTCAATTGACAACGGCGAGCGGTACGGCCACAGCGACGGCTGTGCAGACAACAGCAGCCGCTGTAAGTGCATCACAGGCGGCACAGGCAGCTGCCGCAGCTGCTCAGCAGCAGCAGCAACAACAGCAGCAGCAGCAGCAGCAACAGCAATCGAACGCTGCTCAGACCGTAACCGCCCAACAGATAGCCAATGCCCAAGTTTGCATCGAGCCCATAACGCTGAGCGACGTTGATGTTCGTACTAATCTCTCTGAACTTGTAACTAAACTAGACTCAATCTTCAAACTTGAAACCCTAATCCAGCTGTTTGACCTTGGGCATTATGCACGACGATTTGATCGAAGCAAAGCAAAGATCAAACATTATAAATTCTCTCTTTACATCAAATTTTTGTGAAAGCTTTACCCATATGAGTGTTAGACTGAACAACTGAAAGACTGCATAATATAATCTGATTTATCTATGATATCTAGAAGACAAAGAGCAGAAGAAATAGTAGTTTAGCTAAAAATTGTCTATAAAAAAATAAAATAAAAAAAATTAAAAAAAAAGGATATTAAGGAAAAGAACATTGTGTATCTAGAAAAAAAATCGAATTGGGAAATTTATGCCTTATAAAATATTTTTTAGCCAAACACTTAGCTCGAGAAATTTTTTAAAATAAAAATAGAGGAAATAGAAAATTAAAAAAAAAAAAAAAAAAAAAAAAAAAAACAACAATTAGAATTATTTTAAATTTCAAAAATAGGTTAGGATCAAAATATTAAAAGAAAAAGTCAGTTAGTCAAATTTAAAAAAAAAAAATAATAATAAATAAATAAATAATGTTTTTATACCCAGTTTTCCCAGCAGTCATTTAAATATAAAATTAATTTCAGTTATAATAGATATCAAATCCTTAGCTCTCATAATAAAGTTAAAAGCCAAAATCTTTGAATGTCCTGCATAATGCCCAAGTTCGGCTAATTTCGTTACTTATTTTTTATAATTATTTAATTATATTTTTATATTGAATTGTTATGAATTTGTTTGAATATTGTTATTGATTGATTTAATTATGCATTTCTATTAATGTTTACTATTATAAATATAAGTATATATGTTTAACTCAATATTTTAACAGCAATTTTTTTTTTTTGTATTTTTTTTATGCAATTTTTTTTTTTTTTTCTCATTTGCAGCTGAATTTCATTTTGGTTTTATTTCATGCGCTCAAAAGAACAAAAATCAAGACACCCACACACATGTAAATACACAACACAACAGTAGTTCGAAACACATTGAAACGCACAAAACGAAACACAACACACACAACAAGAAATACTTTTAATGATTTGCATACATTTTTTAAATAATTTTGATTGCATTGCATTTGATGTTCGTTGATGAAATTTCTTGTGTTTTTCCGTTTTTTCTATTCTGTTCGCTTGTCTTATTTGCTTTCCGTTTCCTAGTGTCTTCTTCGTTGGCATAATGCCATTTATTAACATGCTCTTAACATTCTACTTAACAGTACACGACACAAACTGTCCTGTCGCAGAACGCCGATGGCACCGTCTCTCTCATACAGGTGGATCCTAACAATCCAATCATAACGCTGCCCGATGGCACAACAGCTCAGGTTCAGGGCGTGGCAACGGTATGTCCAAATGATGCTGATGTTTGTAAATAACATTGTTTGCTCATCACTATGCCGTTAACTAACATTGCAGCTGCATCAAGGCGAAGGCGGCGCCACCATACAAACGGTACAAAGTCTCGCCGATGTGAATGGTCATGACAATATGACCGTCGATCTGACCGAGGCGCAGGATGGCCAAATCTTTATTACCACCGAGGATGGGCAGGGTAAGTGGCAATTGAGCTGATGCACAACTGTCTCGCTGTATGTGTGTTAATCTTACTTCATTTTGACAACCATTCGCAGGATATCCGGTGTCAGTGAGCAATGTTATATCGGTGCCCGTCTCCATGTATCAGTCGGTGATGGCCAATATGCAGCAGCTGCAGACGAATAGCGATGGCACCGTGTGCCTGGCCCCCATGCAGGTAGATAACAGCAACACATCAAACAGCAACAACAACAACAACAACAACAGCAACACAAACAACAGCAGTAATAATAGTAGTAGCGGCAGCCCATCTGCTGCCACGCCCACCTCGCTGCTAGGCATCTCAGTAATCAATGCTGGCGCCATGCTAGGCCGGCGTCTCACTGGCAGCGGCGCTGGCGTCGCAGCAGCAGCGGCAACGTCCAGTGCCGGACAACAACCGGCGCTGACATTGCAAGCGCCGCCTGGCATTCGGTTCTACTGGGCCGCCAGTCCGGGTAGCGGCAGCGGCGCTGGCAGCAACAATTTGAATACTACCGCTAGCTTTAATCTCGCCAATAACAATAACAATAGCATGCTTACTAACAATAATAATAATAATAGCAACAACAACAACAACAGTAGCAGTAACAGCAGTAGCAATCATAACATTAAAATGACGCTGCCCGTAGTGCTGACAGCGCCGGCGACGTCCACTGCGCAGCGGCGCCTCGAGCCAAACGCGTCTCGGCGCACACCGCAAAAGCGCCGCAAGCTGAACAACAACAACAACAGCAGCGCCGGCAGCAGCAGCAGCAACAACAACACTAACAATAATAATAGCAAGCTAGCTTTACGCAAAAAAGGCAGCGACATAACGGTACCTGCTGCTGCTGCTGCTGCTGCTGCTGAAACGTCCACCATACGCTGCGTGGACAGCGCCAGTTTGACCAATGCCAGCGGCGGCGTCGGCGGCGGCAGCGCAGCCTTGCAACTGCAGCTGCCAGCGAAAACCATTAAATTAGAGCATTTGGAGTAGTAGACTTTAAGCAGCCATAGGCACACACTTGCCACGCCCACGCCCACGCCCATGCCAAACGCCTATTTCCATCAATATTTAATGCTAGTTACCATTGCACGTATCAAATCTAGTCAAAACGGCGCTGCGTGCACACAGACACACAAACACTTGCCATTTTTACTTACATTACACAAATATACATACACACACGCACATCGCTGTACATACAATGCACACACACACACACATACATATATACAATATACAAATGCAAACAATTGTGAATGCCGACAAATACCAAAAAGAAAATATCAAATCAAATTCGAAACAAGAAACATATATTTTAGAATGCGATAGATTTGCCTTAGTAATCGATGAATAGCATAATCGATAAGTAAATTTAGTTAATTAATCGTCACTAAAGAAGCATGCCCCATCTCCCTGAATTGAATTTAAATTGAGCCAAAAATTTGTTTATAGTTCAAACAGTGAAACCAAAAAGCTACAAATATTAAATGAAATTGAATTGCCAAGTTCCTAAAACACAAAAACAAAAAAAAAAAAAACATTAAAACCAAATGAATTCATTTAATTAGTTTGTTTTTAACAATGTAATCGAAACACAAGCCAAATATTAACCTATTTAGTTGATTGAGTGAAAACACACAGTTTTGATTTATTTTGTAATTTTCTTAGACTTTGTTAGTTTGTTTTTCTTATTTTTTTGTTTTTTTTTTGTGCAATCCATGGAAAATATGCAAATCTTTTATTAAGTTTTATTTTGTAGTTTAATTTAAGTAGTTGGATTTAGCAAACAGGGAATTTTGAATGCTATTATGTTAATACAAGCACTGTGAATTAATCAAAATTAAAATTAAAAATCAAATCAAATTAACAAAGTAATAAATTTATATATAGTCATGTATTGTTGAAATCGTCCAACGTAGCCAATTTTGCATTCAAAATGTAGAAAATAATGTAATACAAAAAAAAAGTTAAGAAAGAAAATTTTAATTTAAAAAAAAAAATACATATATATATTATTATTGTGAATATAATTAATTATCAAAGTCATGTGGCCAAAAATTTGTATGTGCATACATAAATTTTATGTTTTATTATCATTATCATTATAATTATTATTCTGTTTTTATTACTGATTATGTTTATTATTATTATTATTATGATTGTTTTAGAGCAATTTTAGTTATGTATAAACAGAAAAGCAAAACAAATCAAAAAGTGCGAATGAAACGCAAAGCAAAATCAAACAGAATTACTGAATAAATTCTTTATTGTTGTGATTTTATAATTATGATTTTTTATTTAATTTTCAATTCAATTCAAAAAAACAAAAAAAAAAAAGAATAATTAATTTTGTAATTTCCTTTTTTTTAGCAGCTCATCAAGAAATTTGTTAAATTTTTTATTGCTTGATTTTTAAGTAAGTACTCAATTTATTTGTTATACTTTCATTTATTTGTCATACGAAGCCAAACAACATGAGTAAATTTATGGACAAGTTCACGCATATATTGTTGTATTGATGTCGGATTCTATATGTATATATACTGATAATTGATCTCTTTGACAGGTGGAAAATGGCGATCAATTGGAAACAATAACCGTCTCGCCTGGCATGCATCAGATGATGATACAGGGCGGTCCCGGCCAGGAGCCGCAGCTGGTGCAGGTGGTCAGCCTGAAGGATGCGACGCTGCTGAGCAAGGCCATGGAGGCGATCAATTCGGGCAATGTCAAGGCTGAGGATACAATCATAATGGAGCAATAGATAAATTTGGCATCGAGATTGATCATGCATGTACATGCTTGAACCATACACTAATACATTCATTTTTTTTTTTTTTTTTTTTAATATACATATATATATGATTACGCGTATATATATTTATGTGTACTATGTATTTATAGTTACTCGAATGTTTATTTATATTCATGACGCATAAACGAAAATATTTTAGAAGTACCTGAAAGGTGTTGCTAAAACAAATAAGTCAACAAAAAGCAATTCTCATTTGATAATTCGTTACATTTGCCATTGTTTCTTAATTTTATCGATCTGCAATTGAAATTAATCGATTCTAGTCATCAAGTACTTAAACTTTTATTACAATAATTTATTTATTTGTTTTCTTTTTTTTTACTGTACAAACAGTTGAAAATGTCTTCGCATAGTGTAATAATTGAAGATTGCGTTAATTTTAATCAATTTTTTTTAACAACTCATTTAGTTCTTAATGAGAAAAATAATATCGAAAATAGTTAAATTCAAATCAATGGAGAACAAACTCCAAGTTCTAAATAAACCGTTTTTTGCGAGCCATTAGCGAAGGGCGCCGCACCTAATGTACTCATATACCTATACATAAATATTCATATATATTTACTGTATATATATACAAATATATATATAAATCAATATTTATATTATGCATCTATATAAGAATTATGCCGAGTTACTTGTACGTATGTTATGGGCTTTACTAAAAATCAATTCTAATTTGCGTCTATGCATTAACTAGTCATAAAGTTAAATTAAAATAAAACAAAACAATTTATATTAAACTAAAAACCAAAATGAAATTGTAATTCATCTTAGGCCAAAAAGAAAGAGAGAAAAATAAACAGATAAACCCAATGCAATGTAAACAAGAAGCATCACTTTAAATTTAATTATTAATTATAATAAATAAATAAAATGTATACAAAATGTAAACACTCTTGTGTCAATTATTTCAATGCTATCGTTAATTATATATGCGTACAAATTTATTTACATAATATATTTTACAATATTATTTTGACTCATTCAGGGTTGTCTTTTAGAGCATCAGTATTATAAGTTTATAAAATTTTAGTTTTCTTAATCAGCGTCAACAGCCGACTCTATATGTCCACATCATCTGGTTTTATACCCAGACGGCAGTGAAAACTTTCAGTCTCAGTGCCACGCCGCTTAAAACTTTAAGCATTACCGGAGGTGTCTAAATCGATCCAGCATATCTAACCCATAGTGATCTAATGCCACATATAAGAAAGTCTTTCAGCTATTTTCAAAGCCCACGAAATTTATAAATTTTATTTGAAAAATATATTTTGTGTGAAAAATAAATAGGAAAGCCCTTTCTCTTTTACTCTATGTCTTATTATAGTTCTATAACATAGACTTGATATTTGCATTCGAGCAGGACATCATGTCAATATATTAAAGCCTTTTGTGGAACTACTCCAAAAACAATTCTACTGTGCACATTACGAATCAGGAATCCGAAAATAGTAGTTCCCCAACTTCCCTATATATACAGAGATCTATTCTCTATATATATATTATACTTACACTTTTCACACATATTTCGTTTCCGTAAATAAATATTTCTAGTTGATCGTTAAACTTCTTTTTTTTTTTAATCAAAATTTGTTTTATAATTGAAAAAGAAGTAGAGGAAAAACATATTATTGTTTACTTTATTATTGACGTTACTCGTTCATTATGAATTATTGTTGTTGTTGTTTATATTAATAGATTACACGCTATGTTTTTAATTGCTAACATTTGTAACGCATTATTATCAATATTATTGGTTGTTTTAAATATTAACTTGTACAAAAAGTCTAGACAACAAACGCAAGAACACAAAACATTTTTCTTCATCTGTATATATAATTGTATATATATATATATATATATAAACTATATATATATTACATATATATGTATTACGCATGTATAACCCAAAAGTGTTTTAAGAGCACAACTCGATTAATAAAATATATTTATAAAAAAAATCAATCAAACAAAATTTCACAAATTTCTTAAATTACAGTTAAAAATTAGGCTACGCAACAAACAAAATAAAAGATATAAAACAAACACGAACGAACGAACTGAGGGAAAACAAATTTACAAGAAAAAAAAAACTGGTTTTATAAAATACTAAAATTATTGATTATGTTTAATAATAGCTAAGCAAAAATTTCGCTAAATAAAATGTGCTAACTGATAAGGCAAACCGAACGAACACACTAAACGGGACTTCGAGCCTTGGAATCGGAAGTCGAAATCGCATTGCAAATCGAGTCGAGCGCAAAAAATGTTTAACGAAACTGAACAGAACTTGGTGGATGTTACGCGGGGATGGAGCTATAGGGGCTGTCAAGGAGGGGGCTTACTCATTCATATATATATATAATATATAAATGATAGGTTAAGTGTACGTATATACACACATACTATAACGATGCTGGTCTTCAAAATATATCCGAAAAACTATGTATAAATAAATTAATTTCTATCTGCCGAAATGTTTCCAACTAATCTTGCAAATATTAACTCAGTGTCTCTCTATGTGTATGTGTGTGTGTGTATGTGCCTTATAGCTCAGTGCTCAGCAGAGAAAAGCTCCAGTGCCGCCTGACGGATTAGTAATTGAATAACAACTATTGTATTATATAATTGAGTATTAAATAATGAGGCATTCGCAATTGAATTATTCTTTCGATAGTTTTGGATATCATTTTCGTTACGTTTTCATATTTTTGTGATTTTTGTTTTGATTATTGTTCAGTTGTAACAACAGAATAAAGCTAAAATCGCGCTGTTCTCTGCGCTTCTCTCTTTCTCTCTCTCTCTCTCTGTCTGTACCCAACACTATTTGCCTTTTACTGTGCTAATTTAGCTTTGTTTGTTGTTTATCGTTTTTCGGTTTAGGGTAATTTTGTTTTTGTTTTCGTTTCTTGTTAAAACGTGTTAATAGTTAGTGAGTAAATTTCGCTTAAAACAATATATATGATTTTGTACTCTGATCGCACTGGGTCTTGAAATGGGATCTGGATGCAGCAGTGTTTGGGTAGGGGAAGCCGGAGTGGTCTGAGGGTTGAGGGTGGGCGGGTTAGGTAGCCAAAGCTCCAGCCGTGCACTGAATACTGAGCTATTTAGACTAAATAAATTAAAGATTGTAGCTAATCCATTGCAGCGCACAGGCCGCCACAGTTGAATCTCCACCACTATTGGCTGCCGTTGCTCCTGCCGCTCCTGCTGCTGCAGTTACTCTCACTGGACGCTGTTGTTGGTGTTGTCGCTGTCGCTTGCTTGGATATCACTGAAATCGCGTGATGATGGACTGCATCGTACTCGCTCCTAATGTTGACCAGGAGCTGCTTCTGTTTCTGGTGCTCCAGCAATATGGCATCCATTTGCCTCTCGTATTTGGGCGGCAGGGCGCTGCACTGTCGTTGCTGCTGTTTCTGCTGGTGCGCCTCCTCGCCCAGCGCCGCCAGCTTCGTGTCGAGGCTGCGCAGCGTATTGGACAGCACCGCACGCAGCTGCGCTGGCGGCGTTGGCGCTTCAGCGGCCACCGCCTGCGGCATTGTGGTCGTCGTTGTCGCTGTCGTCGGCGGTGTCGTCATTAGCCTCTGTAGCACACTGACGCGCGCTGCTGGCGGAGGGGATGTATTGCTGCTGGCATCATCCGGCAGCTCCAAGCTGCTGGCACTAGCCGGCGACAGCGTGGAGCTCTCACTCAGACTGATGCTCAGCTGGCGTGTGACGCCACCGCCTCCTCCACTGCAATTAACAATGTTGCGCTCCTGCAGCTGCTGCTGCAGCTGCTGTTGCTTCTGCTCCTGTTTCAGCTCCAGTTGTTGCTCTCGCTGCTGTTTCTGCTGCTGGTACTGCAGATTCCGCGCCGACGTCACATTCACCACGTTCACCGACTTCGATATCGAATGCTTCACATGGCCAGGCGCGGGCGGCACAAGGGCCAGCGGTGCAGGCGACGGCGCCTGCTCATCGTATGTGCCCGTCGCATGGCTAGACGCTGGCGAACTGCTGCTGCAGCACATATCATCCATGGCATCCATGTGGACGTCGGCACTGCCATTGCCATTCGCATCGGCAGCACTGCCATTGGCCTGGCCCCCATTCGCGCTCTTCTGCAGATTCTCAATCAAGTAGAGCACAATGCGCTCCAGCTGCTGGGGCGCTCGAGATGCCGGCAGATCGGGACTGGTGTGCGTGGGTATGTTGGCCTTGATGATCGTCGAGAATTTGTTCTTCATCTCCTGCACCTTCTGCTTGCCGGCCTGCTCGTCCAGCAGCGTATTAACGCAGAGAAACGAATGCACCTTGTTGCTGTTCTTGTCGATCTCCAGGAAGCCCTTCGTCTGCAGGTAAATAAAGTGTCCGTTTCGCGAGAGCAGACGATAGCAGCTCTCGCCATAGTCGCTGTTGCAGTCGTACATTTGCCTCAAGGCCACAATCACCCAGCGCACATCGTCCAAATGCATGAAGCTGAACGGGCTCAGGTTCCGCACCTGAAACACATCAACAAATACATCAACAAACAAACAACAACAACAGCAACAGCAGCAATAAAATGCATTTCTATTCGCCTAGAAGAGTTTTAAGCAAATGCGCAATAGACCGCTCATAGCAGCTTAAAGCGCAACGACAATAACTAGAAAATCTGTTATGCTCCGCTTGAAGTACAGTTTCTGGTCTATATCGAGACTAAATACTATATACATCGTATATTGTATATTTATTGTATATTTGTCAAACAGCACAACTAGCTGAGTCTACATATATTTGCTATGCAACATTTCTAAACACTGCTCTTCTATGCAATTCTCACTGATAGACATAGATAGATAGGAACATGTTTGTCCAACAGAATAGCTAGCTTTGCTATACGATATTTGTTTACAACCTTTGTCAGTGCGAACTACCCTTCTATGCAATTCTCATGCTCATCAATTTGATAAACAATTTGAAGTTTTATTTGAATTTATAAATAAAGCCATATTTATATAGTTTTGATTATATTTGTGTTTTATTTTTCTACATTTCCCCACTGAAAAGCGTGTGAATGAAGAATATAAACAAAGCTCGTTATATTTATTTCTTTTTTCCTATACTTCTCATATGATCAATTTTGTTGTTGAGTGTATTTAAACTGGAGCTCCTCATTTTACAATTCATTTGGATTTGCTCTAATTTGGCGGCTAGTCTGTCTCTCTCTAAATGTATATATTCCTCTCTCTGTTTCTCGCTCCGTGCCTCTAATTCATTTCGTATCATTCCATCTCTTATCCATTCATTATATCTGACTCTCTCTGTCGGTCTTCCTTAACTTCTCTCTATCTCTCTCTCTCTGCCTTCCTCAATCTCTTACTATCTGTCTATCTTCCTCAATCTCTCTCTCTCTCTCTCCCCTTCTATTTCACTGTCTGTTTGTTTCTCTCTCTCTGTCTTTCTGTCTCCTTCATCCACCCCCTGTCTCTCACTCGCTCACCCTGCCTTCCTGTTCTTCCTTCTCTCTCTCCCTCTCTCTCTCTATCTACCTGTCACTCAATTTAGCTTTTCCAGCTGTGTTGACAAATTTCGTATATATGTTTGTATGTGCATGTATGTAGCAGCAATACTTCTAGAATTCTCCCTACACGCATTTAATCACGATTAATAATTGTGTTGATTAGTGTTAGATTAGATTGATGTGTCATGTGTGTCACTCACCTCATCCTTCATGTAGCCCGCCACGATGCCAATGCGCTGATCACAGTCGATGATGCTGCCGTCGATGAGATGCCGCGTTCGGTATTCCAGCTGATACGGCTCCGGCTGGCGGCACATGAGGCTCAGGCAGGTTGACTCCTCGCGCATCACTCGCGCCATGGCCACCAGGACGATGTCGTTGCCGCTGATCCCATGCAGCGCTGCCTGTGCAATGGCATCGTGCTGCGGCAGGCAGGGTGCGGTTAATGTCGTCGTCGTCGTCGTCGTCGCCGCTGTCGCTGCTGCTGCATTTGTTGCTGCTGCTGCTGCTGCGGCGGCTGCTAACATATTATTATTACGTGAGCGCCTTATCAGCTGCGATACGATTGGATAGTTGGCGGCCGCGCCACCCGTCACCGACGAGTCGCTGCGCCGAAAACAACCATCGATTTTGACCATCTCATAATGACGCGTGGCTTCGGCACGGGTCGAGGCGCGGGCGAGGCGAATCGTGAAGCAGCGTCGATCGGCGCGCAGCCGCTCATCGATGGCCGCCATATGGGCGATGGTTTGGGGGCTGGGCGTGCGTGTTCGTTCTAGGTCCTGGTCTAGTTGTTCCATTTCCTCGTCATCGTCGCCTCCGCCGCAACTGCCGCCGCCTCTGCCCCCACCTCCACCGCGACATCCACCTCCACCATCATCTTCATCGTCGTCATCATCGTCGCTGGCCGACTGCGACTGCGTGTGCTGTTGGCTGCGGCGTTGCCGCTGGCATTGGCGCTGCTGATAAAAGAGTGTCTCGATGTCACGCGGTATTAGCTGTTGACGCAACAGCGCCTGATCATCAGGATGGGTTATCTGCAGCAGATTCTGGCCGTACAGGTCCGACTGGCAGTGGCCGAGCAGCTGTTCCACACTGCCCGACACGAGCACAATCTGCCCGTTGCATGTGAGCGTCAGAAAGAAGCTGTCCAGCAGCTGCATCAGCGTATCCGTCAGCAGCGGCGTATCGCCAACGCCGATAGCGCCACCGCCAGCTCCCGGTCCTGAGGCACCGCCGCCGCCAGCTGACTTCATATTCAGCCGTCGTCGACGTCGCGTTGCCGACTTCCCAAAGATGTACTGCAGCCGCAGGCCGTGGGTGGCAAACCGTAGCACGGCTGTCTTATCCAAACGCCGCGTCGATTCGGCCGCGTGCGGCACCATTGTGGCCAGCTCTTGTATGCTCGCATTTAGCTTATCCCGCCGCTGCTTCTCGGCCAGATTACGCGCTTCTCGTCCATTCGATGCGCCGCTTCCGTCGTTCGTCTCACTGTCCCCGACGGCGGCGGCTGCTGTCATAACTGCGACGCAGCCGCTGCCGCCGTTCGCTGTGGCTGCAACTACAGCTGCCATGATGTGTGTGTCTCTGTGTGTGTGAGAGTGTGTGTGTGTGCGTGTCAGTGCGATGTGTGTGGGCGCTGCTATTGTTATGGGTGTAAATCGTTAGCTTGTTTTGATTTTGATTCTTACGTTTACGTTTACGTATTCACGGCTTCCGAATTCGAATTCGAATTCGCTGATCTCCATGCATTTGGTGTTTTAGTTGGTATTATTATTATTTTTATTATTATTATTATTATTGTTAATTGGCGCGTTGCGGAAAATTGTCACTCTCCATAACTTTGCGGCTGTTGCCGTTGCCTCTCTGTGCTCGGCTCTGTTTGCGTTTTTCGTTAAAATTTGAGTTTTTGTTGTTGCTATTTCTTTTAAAGTTTTCAAGGTCTCGCTTGTCGTGTTGTTGTTTTTGTTCTTGTTGTTATTGTTGCTGCTGCTTCTCTAGCTACTGCTGCTGTTAACCACCTTTGGGCTATGCGCGCGGCCCCCTTCCTCTTTCTCTCTCTCGGCACACACACACACACACATACACAGTCAGGCAGCGTATGTTATATTCCGTTTTATGGAATTTTTTTTGATTGCGTTGCGAATCTCAATCTCCTTTGCGTTGTGGCTTTGCCTCTCTTGTTTTTGTTGTTATTATTATGGTTTTCGTTGTTGTTTTTGTTGTCGTTGGTCTGCCCGCAAATTATGAACGAATTGGAAGCGAATCAATGGAAAGAGCGTACAATTACTTTGAATATCGCACGCACTATTCGCACTATTTTGTTTATATTAGTGATTAATTGTTTATTAAACAATTATGTAGCTCGGCGACAATTGTGGCAAAAAAAATAATAATGTATCGATATATCGATATGTATGTAGTATTATCGAGCTCAACGACATATCAGCTCCAAAAGTTCCGCCTGAATATAGCAAGCCAAATGAATTGACTTCCTCAAATGAACGTAAATTAGTTTCTATAAATTACATATAAACATTTATATACTATAAATAGTTGAAAATTCTTGGACGTAAAATTTAAAAAACTCATCATTGGTTTAGATTCGTTCTAATTGGAGGTGAACCAGTTCAAAACGATGACATCACGACTCCGATAATAATTCCAATGAGCACACAAACAAACACGCACGCACACACACATGCACCGAATCATCGCGTGTGTCTCTTCCTCTTTCAATAGCTCCACACACTTGGCACATTTGCCAGCTGTGCACGTGAAAGCCGCTGTCGCAGCAGATTTGGCCACAGCAACATCAGCTCAAACAACGCTAACGTAAATCATTCAAGTTATAATCATTGAATTTTGAATATTCTTAGTTCTTTTAACAATAGGTCACTCAACGCATCTAATACCTAGCTTCCGGAATAGACATGTCCAAGGCCAAAGGCAAGAAGAAAGAACGCTTTGATGAGGAGGAGGAGCAGCCAGAGAAAGTTAGCGTCAGTGAAAAGAAACATGAAAAAGGTAAAAAGGGTAAAAAGGGAAAACGCGGTGGCGGCGGTGACTCAAGTGATAATGAATCCCTTGCTGCCAGTAAATTGTCTATTAACGATGCGGACGATATTGAAAGCTTAAAGTCTTCGCAAGGCAAGCAGCAGCAGAAGAAGGCTGCTAAAAAGGGGAAGAAAGGCAAGAAGAATGACGATTGGAGTGATGATGAGAAACCAGTGAAGTCAATACCAACGCTCGACGCCGATGGCTCTGACGAGGATGCACCGGCTGTTGCTAAGCCAGCTTCCAAGAAGCAACAGCAGCAGCAGCAAAGCAAGAAGAGCAAAAAGAACAACAAAAAGAAGGGAAATGATGGCTTTAGCGATGATGATGGCGACGACAATCAGGATGCTGAAATTGCGGAAGACGATGAGGAAGAGGCGACGGTAACAATAGCCAAACCGGCAGCCAAAAAATCGAAAAAGAAGCAAAAGCAACAGAAGAACAAATTCGCAATGAGCGATGATGAAGACGATGTGGATGAGAAAGAGGACGCCGAGGACGATCTGGATAATGAGCCAGAAGTTAAGATGGTCAAGCCAGCAGCAAAGAAATCCAAGAGCCAGAAGAAAAACAAATTCGAACTGAGCGACAAAGACGACGAGGATGACGATGACGACGTCAGCCCTGCTAGTCAGGCGAGCGCCGTTGAGGAGTCAAAGTCTAAGCCAGCATCAGATGCGAAGCTAAGCGAGAAGATTGCTGCACTCAAGCTTGCGGAAGCTGTGACAGAACGACAAGTGCCAGTCGAAACTGAGGCGCAGCCTGAAGAGGCAGCGATTACGCCCAAGTCGGAGGAATCATCGGAGGCATTTGGCGAATCCAAGGACAAGGAGAAGAAAATGTCACACAAGGAGAAAAAGAAGCATAAGAAACAACAGGAATACGAACGCCAAATGGAGTTGATGACGAAAAAGGGCGGCGCCGGTGCCTCGGATTTGGATAACAACTTCACCATGTCCCAGGTGCAGAAGAGCGCCGGACAGCAGGCGGCCCTTGAGCATGCAGTCGACATCAAAATCGAGAATTTCACGATATCGGCAAAAGGTAAGCTAATTTCACAACTTGACGTAACTCGTAAATGAATCATGCTCATCTTCTGTTTTGATAAGGAAACGATTTGTTTGTGAATGCCAATCTGCTGATCGCTCATGGTCGTCGCTACGGTCTGGTGGGTCCCAATGGACACGGCAAGACGACGCTGCTCCGACACATTGCCTCACGGGCGTTCGCCATACCGCCAAACATCGATGTGCTGCTCTGCGAGCAGGAGGTGGTGGCCACCGACAAGACAGCCATTGCTACCATACTGGAGGCCGATGTGAAGCGCACGAAGATGCTGCAGAAGGCCGATGAGCTGGAAAAGCAATTTGCCGCTGGAGATATGACCGTCCAGGAGGAGCTGAACGACACATTTGCCGAACTGAAAGCAATGGGCGCCTACTCGGCAGAGGCAAGGGCCCGTCGTATCCTGGCTGGTCTGGGCTTTAGCAAGGAGATGCAAGATCGACCCACAAACAAATTCTCTGGCGGTTGGCGAATGCGTGTCTCACTCGCTCGTGCTCTGTACTTGGAGCCAACTCTGTTGATGCTGGATGAGCCGACAAATCATTTGGACTTGAATGCAGTTATTTGGCTGGACAACTATTTGCAGGGCTGGAAGAAGACACTGCTGATCGTGTCTCACGACCAGAGCTTCTTGGACAATGTGTGCAACGAAATCATCCATCTGGACCAGAAGAAGCTACATTACTACAAGGGCAACTATTCCATGTTCAAAAAAATGTACGTGCAGAAGCGACGTGAGATGATCAAGGAATATGAGAAGCAAGAGAAACGACTACGTGAACTTAAGGCGCACGGCCAATCGAAGAAGGCGGCCGAGAAGAAGCAGAAGGAATCACTTACCCGAAAACAGGAAAAGAACAAAAGCAAGCAACAGAAACAGGACGAGGACGATGGTCCGCAAGAGCTGCTGGCCCGACCCAAGGAATATATTGTCAAGTTCCGTTTCCCCGAGCCCTCACAGCTCCAGCCGCCGATTCTGGGCATTCACAATGTTACGTTCGCCTACGAGGGCCAGAAGCCCTTGTTCGTCAAAGTCGATTTCGGCATTGATTTAACCAGTCGCGTGGCCATTGTGGGTCCCAACGGTGTCGGCAAATCCACATTTCTCAAGCTACTGCTCGGCGAACTGGAGCCGCAGGAGGGCGAGCAGCGCAAGAATCATCGCTTGCATGTGGGACGCTTTGATCAGCATTCGGGTGAGCATTTGACAGCGGAGGAATCGGCGGCTGAATATCTGCAGCGTCTGTTCAATTTACCACATGAGAAGGCTCGCAAGGCGCTTGGTTCCTTTGGCCTGGTCAGCCATGCGCACACCATCAAAATGAAGGATCTTTCTGGCGGCCAGAAGGCGCGTGTCGCTCTCGCCGAACTGTGCCTTAGTGCGCCCGACGTGCTCATTCTGGATGAGCCTACCAACAATCTAGATATCGAATCGATCGATGCCTTGGCCGAGGCCATCAATGAGTACGAGGGCGGCGTCATCATTGTCTCCCACGACGAGCGTCTCATACGCGAAACGGGTTGCACCCTCTATGTCATTGAAGATCAGACAATTAACGAGATCGAAGGCGACTTTGACGACTATCGCAAGGAGGTGCTCGACTCCCTCGGCGAAGTGGTGAACAATCCGAGCGTGGTAGCTAATGCGGCTGTGCAGCAATAGCCGCGACCATTTGAATTTGTCTCCTTTTATTTCGGCTGTTGCAAGTTAATTCACTAGATAGCCTTTTTATATATTTATGTGTGTGGGGCGAACAGATCCCAATAAAGCAAACACGAAATGTTGAATTTTTTGCAAAAACACCTCCCATTTATTTAATTTAAAATTAGTTGTGTGAATCTTAAATGAATTAGCCATATCGATAAAATTGTTGAACGTTATTCAGTAGCTGCGTCATCGTATTATAGCTATCCACATCGAAGTCTATATTTTCGCCACCAAATTCGATAATCTGCGAATCCATTGATATATTAGAGAATATGTATCTCTAGCAAATAAATAATTATGTTTACCTCTTTGGCTCGTATGGTGTCGCCAGCGCTTGGTATCCCGATTACCTCCACCCATGAGCCTTGGGCGGCACTCAGCTCGCTGGGCAGATTGATCCGCAATTTTTGATTATCTGTGCTGGTACCCAACAGCGTTGATCCGGCCACGCTCTCAACGCGCACCATGATGCTGACAGATTGGCCGGTAAACTGTTTCAGCATGCCGCCATTGACAAGAGTTCGCGATTCAAATGGTGTATTCATTTTCTGTTTTAAGAAAGTTTAACTAGTAATACTGAGTTAGTAAATTCACACAACAAATGCAAATGCGCACATCAGCGAAATAGCGCGAAACAATCGAGCTGAGGCTCCAATTGCAAAGTAAAATATCGATTGCACTTCGATAGCTTTCGTACAAGAAGGAAATTCCCACAAAAATACTTCAAATATCGTACGTTACGGACACTGCACAAATTTAGCACATCTCAGAACATTTAGACCCTGTACTATCAAATAAATGCATCAATGAATGTATTTTATGTGTGCTTGATCTATGTCAAGCACTTTCATCTCGTTCTGGATTGAATACCGCAGATTGAATATCTAATCCATGCGGGCCTCGTGCAATCCCCCCAGACCCTGCACATAGTTGCGAAATGCCCCGATCTCATCCGCCTTGGGCATTTTATTTAAATTGCGAGGTTCCTCACCTAGAACATTAAGAAGCGCGACCTGCTGATTAAGCTGATTTTCGACCTCTACAATGCGCTTGGATAGTTCCTCACGGAGTCCAAAAATTCCTTCCTTCCAACGCTAGCAGCCAAATGTCCGTAGCCATACTGCTGCGTCTGTCCTCCGAGACTACTTTTAAATCGATCGATCTTCGTAAGCAGTGAGCGAATTTCGTCATTAAGGGATTCCTTCTTGGCATATGATGTATTTGATAAGTCGCTATATAAATGCCTCACACGCAATGCCAGGTTGTCAATCAGTTCTGGAGATATAGCCTTAGCTTTGGTTGCTGCTGAATTATCGGCAATTTTTACGAATTTTTAAAGTTCTAATATTTAATTCACAAATTGACTAATCTCAACGCTCAGCATCAACTGAATGAAGTTCCACAAATTTCTGCAAGCAATTTAACTTTTTTCGATAAGTCTTGTTTGAAAGTTTGAAAGCTGTAAGTTGTGTGACCCTCTTACGCAGTTGTTTAAATACTGACGATAAGAGTTCGTATTTTGTGTACTAATTTTTTGTTCCTCCACACAGTATTTTTTGCAGCCCTGAAAGCAAGCGCTGCAAAATCTCTTTTATCTACTGCAGTATTTTAAAAGGGCTCACATAAAAGAGATAGTATTTTTTTAATGTGGCAACGTCAAGTTGTGTTTTCAAATTTACCGAAATATTCAATTGATGTTGGCGTCACCCTTAGACTGTTTTTTTTTTGTTGTTAGTTCCTGTAAAAATTAAAATTCAAAATACATAAATATGGCCGAACAGTCAACAGCAAAGTCAACTATTGTAGCTATTACAAGTGATCATGTCGATCGCCTATTTAGCAAGTGGACAAGCATGTTTGATGAGAAATATTGTCTGGAATTGATGGACAAATTGGGAGACCGCGTGAAAAATTTCTATTGCGACTTGCTGAACGAATCAAATGAGAAAGAACAGCTAATTATGGACGACATCAGTGCTCTGCGAGAGGAGGCCGCAGAGATCCGTCGCCTCTTGCACAAAAACTTGGATATTGGCGAAAAACCCGAGGAAATGCCGCTGGACGTTTGGCTGCAAACGCTGGACAAGAGCATTGAACATCTGCGAGGGGAGCTACGCGAACGTCGAGCGGAAATTTGTGAACTGCTGCTGCAGCAAGATCAGCTCTGCGAAGAGCTAGGTGAGTGTCCGCTGCCACTGCTCGCCGATCCACTTCCCAAGCCAGATGAAATGTCGTCCTTTTGCAAGCATCTCGAGCATCTGCGGGCAGTGCGCGAACGCCGCATGGAGGAGCTCTTCCAGCTACGTAGTCAGATCAAGCAGGACATGATGCTGCTCTCTATAATGCCAACCACTCCCGCAGAGGAGCATTTACTTAGTCATTCGAATCAGCATCTTACGCCGAATATCTTGGAGAAGCTCAGGCTCATGCAAAAGGAGTTTGCCGCACAGGTTCAAGAAATGCGCGAACAGATCGACGACATGCGCGGCAAGATTTACGAGCTGTGGGAGCGTCTGCAGGAGTCGGATGAGTATATCATGCGGAGAGTGCGCTCTGCCGTGGATTATACGCAAGCCACATTCGATGTGTTGCGCGAGGAACTGCAGCGCTGCCAGGCGCTGCGTCGCAAGAATCTGAAGACCTTTATCGAACAACTGCGCCTGGAGATCAAGAAGTGGTGGGACTTGACACTGAAGTCGGAACAGGAGCGAAAGCGATTCTCCAATTTTTTTAATGAGTGGTACAACGAGGACTTGCTAGAGCTGCATGAGCTTGAGCTGGATGATCTGAAGAACTTTTACACTAGCAACAAAGAGATATTTGAGCTATTTGCGAGTCGCTCTGAGTTTTGGGCCCGAATGGAGGCCCTCGAGGCCAAGGCCAACGATCCGAATCGATTCAACAATCGTGGTGGTCAGCTACTTAAGGAGGAGCGCGAAAGGAAGGCAATTGGGACCAAATTGCCAAAGATTGAGCAACAGATCACAGAGTTAGTGAAAGCGTATGAGATGCGTAATCAGTGCCCATTTTTGGTCTATGGCGAGAATATACTGGATCGTATGGCCAACGATTGGGTGCGCCTTCGGCAGGCCAAGGAACAACAGAGCTCTGCACGCAAGCAAGGAGGAGCTACAACCAACGGAAAAATGTTGCCACCTGTAACACCTGGGTCGACGGCTCCACGAACCCCCCTGTCGTTGAGGAATATGTCGGCAATGTCCAGTTCAACGATGTCTTTGCGCAAGACTCCGTCCACTCTGCAGTTGTCCTCGATGGCGAGCTCCGCAGCCAAGACCACAGGTAATCTGCATAAGAGGAAGCTGCCCAATGGCGAAAACAGTTCCAGGGAAGAGACTCCAACTGCCAAGCGGAGTCTGATGAGAGCATTGAGCACGCTGAAGCCGTCGCCAGCAATGCGAAAGCCCAACCAGCGACTAGCTGTCGTCCAGCAGAAGCCAAAAAGGTCGCCCATGAAGAAGGTGCTCGTCTTGCAGAATACTTTGCGTTGCAGCTCGGGTGTGGGGCGTCGTAGCGTGGGCCAATCCGGCAAGAAGCGTCGCAGTAAATTGGACATACCCACTATTTCATATCCATCTACCAGCGATGAACAGGAGCAGGAAAAGGAGCAGCAGCCAGATCCCGAGGATATCGTCAATTACAATAAGTTTGCGCCCAAAGTTCGTTCGTCCGAACTGCCACGAGCATTGACCGCCTCGCGTCCAGCTTTTGTGACCAACAAAGACCAGAAACAGTACGCGCGCAAGGATCTGAACGAGGACCTTGCGCAAACGGTAGAGCTGCCAGAGCCCAGACGTAGCAGAATGTGGCAGCTCAAGCCTAAGAAATGAATGTACTTATTCCATTCAAAATCTATTTGATATTTAAAAATTTATTGCTTTTATTTTATTGTTGTAACTATTTGAAGTATTTTCGAGACTTTATTCAAATGCTTTGTGTCTATATATATATATAAACGGATTTCTATGCATATCGATTAATATCTAAGCGAAACCTAAACAAAAATTAAATTTTTAAGAGGAATTACTATTCAAATGTATTAATCCGATATTTCTGACTTAATATTATTATTATTTATTTATTAGATAATATATAAAAAAATATAAATCTAAAAATGATTAAACGTGCTAGCTACGAGGGCCATCGATCTGACTTAATAATCTTAGTATCTCTTAAGCAATTGAAGTGTCTTAAGATCATATATATTTATGGTTTATCTGCTGAATTTAGTTTTGCGATCACAAGTAAACTAAGGCATACCAATATCGAGGATTAACTGGAAAATAACAAATACATAGTCGTAAGGCTAGTTACTCGTCCCGTTTCGGTTAGCTGGAGCACAGAATATCGAGAAGTCCTACACGCGTCTGGGGCAAAACAATGTTGAATAAGTAACCAATATGAAATTAATTAGGTATTAAAGCTTGTTCAATATTAAATCTATAAATAAAACTAATGTTTCATGCTTTTCAACTGATTTTCTTTTCTTTAATGTATTTACAGTTTTGGTTAGATCATAAAATGCTATAGCTATGTCTATAAGTAATACAAACTTGTTTTTTAAATCGATTTTGTTTAGATTAACTAGTATTTGAACATTTCATTTGATTCTGAAGGCAAATACGTTTATGTATCTAACTATTATAATCTAAACAATTATCTAGTTAGTATGCATGTTCATTTCACTGGTTTAGCAGAATTATTTTATAATATATTTACAATTGAATTCGCTTAATGCAAACAAAAAGAACTGAATACTTAAGGCGCGATTTCTTTATAAATATATATATTACATACATATATACAAGGTCATATTTTTGTTGAGATTGGAATTGCTTAGTTAATTTATAGGGCAACGCCGGTTATTTGCTTGCATTGCTCTGTTGACTGTTCCCGCCATGATTGTACATCAGATGCGCTGAAAGGGAGATAGCGAGTGAGAGAGATAGCATTAGCTGGTGTATCTATGAGCACATGCAATATATGTATATGAGTATTTACCCATCACGACAGGCGCTATGCTGAAAGTGCCAAATGGTGCCGTCGCAGTTGTGCTCGTTGCATTTGTCGTTGCACCAACGAATCCGCTTGCATCGGACAGTGGCACAGATACGGATACGGGCACCGGCACCGGCACGGGCACCTGCACTGGCACTGGCACTGGCGACGTTGTACTATAGGCCACCGGCGAATGCATCATGGGCGTGGCAATCGTCGCTGGCAGCTGAGTCGTAACCGTGGCCATTGGCTGCGGATCGGGCGTCGATTGCTGGTAGCGTGCAGGCGGCATAACGACCGTGGTCAAATGCGAGTTATTGGGCTCGTCCAGCAGGCCGGTGCGCTGCAGCCGACCCGTCTTCGTCTCAATGTGCTTATTGTGGGCACTCAGACAATGGTTGCGCATGTGATAGAGCTGCAGGAAGTAGGCATCGCAGTGGGGGCACTTGTACCGCTCGCCCGTATGCCGTCGTATGTGGGCCTTCAGATCGTTGCTCTGGCTGAAGCTCTTGGGGCACTGATCGCACTTGTACGGACGTTCGCCCGTATGGGTGCGCATATGTATGGTCAGATTGTAGGCACGATGGAAACTCTTACCGCAGGTGTTACACAGATTGGGCTTGGTGCCCGTGTGGTATCTGTAAGGACCAATGTCATTAATCAAATCAGGCGACAGTCTGTCATACAGTTGGGATTAGGGCGCTCTGGCTCACTTACCGCTCGTGCACCTTAAGGTCTGTGGCGCGGGGAAATGCTTTGATGCAGTAACGGCACTTGTATGGCTTCTCGCCATTGTGCCGTCGCATATGGACGCGCAAATAGTCGTTGCGTGCGAAACTGTCGCCGCAAATGCAGCAGAGGAAGTTCCGCTGACCGGTGTGGGTCTTCTCGTGGCTGCGCAACTGTTGCCGCTCCTTGAACGTCTCGTCGCAGCTCTTGCACGCGTATAGGAACTCCGTGTGGAGCAGCGTATGCTTGCGCAGGTAGGTCTTGCTGGAGAAACGCTTTGAGCAGTACTCGCAAGTGTGCTCGCTCATTTGAAGCTTCAGCTCATTGCTGGCGTCGAGACCCTCGCCATTGTGCTTGCTCATCTTGTGCCGATCGAGGGCATCGGCACGGGTGAAGGCCGCATCGCAGAGCACGCACTTGTGTTCCTTATTGCCGTGTAAGCTCTGGACGTGCGCCTTCAAATGATCGCTGCGCGCGAAAGCCTTGGGGCAATGCGGACAGCTGTGCGGCTTTTTCTCCAGGTGGGACAACTTGTGGCGCAGCAAATGGCAATGGCGGGAGAAGGTGCGCAGGCAGACATCGCAACGATTTTCTGGATTTGCTTCCGTTTCGCTTTGCGTCTGTTTACGTCGTCGACGGCGCTGCTTGTCCTTGGTCGCCTTTTGCAAATACTCCCTCACGATTTCCGGCTTCGGTTTGTCCTCATCGAGCTCAGCATTCGCTTCCTCCTCATCCTCATCCTCAGCTTCATCATCCTCTTCATCAAGCTCGCTCTCCTCGTCAGCATCTTCTTCCTCGTCGGCACTGTGAAATAGATCCGCTCTTGCGGCCTCCACCTCATAGTCCTCATCCACCTTGATGCTGTCAGCGCGCTGTCGCTCTTGCTTAATGGATAACTGCTGCTCACCGCCGGCGGTAAGTGGCTCCTCTGTAAAAGCACATAAAGTAAGAGTGTTTATGTGCTTTATGTTCATACTCTATGTTGACTTACCTTTTACCTCTGTTGAAAATGAGCTCGAGGCTGGCTTCTGCTTACTGACGTCTTCGGGCTCCTCCTCCGTATCTGTGTGAATAGCGATCTTTGAATTTGATTTCTTTTTGCGCCTATCGCCTTTCACTTGCTCATCTTCCGCCTCTGCATCTGCCTGGATCTCACGCTCCAGTTCTGCTTCTGGCTCTGGCTCTGGCTTGATGTGCAGCCAAAGCGATTCTTTAGCTTCGGCATGCACCTCATCATCGCCAGAATCCTCATTGCTTGATATAGGATTCGTAGTATGTTGATAGCCACTCTCGTTATTTTCGTTGTCCGAATAGGCAGCTGGATCATTGAATAATACGGCAGCCGATTCCAGCTCATCGCCGCTTTGCATAGTTGCCTCGTCGTTAGGCGTCCACGGCACAGCAGGCTCCAGCTCCTGCTGCCGCGGCACATCGTGGACTTTTCGCATATGGCGTATAAGATGATCGCGTCGCGAGAACTCGTGTTGACAAACCCGACATTTCAGACGCCGACGGAGCAACGGCGAATCTGGTGACTTTTGATCGTGCTGCTCGGTGAGATGGTTACGCAGTTGACGAAGCTTTTGAAACTGCTCACCGCAGAGCCTGCACTTCAGCTCATCCGTCTTCATGTGCTGGCGACTGCGATGCAGGCGTAATTCCAGAATGTTGAGAAATTTTTCATTACAAATCCCGCATGGCAGCATTGGTAATTGGTCAGTCTGGGTGCAGACATCGCTGCTGTTGGGCTTAGTCACAGGTGTGCGTCCCAGCATCGCCACGAGCGAACGGTAAGCCTTCTCGGCGTCCAGCTTGAAGCGATACGCTTGGCAGGCGGCCTTGATGCATGTGTCGCACATGTGATGGGGCATCTTATCATAGCGCTCGCAGGTGTACCGCGTGCACTCGTTGAGTATTTGTGCGATGTTCGCGCCTTGCTCCACGGGCGCCTCATCGTAGATGAAGTAGAAATCGCCCACCTCGCGCAGGCAAACACGGCAGACGCGCTCCGCATCGAATTGGCCGTAGCTGTCAGGCATCGGGATTAGAGTCAAAGTATCTGCTACAATCAAATACCTTCTATTATTGTTGCGGCATTGCGTTTTGTGGGTGTTTTGCAAATTATTTAAGGGGTTTGTTTTACATTTTCTTTCACTTGAACGGGGAATTCACAGTGATCTGGCACCACTTGTCCGTGCTGAGAACTTAGTGGCAACGTTAAACGAATCATTAGTGTTGTATAAAACCACCATAAAGCGCGCATCATAAGCAAACTTGCAAACAAAACAAAAATTTTATTTTCTCAAATTCAGAAATTGCACTTAGAAATTTTATGGAATTTATTTCTAACAGCCACATTTATGACTCAAGATTTTGGCACCTGCAGCTCTATCAGTGATCAATGCCAGTTTTCCATGGGTAGGCTCGACACAAGCAGATGGAAAACTTTTATCCCCGTCTAGGAATACGCTCTGCAGAGTAGGAAACAAATTGTAAATAATTGAGTGCATTAATAATTCGTATGCTTCACACCTTTACAACGTCAGCTTTACTGGCGCCAGCGACAACAAAGACCACATCGTTCGCATTGTTGATCAACGTGAGTGTAAATGTTATTCGCTCTGGCGGCGGCTTTGGTGAATCACGAATCGGAATGACAAGCTTCTCGGTGTGTATCTTGAATTCAGATCGGTCCGGAAACAAGGAACATGTATGCCCGTCCGGTCCCATGCCCAATAGCAACAAATCAAATATCGGACAAGATGAGCCAAATTCGTCGATTATGCGAGCCGCATAGTCACAGGCGCAGGCATCCAAGGAGAGCGCTGTGTCAGCTTTGATTAGTTGGCTCTCCTTAAAGTTGGGTAGATTGGCATGCATTTCAGTTCTGTATGCATTGAAGGTGGATTCTGCATCATCGTCTGGGACATAGCGTTCATCGCAGAAGAAGAATTTCCAGTTAGCGGTATCTATTTTACGGCTGATTAGAGCGCGGGTTAAGAGCTGTACAAGCGAACCACCTGTTGATCGTAGTAAATGTAACACATTATTACTCCATTGACTTTGAGAATCAATAGTTGCACTCAAGGTCACCTTAAGTAGAGCTTATCACACACATACGCATGCATTTATACAAATGCACAATACAGTAATGCGATCCACATTAAAATACGCACCTGAGATGCCAACTCGAAAAGTAGGACGATTTTTCAGAACTTCAGTCGAGCAATGATACAGTTTGTCGCCCAAGCTTTGCACTAGGTGGTCCTCCGTTTCGGATATCCTTACGTGAAACGGGCACTTTCGAGTTGACATTGTTTCACTTAACGAAAATTTACCGAATGATCTTTTCAAACAAATAAATGAATTTAGCTTGTTGTATTTTTGTGTGGCAGTGTTGCCACCTGGTTTGAATGCGAATTGCACAGCACTAAATCTAGTGCTGTAAAATAGTAGCACGCCATTGTCATGTCATCTGGCATTCACACAAACACAAATACATATTTTGAGAATTTCATAAAATTGCGTTGCAAATTCGCGCTCTTTAATTTAATTTATTTTCGTCGTGCAATATTAATTGCTGGCAAGGGGACGCGTTCGCATTTTACGAACTCTCTATTTTGTTGTGTTTATCGTGCTGTGAGCTTTGCATACCTGCATATATCGATGTACAATCGAAGTATCTAATCCAGCAACAAAAGCAAGAACAAAAACAACAGTAGCAACGTGTGTGCACGCAAAAAAGACCTTGTTTATTATTTTTAATACTGACAATATTCGCTCCACACCCCCCAATATCTTGTGTGCTTGTGCGGGAGTGTGAGTGTGTGTGTGCGACATGCCTAAGCGCGGCGGTGGCGGCGGCGGGACTCAACGTTATAACAACAATGCTGGAAATGGCAACGGCAGCGGGGGCGGGGGCAGTGGTGGATCACGTTTTTCTGCTTTGAAAGACTATGATGGTAAGTTTGTTAATGTGCTCAATTACTAAACTCTTATCAAACACAATTCTGTGTCCCATACGCAGATGATGATCATCAGCGTCGAAAGGATCGCAACAAGCGCCGCGTCAGCTTCAAGACATCACAGTTTCCACACAAAAATGATGTGAAGCTACGCTTACAAGATGTCCGTCGCTGGGACGAGGACGATGATATGAGCGAAATGACAACCACTATCAAGGTATACTGCACTTGCATTATATTTTAAAGGAAATTTGGACTCTTAACTGTGAATCAATTTGCTTGCAGGATCGCCCAAGCTCGCGTCGTCGCGGCTCACCAATTCCACGTGGTAAATTTGGCAAACTAGTGCCCAATGGTGCTGGCTGGTATCAAGTGACCGTAAGTAACATATAAATCTGCTATGAAATGTGTGGCAAAGAAATGAATGTATGGTCGCTGATTAGTTGAGCAAATTTAGCACTGGTTAGTTTTTCCTGCTTATCGCATAAATCGCGAATTTATTATCGTCATCTCCTCGGTCGGTCGTTTGCCTATAAAGATATACAGCAGCAGTCGCTATGACAAAACGGCGAGACTTTGGCATTAATGTCAATAGAACTTTAAATCACAAACACACAAATCGCTTATCAAGCAGTTACTTACAGTCATACGATCTTACTATCAATTAAGTACAAAACTTGTTTTCTAAGTACTAAGTACTATGCACGGCACGTTTCTATTTCGATTAAGCATTATCAGTTTATTGGGAACAATAAAGCTGTTGACTGTTTGAACTAAACTCCGGCTAGACTTGGTATTTCCTAGAAATAACTGTGCCGAAATAAATTTAGTTAATTTCGTGATGAAGCATTGTTAATCAACAAACATTGTTATATGTTTAAATATGAATACAATAATTGCGCTCTAGCTACAGTGCAACTCATATGATTAGAGTCACTTTTGATGTAAGTGGCCCACTTCATATTAGTTTCTCTTGTACATATGTATATGCGAATGTGTGTGTGTGTCGGTTAGTTTAATTATTTAACAGCCCTGTTATAGTCCTCATGCTGATCGCAATGAGCTTCGGTCACAGCGTGCGCTCCCATTGTCGCCAGCTAATCTGCTATCTCTCTGCCAATGGAGCCAATAAAAAACGCGTCAGAGCAGCGCTGTTTCCTTTCAGCCGCCGGGCCGTTGAGTATATAGTAGTTGGGTCATTTCAGTGACAGCCGGCAAACGTTCAAGTCTCGCGCAGCCAACTAAACCGAAACGCCGATTCTCAAGTGTAAATTGGACTAGCGCCTGCTACGCATAAAAGCCAAAGAGAAAGAGAGAGAGAGAGAGGAGAGACCTGTGCAATGAGTACGTTGGGAGCTTGGGACTATGCCATCCTGGCCGTGGTCCTCATCATATCAATATGCATCGGTGTCTATTATCGGTACGTGGACAATAAACAGAGCAATACCACGGCGTATTTTCTGGCTGATCGTTCCATGGGCGTAACGCCAGTGGCGTTCAGCTTGATGGCCAGCTTCATGTCGGCGGTCACAATACTTGGCGTATCCATGGAGATCTATCAGTATGGCACCATGTTCGTCATCATCAATATCTCGTATGTGCTGGCAACACCTGTTGCCGCCTATCTAATACTGCCAGTATTTTATCGCTTGAAAACGGCCAGCGTCTATGAATATCTGGAGCTACGCTTTGGGTATGCCACCCGTTTGGTGGCCTCGATAACCTTCTCGCTCCAAATGATACTCTACATGGGCATTGTGGTCTATGCTCCGGCACTGGCGCTTGAAGCAGTCACGGGCCTAAGTCAGATCTTCTCTATCCTAATTGTGGGCATCGTCTGCACCATTTATGCCACAATGGGTGGCATGAAGGCGGTGCTCATAACGGACATATACCAATCGATCCTGATGTTTGTCTCCGTCTTCAGTATCATCATCTACACGGGCATCAAGGCCGGTAGCTTCGATGACGTTTGGAAGGTAGCGCAGGAAACCGGGCGCATTGACTTCACCAACGTTAGCGTAGATCCCACAACTCGACACTCCTGGTTCACACAGGTGCTCGGCGGCAGTGCAACCTACCTGAGCCTGTACGGCGTAAATCAAGCGCAAGTGCAACGGCTGCTGGCCGTGCGCAATCTGCGATCAGCGCGCGCCGCTCTCTGGTGGTGTTTGCCCATCTTGTGCCTGCTAAGCATCAGCACTTGCTTCTCGGGTCTGTGCATCTATTGGTACTACCGCAACTGTGATCCGCTGTTGGCTGGACGCGTCAGCTCGCGGGACCAGATCATGCCGCTATTTGTGGTGGACACCATGGGCGGCTATACTGGACTGGCGGGTCTCTTTGTGTCCGGCATATTCTGTGCCAGCCTGTCGACGATCAGCACAGCGATCAGCTCGCTGGCTGCTGTCACACTGGAGGATTACCTGAAGCCACTGATGCACAGCTGTGGGAAACGCACGCTCACGGATCATCAGACCATGTGGTACTCCAAGCTGTTGTCGGCCTTCTTTGGTGCTCTCTGCATTGGCGTGGCCTTCCTGGCCGGCTCCATTGGTGGTCTGCTGCAGGCGGCTCTATCCATCTTTGGCATCATTGGCGGCCCCCTGTTGGGTCTCTTCACGCTGGGCATGTACGTGACGTCGGCCAATCAAAAAGGCGCCATTGGCGGCCTGCTACTGTCGCTAGCCATTTCCTTTTGGATTGGCTTCGGTCAGCCAAAGCCGCCCATACCCAGCCTGGAGATGTCCATTGCCGGCTGCCCGGCTGATCGCAGCTATGCCACCGACATATTCCTCCTGCAAACCGAGACTGCACACTTCAGAGAGAATCCCGAGCCCGAACCGGAATCGTCGTACTTCTATCTCTACCGCATTAGCTACATGTGGTATGCACCCATTGGCTTCGTCGTGTCCTTGTTTGGCGGCTGGCTGCTCTCGTACTGCATGGCCGCCTTCAAGTGGGACAACAATCGTCAGATCTACCACGACGCCGATTGCACGCTGATCAAGCACGATCTCTTTGTGCCGCCCATAGCCAAGCGCCTGCAGCGCCGCCAAATGCCACGCCTAGTCGTGACCAGCACCACCAGCAGCGGCAGTGGCTTTGGCAGCAACAGGAACAGCTACATCCACAAGGAGTCCAAAAGCGAAAAGCCACACACACAAATCTAATCTATTGAACTCTTCAATTCTTCTCTTCCGTTAGTTATATCCTGAACCCATTGAAAATGGGAAATCAGGGTATAATGGTTTTGTTGAAATGTATGTAACAGGCAGAAGGAGGCGTGGCAGACCCCACAAAGTATATATATTCTTGATCCGTCCGTCTGTCCGTATGTATGAACGCGTCGATCTCAGAAGATATAAGAGCTAGAGACTTTAACTTTTTTATACTCATTTTTTAAATGTCCGTATATATCGCGCGCATATCGAGCATATCACTAATAAACCGATAACTCCTTCCGATATTTTTCTTATCGATAAAACCCCTTATCGAAGATCAGTTATAAAATTATATCTCCCACATCATTAAAGCTAGAGTCTCCAAATTTAAAATGTATAGTAAGATGCAATTTCGGTTTTTGTAAAATGCGTATTTCAAATACTAGAGCTGCGGAATATACATACATTTAAACAATATGATTACGTTCTGAAAGTTTCATTAAGATCGTACGTCTAGAATTCAAATTATTCAACAAATAAATTCTCATAATACTGCCAAGACTGCAGCGCAATCGCCTGTATATGTGCGTGTGTGTGTGTGTGTGTGCTTGTGCGAATTATTATTGTAATATCAGTTGCTCGAAGAGTTCAGGGGATCTCGTAGTCGACTAGAGCTTTCTTACTTGTTTTCTCTTCTTTTTATTTAGTGCAGCGCGTTTTACATTCGATTATGAAAAAAACAGCTTAGTAATAGTAAACAAAGATTTAAAAAAAAAATTATATAACTGATCCCGGCAGAAGCTTAGCCTGTGCCCTCCCTCACGCTTTCCTTTAGCTGGGAATCGGCTGGGCTGTGGCTGTCTCACGCTGGGCACGATTGTTGCCGGCCTCGTAGTAGTTGCGTCCCTGGGCCATGTGCCACAGGGCGAGTAGGCGTGTCAGCTCCTTGTAGCTAAGCGTATTCAAGGGCTTCTGCTCGGACGTGTGGACGCCCGCTGCGCGCAGCTGCTCGACGATGGTATCGTAGACGTTGCTCTTGATTGGCTCCGGCTCCTCGTTCGTCTGTTGTTTCGGGGCTATTTTCAAGATGTGCGGCAATTCCTGTGGCCGTGCTTGGCCTGGCTGACCCTGCTCCATGGAGTCCAGCGAGACGAGCTCCTCCTCGTTGGCCATGGGCAGAGCTGTGCAGCAGGTGGCAGCCAGCAGTGCCAGGAAGCCGATGGCCAGGCTTACGCTGTGCTTCATGCTCACTCTCTTAGCTTGGGCTTAGCTAATTGATTAATTGATTGAAATGTACTTTAGATATGTTGTGGATCCGTCGCTGGGTCGCCTGACTGCCTGCTTGTCGGAGGGTCGCGTTTGCACTGACAATACACAGAGAACTTAACTTTGCTGCCGTCTGCCGATCGTGGAATCATGAACGGACACGGAACCTAACAGACGGCGGGGGCGATGGTGCGTTCCAATTTCTGTTTTCTATCAGTGGCCCCGCTCTCTGTCTCTCTCGCTCGCTCTCCCGCTCTGTTTCTTTGGCCCTCTCTCTCTTCCCCTGCTACCCCATTCACAATCGACGATCCCCAGCGAGTAGTCATTGAGTTGGTTCCTCGTTTGACTTTAGGGTCGTTCTTGTTGATGTTCAAATTGTTTTTATCTATATATGTACTTGTACATAGACACACTCACACTCACAAAGTATGCATACATACATACATACATATATACATATGCATATCGTTCCCTTGTTTTGCATTTTCTTTAATTCGTTTATTTTGCGTCGTTTGGTTTGGTTTGTTTTGGTTTTATTGGATTGTCTGATTTACTAATACTTATTTATCTTTCTATATGCGATGATACATACATATATATGTATGTATATTGTATATATTATATAATGCACACAAATAGATGGGCTGGCAAATTTTCTGCCATCATCTAGTCTCGCTCTTCCTCTCTCGCTCTCTCACTCTGTCTCTCTTATACCCTCATACGTTTATGTGAACATGTGTAATATATATATTTTGTGTACAATCTTATCTTTAGTGAACTTCTTTTTTTTTAAGTTAACGCAGAACGTTTGCTTAGAATTGAAAGCATTTATGTTGCATACTTTTGGGCTGAGCTTTTAAATCGCACTTACATTCGAGACAGCTGTTATTTGACTGGGTGGCAACGCTGTCAACGCTTTTGGCGATTTGAAATGAATTTTAATTGGCACATAATTAAAATACAGTCAGAGAGCACTAAAATGCAACTTGAATAATTTATTTGCATTTATTACATTTGTATTGCATTAGATGATTGTATTATTATTATAATTTCTTGCTGGCAATTGCATTTTTATTGATAAAATACAGTATATATGTAACTAAGTTTTCTTGTGATTGATTGCTGAAGCAGGAAGTGCGCTCTCACTTCTATAATTATTTCTGAGCACATACAAATCTATGAATTCATAAAGAAAAATATAAATGTGGAAAAAAACCATTCCAATTACCGATTTACTATTTGCATACTAACTGAACAGCACATGCTTTACATCTCGCAGTGGCTAATTAATAATTGAATAAATAAAATATATACTATACAAATGCGTATATGTGTGTGTGTGTGTGTGTGTAGATTTATGCAAACTGTCTAAAGATAGCATTGAAATATTTTGTTTTGCTAGATTACTTTCCTATGGAGTGCAAAAGCAAGTGCATCTATGCGAGTTCTCACGTGCCAGCCGACAGGTGGCGTCTTAGTCATCACATATATGTGCATATATATGTATATGTATTGTAGATTAAATATTTTATATGGTTGTTTTTAAATTGCTCTATATTTTCGCTCTAGGCCAAAGAAATTGCGCGAAAATTCCCAATGCAAGAAACTGAGTCATAAGAAGTCACTGCTGTGTGTGTGTGTGTGTTTCCTGCTCTCTGTCCTGCCTTGTCACACTCTCACTCTCGCTCTCACTTGGCCTCGGTTCTGTGCTCTCTTAAAGTTTTCTTCTCTGTGCATCGGCAGCCGCAGCAGTCTCTGATGTCATCGCCTAGCAATGCGCGAATGCGTGTGCAGCTCAGCTGCGGTAGGGGGCGTGGTGTGGCGCGGCACGGCACGGCACGGTAACGGTTCTTATCGCGCCGGTTAAACTTACGTCTCTCTTTGTCTCTTTCTCTCTCTCTCACCCTCTCTCATTCCTGGCCATTATTTATGGATTTGGTTTTTATTTCGTTGATATCGTGTAGCCGGACGAATTGAAAGATGCCGCGCAGACAGTCTAACGATTTATCACTTGCATCTAAACGGTACTTTTTGGTTTGTTTCATTTTCCTTAGCTGTCAGCAATAAGACGAGTTATTAATTATAAAATATATACGCATGCACGCACTGACTCTCTTCCTCTTGCCGAGCAAACACACATGTCACAAATGTTTCTTGAACAACGAAACAAAAAAAAAATGTATATACAGTAAATATATAAGTATGTATGTATATATACGTTATTATTATTGCTTATTTAACAGAAATTATGGAGTTAAGTAAAAAACAAAAAAAACAAAAAACGGCTAAGCAAATTGATATTTGGTTAAGGTTTTTGGAATGTTGTTGCAGCTATTGCTTGACATCAGGATCAACAGCATTGGCTGTGGTTGTTGTTGCTGTTGCTGTTGTTGTTGTTCCTGTGGTTGCTGTGAGTTGTTCTTGTTGTTTCTCTGCTGTTGCTGAGCGCGTTAACGTAAAGACACCTGTGCTGCCCACATCATCCATGGGCTGTGCTATGATAGTCGATGTGGTGCTCTATATATAAGTATATATACATATACAGATGTTGAAAATGTTGAAATACATATTTCATTTATTTATTATAATTTTTGTGTTGTAAGTAACTTACGCCATTTTTGGTCTCTTCGGGACTCCATGAGCGCTTGTCATCCAAATCCTTTGAGCAACAGCTGCCCATTTTGTTGTTTTGCTTGTGTGGGTGGTTGGGTGGCTGAGCTGGCTGAGTTGAGTGGCTCGTTTGGCTGCTGCTGTTGTTGCTTTAACCTCGCACGGTGTTTAACGAATGGCTCGGCGTTTGCCGGTGCGCGCTTGTTAGCCAGCCCAATCGGCTTGCCGAAGCAGAGTTTCACTCGCCGTCGCATTGCCAGTAGCTGTTGGCGTCGCTGCCGCAGCTGGCGTCGACATCGCCATTGCCATCGAGATCGTCAGCGCCATCACCGTCGGCGTCGGCGTCATCATTCATATCAATTCTAGAAATTCGTGTGTGTCTCAGCGCGTTCATATTCCTCATTGTTTGTGTATAGAAAAAGAGGAATTTGTATATACTAGACCAGCCCAGCCCAGTCCATAAGCCCCCAAAACATATACACACATATGACTGATCCCAGAACCAGCCCGAGCAGCTCAACCATTCGATCATTCTCTCATATTCCCCCTCTCTCTCTCTCTCGCTCTCACTCTCTCTCTCTCTATCCCAATCTCAATCGCAGCTCAAGCGCATTCATTACCCTTAAACGACGACGACTCATGGTCTCGGCTGCTCGAATAGTTGAGCTGATCAGATCTTCAAGTGTTATCAGCTGGCATTTGTTAAATGTTGACAAATATTTAACCATAACAAAAATGATCACATTGTTTAATTAAAATCGACAACAACAACAGCAGCAACAACAACAAGAGACTGACTAATGCAGCAACTGAGACGCTTTAGCATTCGGCTATTTGGCTTTATCAATTAGCTCTGCATGGCAATAGCTGTTAGACCCCAATGAGCTCGTTGATTGGAAAAGTTTAAGGACTTTAAGTCAGCCGGGCCAAATTAGGGCCAGGCCCAATGGCTGGCCTAATGAGTAGTAAACATAATAGGCGAACACTAATGCCACATAATAAATATATTTATCGCATTAATGCGCAGTAAACACAAAATCAAAATGAAATTGAGTGCGTAATGGGTAATGGGCGTAGTGGGCTCACAGTGACTTATTTGATTACCATATACCCTGTAATTTGGGGCATGGAAGGGTGGAGATAACTAAGAATAAATGGGAAAATGTATTGAATAAATTAATTCATTATAGGGAATGGCAATAAACTAGAATTATAATAAAACTATTATTTCTAATGCAAAATTTAATTTTAATTTTTTTAATATATAATAATATATATACTTTAAAACAAAAAATATAATTTTAGAATGTGGATACTTTCTATAGATACCTTCTAGGTATTAATATTATTTATTTGTTCATATATGTATGTATCCTTCATGAACTGACATTAACAAGGCAATATATATTTATACTCGAGAATATATAGTGCCAATATGCATATGTTGTATATGTGATATGAATACATATACATATAAATACAAGTATTCATATATAAATATATTTCCATGCTTTTATTATAGACATTGTTCTATGGAAAATGGAAAGGAATTTACTGGAATAATTTGTATAATTGCAGGGTATTTCATAGTCGATCACTCCAACTGATTTTGTTGTTGTCTTCTTATCTATGATCACAACGAACTCATAGCTAGATACAATTGCGTGCATATGTGTGTTTATGATATATAGTATATCAAAATTGCTTCCAAGCAAAATTGGAACTATCTAAAAAAGTAAAAATCTGAAAAAAAAAAAATAAATCCACCAACCTGCCCCAATTACTAAGCGTAAATATATGAAAGTATATATACTAAGTAAGGCTAGATATACATATGTCTATAAATATACATATATGCATATATAAATATATATATATATATATAAATATATATATATATATATAAATATTATGTAGCTGCGTGTGCGTCATAATTATAATCAAAATGCTCATAATTAAATCATAGACACTTGAAGATAAGCGCACCCAAAAGTAATTAAAATACAAAGAGAGGCCCCAGGTCCGCAGGTCCCAGGCCAGTCACCATAGTCTAAATCGGAATTTGGAATTGGTATGCAAATATTGAGTAATTGGGAGTGTAGCACGTAATGAGCAACGTTACACACACACACACATTTACAGAAATAATAAATAAAAAACAATAGCCGTAAAAGTAAAATAACAATAACGAAAAACCATGAAGAGACGATAAACTAGGCAAGTGAAATAGTTCCCATTGGCTTGTTCCAGTTTTTGCAGTTATCGATAATTGAAAGTATATAAATATGTATGTATGTATAGCTATCTACACCCACCCACTCCAAGCTCTCTGTTTGTTTGTTTTTAATGTGGTTGTATTTTGAATTAGATCACTTATATAGCTTTCTTAATATAGACATATATCATACATCAATAATATAGATTGGGCTCGATAGTGCGAGTGGCGATTGATGAGTGACTGAAAGCACCGACTGATTAATCAATTAATCGATTTACTACTTAGACTGATTGACCTAGCTTGACAAATCGATTGATTGAATAACATTGACTGACTAGTTGTCTGACTGATGGATTGATTGACAGATAGGCTGACTGATTGATCAATTATAGAATGAGCATTTACTGATTGATTGATGGAATGGATGATTCTTGATTAGCCCACCGATTGACCAAATATTGTTTGACTTTATAATAAACAGGTTGATTGAAACTGATTGAACATTGACTGATTAGCTGATTGACTGATAGCTGATTGACTGATGTAGTGATTGAATAGCTAGTTAAGCTAGGCCTTCTGCTATGGCTGATTGACTCTCTGACTGGTTGACCTACTATGGACTGACTGACTGAATGCGAGATTTAATGGCCTGCTTAGTTATTGACTAACGATTAAGTTGCCCAATCGATGGAGAGACATATTAAGTATGTAGCGATTAAATTGACTGACAGAATAGCTAAGCTCTAATTGACAGAGCGACAGACTACATAATTGACCATTGACTGATTGAAGTCAAGTGAGAGATTCGATTGATTTAAGGCTCGCTTGTAATCTAATCAATAGACTAATTAAGCAATTATTATTAAGCAGAGATAAGTCATAATCAATTTGCGTTTATGTGCGGCCCCAACGAAATATTCATTTCCCCCTTCTGTGTTGCAGATACAAAATGGCCAGATCTATGAGAAAGAGACGCTGCTGCGTGCTCTACTGGCCGCGATGTCGCCGCATGTTTTCGTACCGCAATACTGGCGTACGGAGCGTCACTGTGTCATCTTCTTCACGGATGACTTTGAGGTGGCTGAGCGTATACAGCAGCTGGGAAGGCACGCACAATTGCCGGATGGCTTCCGGCTGATGCCACGCGTGCGCAGCGGCCTGCCCTTGGTTACGATTGACGAGGACTTCAAGGCCAAAATGAAGGTGGTGATGGCCAAGCGTTATAATTTACAGACCAAGGCACTGGATCTGTCCCGTTTCCATGCCGATCAGGATCTGAAGCCGTTCTTTTGTCCACTGTTCCGAGTGAATGTGATGAGCACAGCACTGGACATCATTTGCGATAATATACCCGATCTGGAGGCAATCAATCTCAATGATAACAATATGTCCACCATGGAATCGTTCAAGGGCGCCGACAAGCGCCTGCCGCATCTCAAGATCCTTTATCTAGGCGACAACAAGGTACAGTTGATAATTTGTTAACCAACTTATCGACTTTGACTCTACAAATACCATTCCATCTGGTTGCAGCTACCGTCACTGGCTCATCTTTTGGTCTTTCGCAATTTGCCGATTATTGAGCTGGTGTTGCGCAACAATCCATGCCGCTTGCGCTACAAGGATCCGCAGCAGTTTGTCAGGTATACTATGCTTTGATTAATTCATTTTGCTTTCGAAATGGGACGCAGCCAGCGAATCATCAGCGTTGCGAAACACGGACAGCGGCTAGAAGTCTTTGTCTATCTGCAAAAGACTCGCCAGCGGTGTTCTTAATCCTTGTTTCTCTTCTCTCTTTCCCAATCTCTGACTCTACTGATTAGCTGAGCTCACACTGTCGCAAAGCCATTTGGATTTGCCACATGGCACTCGCAGCTTTAGTTGTATCTTTTGTAAGCAAATGCATTTGGGGCCATTGGAGCATTGAATAGAGCAATGAAAGTGAAGCCGAGCTTTTGGCAGTTTCCGTAAAGAAAAAAAAAATAAATAAAAAAAAAGGAAAAAAAAAATGAAAACAAAACTTTAAAAAAATATTTAAAAAAATATTTTAAAAAAATATTTAAAAAAATATAAAAAAAAAAAGAAAACCCAGTTGAAAAAATAATAAAACATGCGTAAGCCACAATACTGAACATAAGCACAAACTACGCTTACTGCCTGACATTTTGACGATACGGCAACACCGTACATATGACTTAGCCTCACACGAACACACACAGACTTTGAACTGTGCATTGCACTTCCACTATGCAGACAGGCATGCTGCTACGTAACGGGCCGCCTTGCGCTGGCATTGTGCATGCCAGACAAGGACAACACGTCGTATGCCCCGAACAAGGCAACCCACATGAGCGCATACACGCACGCCCGAACGCACGCACGCACGCACACGTTGCACTCACGCGGACACAGGCTCCCGGCCGGCTCCATTGTGGGCAGTTGTGGCCGCCATTTGTAGTTTACGCTGTTGTGTTGCTGCTGTTGTTGTTGTTGCAGTTGCAGTTGCAGTTGCAGTTGCAGTTGCGTTTGCGTCGGCGTCAATGTTGTCGTTGGCTTCATCGTAAGGCACGGTGCGCGCGCCCAGCGGACAGCTAGAAAGCGAAACACTGACGACAAGACACATGCACACACACACACACACACACACACCCAAACGCTCATCTCGACTCTATCACCACGATCCATGCAGCTGAGAACATGACCGACCACCCACCCCGAGAGCTGGCGAAGGCGACCGTGCACAAAAGCCCATCGACTGCGTCTCAATGCAAGCCTCTCAACTCTGTCGTGATTGGCGGTGGGGGTGTGCCTAGTCTGCGGATGCAATGCTTAGCTGACAGAAAGAGACGCACACAGTAACAGAGTCACACGCACACGCATACACAAATACGCGCGCAATGTGGACAGTGGGCTGCACGCAGCTTTTGGGTATTTGAAAAAATGTTGAAAAAAAAAAGAAAAAAAAATAAAAATAAAAAAATACAAAAATACAAAAAAAAAAAAAAAAAAAATAGAAACCGGAAAAATATATTTAAAAAACTGTCTAAAAGTTTGGCTCTGCTTCAAAATTTAATTATTGCAAAAACCTCCAGGCCATGCGCGCATTAGGGTTTTTTTTTTTAATAACCAGCGCCAATTAAAGCCAATTGCAAGTGCTTCAAAGTTTTCTCTGTGCAATTCAAATTGCTTGATTATGCAAGCGAATCAGGTGCCAAAATGCATTTCGAAATGGCAAGGCGACAGTGGGGCAAGTAATTATGCATACACATGCCAATGAATTGCATTGATATTTTGTCTATATTTATATATATATGTGTGTATTATTGTTTAACTAATTCATTCATTCAACATATATGTGCCTGTGTGTGCGTATGTATGCCGTATCTACATACATATGTCGTGTACGTATGCATGCGCACTGCACACTACTAATTCAAAAAACAACAACAACAACAACAACATCATCAAAAAACAAAAACAAATTCGGATGCAATTCCAAATGCAAAACTATTTACAGTGAAGTACGACGTAAATTCCCTAAAGTCCTGAAACTGGTAAGTGAAGCGAATCATGAGAATGATGAGTGCCATTGATTAATTGTACATTGTACTAATGATGATGATGCCACCGATGTTAATCATTGTGATTTAGGATGGGGAACCGCTGCCGCCGCAAGTTCATTTCGATTTGAACGAATCCCCGGTCCTGCCACCGGCCAAGGCATCCTTCTTATGCGACAGCGCTGGCGCCGATGTGGTCCGCCAATTTCTGGATCAATACTTTAGCATTTTCGATTCGGACAATCGCCAGCCATTGCTGGATGCGTATCACGAGCATGCAATGCTCTCCATATCGATGCCCTCGGCCAGCCAGTCGGGCAGGTAAGTCCGCTGCAGCTCACCCCCTCGACTGTCCCATACTCACATTGTTTGCCTCGCTTATCCAGTAGGCTGAACAACTTCTGGAAATTCAATCGAAATCTACGACGGCTCCTAAACAACGAACGTGAAGATTTACGCATACGCCTTTTGAAGAGCGGACGACTAGCCTGTGTGTCCACACTGGACGAATGGCCACGTACACTGCACGAACGTCGCACCTTCACGGTCGATCTGACCATATACAATGTGAGTCGCAGCAGCAGCAGCAGCAGCAGCCACATGGGAAATTGTGCTAATCCAATCTCTGTTCTCTGCAGCCCCAAATGATGTTGTTCACGGTGACCGGATTGTTCAAGGAGCTAACTGGCGATACGAGCGCTGGGACGCCCAGCAACATGCAGGCCTACGAGCTGCGCCACTTTATGCGCACCTTTGTGGTGGTGCCACAGAACTCGGGCTTTTGCATTCGCAACGAGACAATTTTCCTGAACAGTGCCACGTGCGAGCAGACGCGCGAATTCAAGCGCACACAGCATCAGCCAGCGCCAGGCGCCGGCATGGCCGTGGGAATAACACCGATTGGTGCTGCAACCGTCGGCGAGGGATCTATACAGAATCGTTTGCAACCGAGCCAAGCAGTGACTGGCGCTCCTGTTGCCCTGCTGGCAACACCGTCTCCATCGAATCCAGTTGCCGTACCCGCTGGCGGCAATGCGGCTGCCCTCAACGATGCCACCAAAATGCAAATGGTGCAAGCGATGAGTGCACAAAGTCAAATGAATCTGGACTGGAGCCGCAAGTGCGTAGCCATGGCAGCAATATGACCATACCACACCTGTATACGATATATATTCTATCATTAATTCTCTTGATTCGCATTTCAGATGCTTAGAGGAAACAAATTGGGATTTCAACCATGCCGCCTTTGTGTTCGAGAAACTGTTCAAGGAAAACAAAATTCCGCCCGAGGCTTTTGTCAAATAAGTAGCCCAAGCGAGAACTCACACACACGCGCATCTATACAACACACCCACGCACAGTTCGAATAGCAATAATAACATCCGAAAAATTTTGATTCGGGCATATTAAGGAGAAGCCTATCCGCAATGCCACACAAGATTACATTGAGGCATTTGCGGCTATTAGCTATTTCCCATTTTTTTTTTTTCACTATGTAATTTATATTTTAAGCTGATATATAGGAATTCCAGCCAGGTTTCTGAATGCTTGTGAATTCTATCATATCACACAAAATTCATTGTTTCCACTTTGTTAATCTTTCCTAAATTACACGAGTAATTGAAGTGTATTTAGAATATTTTTGAAAACTTTAGAAAATTGCTAATGTTGAGATGATGTCGATGCAAACATATATATACACACACACGCATACACTTCTAATGATATATAATACTTAAAAAACAAAAACTTAGCTGCATTAAAAAAAAAAAAATTATAATAATGATAAGAGCAAAAAATTTCTTAGGCCCTTGTAAAAAGTTATAGAAAAATTTGTATTTATCGACATTGGTCACGCAACAAAAATGAAAAAAGTGAGTTTGATTTTGTTTTTTGCAAATCATTTTGTTAAACTAGAAGTTTTGTACACGATATCTTTAAGCTGGTAGCATTAATCTAATATACCATAATAGCTATAAGAAAAAAGAAATGTAGTATATATATATATATATACATATATATATGTATATGTATATGTATATGTATATATATATATATATAAATGTCTATTGTAAAAGTCTCTTGAATTAAATGGCAAACCAGAGAAAACGTACTAGCTTGTAAGCATAAATCTGTAGCTTAAGTCATTCTTAATTATAAATCTACTAAGAAATAAATATACATGTTTATGTAAAGAACCACATAGTTTTATTTATTTCAACTAAACGTATCTACATATATTAAAAAAAAAAAAATAATTAAAAATAAATTAGCTGAATGGTTAAGATAAATCATGCATTTTAGTAGATTTCATTCTGTTTGAGATTATGAGATCACTCTAATTGCCCCTTCTATTCAAAATCCCAAATGCAAATTAGATCCCATTTTCCCCTTCTGTTTCAACTTTGAATGAATCGAATATGAATACTCTAAAACATTTGGTCCCTCTAATTTTCCCCATCCATTTCAGCTACTGTGCCCCTTTTAAACCATTCCAATCAGTTTTTAAAGGTCCACTCTAATGTATGCAAGCTGTTTTCCCCTTGCAATGACAGCTTTTTCAGTTGTCCAATCGAAAATTTCGTTGAATATCAACCAGAAATAAAAGTTTAGCCAGGACAAACACCAGCTGAGTGTGGCGAGCTTTATATCACTTGTCATACAAATGGGCTAACAGCAGCCGCTAGATGGCGACACGTTGTCAAAGACGAAAAGGCAAAGAAACAAAAAGTTTTTAAGATATTTGAAAAGCGTAAGCCAGCCGTACGTGATCAAAGTTCTATGTAGGCGCCCTCTCGCACACACACATACATACACTCAGGCCTTGTTGTTGTTGTTGTATGGACATAACTGATTTGCCCATACTAAACAATAGGACAAAAGGAACAAAGAGCTTTTCTAGTTTCTAACGCGCGGCACAGCTGCCGCCCATAGGACAGGCCTGGTTAACTAGTCGCCTGGTCAACTGGTCAGCCGGTCAGCCGGTAAGCCGGCCATCGCATTGTCCTTGCAGCATCCCAAGCGCAGGCGTCCTGGTTCCCACTGCCAGCAGTCCAGCTGCCGAAACTTGAAGATCTTGAACAATGGGCATCGAAAGGGGTTTCTGGGCCGGTTGGCGCTTTTGTTATTCATAATTAGCCAACGACTGTATCTTTCTTTGTTGGTTCAGACTTAAAATCAGTTTTTGGGTACAAGTTCGGCCGGCTTTACAGCTGCCGAACACAAATTTTGGGCACTCAAACAAAATAGAAGAATGATAAAAGAAGAAAAAGAAAAACAAGTCAATCTTGTTGTAACTAACGGATAACAAAGCTTTTATGCAAGAGATTTCATTAGAATTTGATCACAACAGCAAACAGTATTCAATTCCCACAAAAGAACATGCAAGCATATGTAAATACATAACACATACATCCTTTTGCATGTACAGAAATTCTTACGGCTTGCATGCATTCGCATACACACAAACATACACTCACATTTACTTATTAAGTTTAAGCGCCAACCAACCAAGAGTCGCTGAGCTGCACTCAGGCACACGCGCCCTACGCCCACAGAGCTGCTCGCCTATATCTATCTTGCTCATACACACGCCATCAATAGCCGCACACGCACACAAGCAATGCACGTGCTTTTGCCTTTGCTTTTGCGCTTGCTTTTGGTTTTTGCTTTGCTGTTGTTGCGCTTGCAAATTGCATTTCAGCTTACAGCGCTTGTTGTTGTTGTTGTGCCGCTGTCGTTGCGTCGTTGCCTTTGCCGATTGGATATTGGCGTTCGTTATTGTTGTTGCTACTGACAAAATGGCCGCTGCCCATTGCCTAGGATTGTTGCTGTAACTGGCTCATGTCAGTAGGCGCCATCTGTGCGGTGAGAGCGGCAAAGCAAAGCTACAACTGCTTTTGCTCTTTCGCTCTCTCTCTTACAATATGCCAGTTCTCTTATACAGTCAATGTCAAGGCTTGTTGCTAAGCTCAGTCTTGCCTTACGTTTTTCTGTTCATGAACTTAAATTTGTTGCGCATCTGTCCATGCACTCACACACACACACACACACACATACAGACATATGGCAAATAAAACTAATGCTAAGAGTTATGAGTGTGAATGCGTGTTTAGGGGTATTCAAGCTATGTAAATAATGAAATTAAACAGAATAATTCTAGAGTAAATGAAATAGGTAATTAATAGAAAAATTCGAATTATTTTAATTTAATATATGTATATGTCTATATATGCATATACCTATATATATTCATACATATGTATATAGTTATATGCATATTTTTTAATAATCATGTGTTTTTAAATATATTTAAATACTTTGTTTTTAATATATATTATTTAGTGTATACATTTAAACACGTTAAATATTTGTATAAGTAATTGCTGCGGCAAAAGTTCCATGTGCCAAATTCTCGTCGAGCTGCGTCGTTATCCTCGTGCTGGCCACACAGGGTAGCCGGGGCCAGGAGCAGGAGCAGGAGCAGGAACAGGGACGGGGACACTGGCCCAGGAGACCTGGGACAGGGGGTTGTTGCAGGCGGATTGCCTGACTAAAGTCAATGATCGCATGGCTGTCGGGGCTGCAAATATGCGAAGAGCCGAAATGGGAACGGGAATTTTGGGTACGTGAAATCGCAATCAAGCGCTAAGGATCAGCGCGCCGTCCTGCCAAGGCGTCCCATAATCCTGCGACAGCAGGATCAGAGCACGCAGCGCAGCAAACGAAGGCGGCGGCGGCGGACCGAGAGGATTCGCTCGTTCACTCGGAACATTTTTGGCAATTACCGAAAAATAAAGAAGCGAATTAATGCCAAGTGAGCGAGACAGACAGAGCGAGAGAGAGAGGGTGACAGAGAGAAGCGAAAGGGGCACAATAAAGGAGTAAAAGGAGAAAAAAAGAAAAGAGTTTGCACCTGTCCAGCTAAATGCAAAAGGAACTCCACGACAGCCGGGGCGCAAAAAGTAAACGAAATTAAGGATAAGCAGTGCAAGGATCAACGGCAACTTCAACGAGGACAGCGCGCGTGCCAGCAACAACAACAACAACAACAGCAACAGCAATAACAACAAAGTCAGCATAATTTTGCAAAAGGTGCTCCAGTGCAATGGCCCGATCCTTGGCCGTCCCTCCGCTTGTGGGTGCACGGACAACTCCTGCTCCTGCTGCTGCTCCTGCTGCTGCTGCTGTGGCTGTGGCTGCTCCTGGCTGGGCTAACTCTGTCTAAGCTTTGCGTGGCGCTCGCTTTTTGTTCTCTTTCGCGTTGCTCAGTCGCGTCTCATTGTTATGCATTTTAAATATGAATTTTTTATTGCCGCCAGACATGCAACATGCAGCGCGCAGGACAAATGTCCTCTCGGCTGTCGGCTGTCGGCTCGCCTTTGCCAGCGATCCTGCGGCCCCTTTTTCGCGTCGTGTTTTTCTTTTTCGCTCTTAATTTTTTATTATTTTTGTTTTTTTTGTTTTTTGTTTTGTCCAACTAAATGCTTGTTAATACCCGGCGTTAATCAGCAGGAGCGCCCAAGGCGCTGTGCACTTGGGTGGCCTGCAGATGTCCTGGCCCTGGGCCCAGTCGATCGAACGCATCATGCAGCCAGCCAGCCAGCCAGCCAGCAGCAGCAGCAGCAGCAGCAGCAGCAATTGCCATTGGTTTGGGCAATTAAAAGGCCGCAATTCCGTTGCCTATTTACGCTCCTAATTAATTGCCATTAACACGCTGTGGGATTCCAGCCAGCGCAGGCTCATCGAGAGCCCAATGTGTGCTTATAGCAAGTTAACATCCTTTTCGCTTTTGGCCCTCAACTCCTTTATTGGCTATCGGAAGAGAGCTCTGTAAAAAATTGCAATGTTATTTATCGGAAATTAGCCAAAGCCTTGAGCCCTAGGCCAGGCGGATATAGGCTGCGCGTGGGCCATTCGATTTCGAATTTGCTCTTAAGATTTGTATCTCAGCTTGATTTATATAAAGGCGAACAAGAAACTTATTTGGGGATTGTCAGCACGAAGTTAGCTGAATATATGTATAACTGCACACATATAACAGTATATTCAGATGATGTCCAAATATACTGTTATTCTGGCATACTAGTGCTTTATTCAGCTGGCATACTATACTATTGTTATACGTTTGTATTACAGATATATCACTAATTTAATGATTTACTATTATACTATTCTACTGATATTCTTGTATATTATTAATTTGTCATATTATTATTGTGTTATACTATTATACTAGATTACAGGTTTACTACTAACTTATTGACATACTAGTATGCTGTTATACTGCCATGCTGTACTTTAAACTAAGATAATATTTTACTGTCGTAGTACACTGATGTACTCACATACTGGTTAAACTGTTATACTTATTATTATTATAGTTTATTTTTCAATATATTGGTGGCGCTATCATGTTAATATAACCATATAATGAAATATGTGAACATTGGTTTACTTCTGTATGCACTAATGTGCTGTTATACTGAAGATCTAATATAACTGCCTAGGGGGTTACTCGTATATTCCTATACTATACGATATACATATGTACATATACACTTGTGTACTAGAATACTACAAAAATATAGAAGTATGCTGTTAAATTAGCATATTATTGTTACTGTTATACTGTTATACTATTTTACTATTATACTATTATACTATTATATTATTATACTATTATACTATTATACTATTATACTATTATACTATTATACTATTATACTATTATACTATTATACTATTATACTATTATACTGTTATACTATTATACTATTATTCTATTATACTGTTATACTGTTATACTGTTATACTATTATACTATTATACTATTATACTATTATACTATTATACTATTATACTATTTTACTATTATACTATTATACTATTATACTATTATACTATTATACTATTATACTATTATACTATTATACTATTATACTATTATACTGTTATACTTTTATACTGTTATACTTTTATACTGTTATATTGTTACAGATACATAAGAGTGGAGAATAATAGTGACAAGACTTGTGCTAGACGCAGGCTTATATCAAAACATTCTAAATCAATATATTCAAGAGCCAAGTTTTTGTATATTATTATAATTTATTATTATTTATTTTATTGCCTTATATCGCTCACTGGCATAGCTACGTGAATAAGTCTACATGGACTTCAATCTACACTCTATGGTGTCTGAGAATCTTCATTCATTTGCTCAATTTAGTTACTGTCGATTGCAATTAAATAGAGTTTACCTTATTTCATTATTTTGTATGTCTTATGGCCAGGCTTACGCTGTCGCTTCAGCAGTGATACGTTCCACTGCAATTTACAGCTTGAGCTAAGCCAGCTGCGAGCAGCGAGCTGGTGACTCGAGTCGTGGCTCTACTTTGACAACTTTTACCTGGCTGCCCCTAATTGAATGAACTGTTAATTGGTATTCTGTTTCTGCTTGGCTTGAATGGGTCAATTAAAGTGTTGCTGCTGTTGCTACTGCTGCTCCTGCTTCTTCTTCTTCCTTTATAATATGCCACGCCCATCTGGGCTGCACTGGGCTGGCCGCATTGGGTTACCGTTGCGCCTGCAGCCGAAGCAGCGCGTGGCCAACACGAACAGTGGGGCGGCAGCTGTTGCATGCCCCTGCGCACGGTCCTATGCCCCTGCAGCGATTATGTAATCAGAACACATTAAGCGGCGATTAAGACACAAGCGATATGCAAAAAATAAAATCCACACACACACACACTCATACACAGAATGACGAGAGGGAAAAGAGCAGCAGGAGAAGAGGCGCAGCATCAGCAGGAGTAGGAAGAGCTGAAAGCGCTGGAGTAGAGCAAGCAAATCCGAAGATCAGATTGCACATTGTCCTGCATAAATTGGGCCCAGACCTGCGGCAACGACTCCGGCTGACTCTCTGCACGGTGGCACGCGCTCGAGGAGGCTGCAGCGCGTTGCAGCCAGGGATTGAGGTCGCTGCGACGCGTCGCTGCCAGCACGCTTTATGCACTTATGCACAAACTGCAATGCCTGAGCTCAGCTCCTTTTGCTCCTTTTGCTCTTTAGGTTTTTATTGCAGTTGCTGCTGCTCTTGTTGTTGTTGTTGTTGTTGTTGTTGTTTTTGATCGCCTTTCGGCTGCAGACTTTTCGTTGATATGATAATTATGAGAAACTGGCGCAGGGATCAAGTTGCATGCAACGCGCGGCAGCAGCAGCAACGGCAAAAAAAAAATAAGGAAAAGAGACGACTCCTCTGGCTTGGTGAGCATCAATGATTCGGCTGCATTCATGTGGCATGCCACACTCTGTTGCTCAATAAAAAAAAAAATAAATAAATAAAAAAGGGAGCCGCAAAATTACAAAAACAAAAACAAACAAATAGCAGTTGAAAATGAGCCGCATTACCGTTAACCGTTAACAGCTCAAGGGTTGCCCCCGCCGCCGCTCCCCGCTGGCCGACAAAACAAAAAAAAAACAAATACCAAAAACAAAACAAAAAGTGAGTAAAATAAACAACGAAATTCGCGTGGCTCTCGAGTGGTGCCGAGTGGTGCCGAGTGGTGCGCAGGTGCAGCTGACGTCCCAGATAGCCGATGCTGACATTGATAAGTAAGCGGACACTCGCCGATTGTTGTTGACCCAAACACGCCCCCCCTCCGCTGCCCCGCCCTCCCGTCGGCCCCCTGGCTCGACCGTGCAGTCAGTAAGCTTCATGCCTCTGCTCATTGTATTTGAATTGAGTACAAAGAAGAAGCAGCAGCAAGGTGTTGCAGAAGAAAGACCGAGAGAGAGAGAGAGAGAGAGAGAGAGAGAGAGAGGGAGTGTGAGTGCCAGGATAACACAATATATTTACTTACTTGCCGCATATTGCATGCAGCACGCTTTCTTTTGCCACCTTTCCCCGGTGCAGGCTTCTAACAGGCTGCTCTCCCGTTGTCCCGTTGTCCCGTTGTTCCGTTGCTCCGTTGTCCTGCTCGGAGTGCTCTCGCTTCCTGTTGTCGTGAGATTGTCATCGAGCAATCAGCCGCGTGCCAGTCGACAGCATTAACAAAAATACATATATATTCATAACTTGACCAGAACTTATTAAAAACTCATTGAGGCCAGGCCAGGCGTGGCCCATGGCAACAATGATCGATCGATTTCCCGAACGGATTCCCGAAAATTGCGATCGTGTTAGCTGATCGTTAATCATATACCTTTTAGTTTTAGTTTTAAGCGAACACGATCAAAATATGCATTATTTCCCGAGTTTAGAGCAGGATCGTAATAGAAATCAAAGACATAGAGCATTAAATATTCAGGGTGAGTGACAATGTAATGCTATATCAGCTATAAACTGCCCTTTCGTATGACTATTCAGAATAAATATAGAAACTAGTATTGAAAATAGGTAATACTGATATATCAGCCACATTATATTATATTTGTTATCCCTTTATGTTTGATAAATTAGTAAACCTTTGCTGATCGTAAGTATCTGATCATTGATCATTAATTGATTGATAGCAATTACTAGATAATAGATGATAAATCTTAGATCATAGATCACAGATCACAGTTGGTAAATATTATTGATATATACTTATCTATCGTAGATCCTAGATCGCTAATCGTAGAGCTTGTATACCATAGATAGTTGCTCTTTGATCGCTGATCATTGATTTTAGATCGTATGTTGTAGGTTTTCGATCAAGAATTCTAAGATTTAGGCCCGCTTGCAATGCTTAGAATGATAACAAAACTATGGAAATTATCTATGATTATGGAGAAAAACACTTGAGAAGATAAAATTATATATAAATATATTATATTTGACTATGAGATCAATGGTACATAAAATTTCATTTAATAATATGATCATATCGATAATAACAACAAACATTTCTCTATACTCTTCTCTTTTGAACGACTCTCCCCTCTCTCTCTCTCTCTCTCTTTCTCTCTCTCTCTCTCTCTCTCTCTCCCCTCTCCCTTTTCGCACAATATTGAGAAATTACGAGCTAAGCCAAAAACTAAATTTTGACTAATGTCGAGTGTTGGCAAACATTTTTTTACGCACTTCCTCGCGCACGGGCCACAGGACACGGGACAGCGCACAAAGGACACGCACAGTTGTCGTCACATCGTGAGGGTTGCAATCTAATGAAATAATAATAATATGAACAACAACAACAAGAAAAGTAAAATAAATAAATATATGTATATAAAAAAGAAGAAGAAGAAGAAGAAGAAGAAGAGGAAGCAGCAGCAGCAGCAGCAGCCGAAATCAAAGGCTCACACAACAATGCCGCCGCCGCCGCAGCAGCAGCAGCAGCAGCAGCGCCCAAGGGGGAGGCAAAGCCATCGCACGTTTATCATCCTTGCCGTTCCATGACGTTGCGATCCGTGGCCTTTGCGTGCGACAGAGATGGCAGGCGAACGCGTAACGGGACACTCGGCGCAGCTTTACTCTTTGACTGGTGTGCGAGCCACACACCGGCCAGACATAGCTGTGTATGTGTATGTATGTGTGTGTGTGTGTGATGTAAGACGCAACATGCTCGCCAACTGCAGACATCGGACACATTCAGGCGGGATGCGCTGTGGCATAGCAAAGCGACTTCAAAATTCGAATCCAACTACGCACTAAGCGCTAAGCCGGGGGTGGGTGGTTGTTCAATGGGCTGCGCTGGGCTGGGCTGGGCTGCGCTGGGCTGGGCCGAGCCGGGACGAACTGGTGGCCCGGCTCCGGATCAGGGTAGTATGTAGTAGCGACGGCTGTAACATTCCATTCGATGCCATGCCATGCCATGCCATACGCATTCAGACGCCTTGCACACCCGTTCCTGGGGTTGAAAAACTACGCAAGTCGCGGACGCATTTTCCAAAATGGGACGAAAACATATATATATAGATTGGAAAGGGAATGTCTACAAATTTATATCAATGCGTGTGTGCATGTGTGTGTGTGTGCGAGTTGGTAACAACAAAACAGGCAAATCGTCGAATGCCAAGTTTTTTGGGGTGCGCATCGGATTTAGCAAAGGGCATCGCAAAATGTGAAAGAACCAGAAGAAGCAGAGGAAGCAAATGAAAACGAAACCGAAACCGAAACCGAAACCGAAATGTTGCAAGGTCACAGCTAAACTTGGTGGCAGCACCTTGAACACCGTCAAGCGCACGCAGCTGAAAAATGTGTTAGAAATCGGAAAGGAAAACGAAAAGAACTTTATCATAGATAAAAGACAAATTCCGAATATTTGTAAATAGATATTAGAGGATTTTTTATTATATAAATTTCTTTTTATTATCCTTAACATTTTCTAAATTTTTTAATTGTAATTTCATAATCTTGCGGATTTATGTAGAGGCACACAGATTGATTATATGAATAAATAAGTAGATGAATATATAAGTATTATGAAATAGATATTTAGATTGATTAAACTTATTATTACATTACAAATGAAGTGGGTTGGTTCCCATGATAAACAATGTTTAGTATATTGAATAGTAGCATTACTATGACTATGATTTAATAAGAATATAAGCTCATCATCTTCTAATATACTTCAGCTAAGGTCAAATATATATAATTAAGTGAATCAATCATGATTTACGTCAATTTGTTTTTTTTTTTTACATAAATCTTGCATTTCCAATAAAGATCTGATAGCTCGCTACGAAGAGCTTAGGTTGGGTTCAGTTTTTTCTTCTTATAGCACTTACATCTAAATATGTATCACAAACTTTTTACTCATTTTCATTGTAGCCAAAGATAGATTATATAGAACTAGATATTGATATCGATCTATTTCTGTATAATCTAGCCTATATATGTAATTATATATATTATATGGATATGGATATACGATTATATTAAAGTTGGTTATTCTAAAACTTAAAGATAGATTATATAGAAATAGATCGTTATCAATATCTATTTCTATATAATCGTTATCAATATCTATTTCTATATAATCTATCTTTAAGTTTTAGATCTTTATCAATATCTATTTCTATATAATCTATCCTTAAGTTTTAGAATAACCAACTTTAATATAAACGTATATCCATATCCATGTAATATATAGTCATATATAGGCTGCATGCTCCGTTTACTATGCACATATATAAAAATATCTGTATACATATAGATATATACATTCCTATATCAAAGTCTTCAAAGATATCGTATTTATCAAAACCAAAATCTCATGTAATCTCTAGTTTAATGAAATTCCACAATTCGGAAAGATTCATACCATCCTAAATTTAAAATAAAACCTTTTCTGATAAGAATATCTACTCTTATACATGCTATAAGAATGCAATATATGTATGTATACATATGTTGCTCAATGTATTTTTTTTTATTTGTATAGCTTATATATTATTAATATTGTTATTCTATTACCTTAAATGTATTTTGATATGTAGATAGTTTCTGCGATTTCAGACACAATAATTACAATATTATCATGGTTAAAGAATACCAGGGAATCTACATACCAAAGCTCGTAGATCCTTAACACTCTAGAAGACCTGGAGATATATATATTATATTATATTATTATATATTAATCAAATCCATATTTAGATACTCTAAGAGCCTCGCTTAATCTAAATATAAGTTGATTGTGATTAAAAAATGTATATATATGTATATGTATGTACATATTCACATCTGCTGAAATCTATATATAGAATGCCTACATGTTATCCAAATTACTGATTATCCATAGGATCCACCAAGAATTTGGACTTTTAATGAGCTTAATGAGTACTGCTGTTGCTCGCCGTTAACATGGGAACAGTTAAAATCAAAGTAGGACCGTTAGTTACAGCAGCAGCAGCAGCAGCAGCAGCAGCAGCAGCGGCAGCTGTAGTAAAGCGAAACTAGTTGCCGGTGGGCGTTTGGCCACGTGGGCACAGGTGAATCCACTCGAAGCTCCTTTGAGTGCTTCGACAATGGCTAAAAAAGTAAAACAAAAATAAGAGAAGGAAACGACGCAAAAGAAAATAAGAAATTGTAGCGGATTCTCTGATAAAACCACGGCAACTCAACAACAAACGTAAACGTGGCTGCCAGGCGAAGCCAAATGCACTCACTCACTCACTCGCGCTCTCTCGCTCTCACTCACACACACACACACACACACACACACACACACACACACGCAGAGACACTGACACGTGTACATAGGCAGGCAGCTGAATTTTCCGCATTTTCCATAGCAGCTAGCGTTGTGTCTGTGAGCCGCTATTGCAGTCGCTTACGCTGCCAGCGACGGCGACGGCGACGCCGACAGCGACAGCGACAGCGACGGCGACAGCGACAGCGGCTATGTCTGCCTTTGCCACCCTTGTGGCCAACAAGGGCTATCCTGGCGTTTTCGTTTTCCACGCGTTGCTTTTCCTCTTATTTTTCGTGTGTGTTTTTATTTGTCTTCCTCTTTGTGGCTCCTATTCCTGGTTTTTCGTTTTTGGATTTTCACGACAAACGCGAAAAGAAAACTCGCTCTCACCCTCTGTAGCTGTGTGTGTGTGTGTGTATGTGTGTGCCGCTCCCGCTCGCTCTCAGCGACAGCGACGTCAATGTCAACGTCAGCGTCAGCGCCAACGGCGCCGCTGGCGTCACAGCCCACAAATGCGAAGCCAATTCACATGGAAAATATTCGGTTATCCGTTTGGAACATTGGCGGCGGTGTTTTAATTTCTTCTCTATGTTTTTTATTTTTTTCTTATTTATTTTTATTTTCAGCGGAGGAGCACAGGTCAACAGAGCTGCTACAGTGGCTGCCATAATTCTATGTACATTGAATGCTTTAGGCAATTTTTGTTATTTAATAAGTTTTTAAATTTACAAAAAAAAAAAAAATATTAATATTAAATTATACTATTTCGGTTAAAAATATACAATATATTTATTTTATATTTTTATTTTCTCCTTTTTTTGTATGCTGTCGTTTTCTTAAGCTTGTATCTGTATATAATTAAATAATGTATATTAATTATTTCAAATAAAATTTTAAAAAAATATTAAAAAAAATTTAAGTAAATAAAAATAAATAATTTTCCAATTATTTTTATATATGTATTTTCTTAAATTCTATATTTATATATAGATCATTTTCAAATTATTTTCATATACGTATTTTCCTAAATATGGAAGAATAATTTACAGTTTGCGCACAAATTTTAATATAATATATAAAATACTATTTATATTCAATGAAATATTTTTCGAATTGCCCACGAATATAATCAAAAAAAATTTTAAATAAAAATAAAAAAATATATCAAATTATTTTCACATATTTTCGACTATTTGCAACATCTTGCTATCTATCACACGACTCTCAACTGCTGCTAGGCACTGTAGCCTAGGCTGATAGCAGCAGCAACAACAACAACAACAGCAAAGGCAAAGGCAAAGGCAATGACAACAAGCGAGAGCAACGCCTGCTCAGCGACTCGACTCGGAGGCCGCCGTGCAGCCGACTTTGTAAACGGATGGACGGACGGATGGGCGAACGGACGGATAAACGAGCGGATAGACGCCCGCTTACACGCACACACACACAAACGACTGAGCGTACGCATACACACGCACACACACACATGCATACAGGCACGCAAAACGCTCACGCACAGGCACAGTTACATACATGTCGGCCATTTTGATTTGACGCCGCCGCAATGACAACAACAACAACAAGCAGAAGAAGTAGTAGTAGTAGAAGAAGCAGAGGAAGAAGAAGAACAGCTCACGCATAACTTTCACTGTTTGTGGATAGGAAAAATGCGACGGTGACTTCGCTGCCAGCGACAGCTGCTCGGCTGCTGCTGCTGCTGCTGCCTTTGCTGCTGCTGCTGCTGCTGCTGCTGCTGCTGCGACTGCGTGGATTTTCCACAGACATTTTCATTGAAACGCTTTGGCGTCGTTGGCAGTTTACTCGTCGCCGTGCCGCGCGTTCGTTCGTTCGTTCGACTCTCAGCTCTCGAAACCGAAAACCGAAACCAAGCCAAAACCCAAGAAAACAAATAAAGAAAGCAAAGCAAAGCAAAGCGAAATAGTCGACCAGCCAGCAAGAAAGAAAGCTAGAAATAATCAAGAAAATACATACCAAAATTTATTTTTCGACATTGTCGCCGTCGCCGTTGCCGTCGCCGTTGCCGCCGTGGTCGTTGTCGTTGTTCTTCTTCATTTTTTTTTTTGTCTGTTGGAAGAGTGCAAAAGTGAAGCAAAAGCGATAACGATAGTGATATCGATATCAATGCCGATAGCGATAATACGCACGCTAACACAAACCGAAAATCCGAAAAAACCATAATCAATTTCAAGCAATTGATAATTTGTAATTGTAAGCAAGAATTTTCCAGTTTTCTTTAGCAGCGACGTCGACGGCGACGGTGACGGCGACGCAGCCGTTGCCGCTGCCGCTGCCGTCGGCGTCTTACGCACTCGCACGCATCGACTGCTGTCTCGCTCACACCCAACAGCCTAACAAACAGCCACTCACTCTCCTTCTCTCTCCATCTATCTCACTTTTTCTCATTCTCACGCGTACTCGCTCTCTCTCTCTCCCACTCTCTCTCTCTCCTGCCTCCTGCTCCTAACGCTGCTGATTCTGTCCGCCGTCTTCTTTGTCACCTACACAAAAATCAATAAGCTTCCCTTTACCAACAAATACAACAACAACAACAAGAATACGTATATCCAAATTCTTGTTGTTTTTCTTTCGTTATTTTGTTTTCGCATAAAATCAATCAAATTAAAGATTTGGTGACGCGCCGTTTCACAACACTGGCCCAATAGCGTGATAGCGCAGGAAGTGGCTGGACGAAGGGATAGTGGGGGGGGGGGGGGGGGGGGGGCTGAGTGTTAGTTTGGATTCGATTCTATTTGATTAGAAAAACTTAGATACCATTTGTTGAGCTGTTCACTTTGAAGTTTTCCTAGAAACATTTCATCAATTCATTTTCACTAGTCAGTTTCAATTTTTCACCCTCAAAAACAAAAATTATCCAAAATAAAAATCCAAAAAGTAATTAAAACCCATCCATCAATCCAATTCATCTAGATAGATACATTGAACTATATAAAAATATATATTTTGATATAGTTTAATGTATTTATATTTCTAATAATATACATATATTTTATATATTCCTTTCACATTTTCCATTCGTTTAGATAATACATTACATATATACACATACATATAGATATATGGTTGTATATGTATGCAGATAGAGCTACCTGATCTTATCTATCTTTCCTTTCGATCAAGTCCATTTGACGACTATTAGACACTGATCAGCCAACATCAAAATCGCAAGTGGGACCCCAATTTCAAATCAGAAGAAGAATTTAGAGATTAACAGAAACGAACAAGAACAAAGAATACCTAAAAAAAAAAAAAGTAAAATATAAAAAAAATTCAGCAGTCGCGAGCGAGCGAGCCCATGTTCGAGTAGAGGAAGTTTTGCCAGAGACACGCGGACAGATAGACTGGACGGACAGTTCCGGGCTTATAGATATACATTTGTATGTATATATAACTCGTAGTACCGTTAGGCCACACAAAACGCACGCCATTGGAATTTGAAAACTGGCAATTGGAAGACTGGAAACTGTGCAACAACAACAACAACATTTGTTGTCACTGGCCGCCTAGCGATCTATTTATTCATACATTGTTTTCTTTTCGGAACAGCCAATAGTCGCCAAACCGTCAGCAGCCAGCAACAACAATCAGCATCAATCGCCATCAAGCAGACAGGCCAAGCAGTCGCAGTCAATCAGTCAGTCAGTCAACAGGAATCGGTAAGTACATAAATGAAATTAACAATATAAATATACATACATACATACATATAGCTGCTGTACATCACATGTACATCAGCTGATAAGGAAGTGAAACGTACTTCAATCAATATATGTAGATCTAGACAGATATTTACATAAATATTAATATAGATATATGAATGATGAACATTTTGTAATAGTTTAGGTTTTTATGTATGCAGATATATCCACAAAGTTAAACAAGAATCTTAAGAATTCCTTATAAATCATATTTCATCTTAGTATGTGTATAGATAGATATGGTATCTAGATAGATATTTACATAAATATTAATATGTATATATAAATGAAACACATTTTGGAATGGTGCAAGAGCTATTAGAATGCCTTACAATCATATTCCATTTCAGTGTATGCCATATATCTGTATATGTAGCGCTGTTCATGAAGATATTGCCCCACATAATTTAATCGCAATATTTTGAAAACAGCTTGAAGAGAGTTTTAAGCCATACATAAACAAATTTTTTATGGATTCAACAATTTCAACAATATTCCTAGGGACTTTAGAAAAAAAGTTAAGGAGATTTAGTTGATCCAAAAAATTTGAATTGGTTTTTGTAGCATATCATATACATACATAGATATAGTTAGACTAATGCCAACTAGTTTTTGCCCGTGTTCATGGAAAAGCTAATAGTTGTAGCTACTACTATGGGTAATGGTAGTGGTAGTTGTAGGCTCTAATATTTCCATGAGCACAGGAACAACTTGGTAACATGAGTCTAGATTCATATATTATGTTTCACTGTGCTTAAATAATGTATATGATATATGATTTCTCACTCAGTTAATGGAGCTTATAGAACAAAAAACTATATATATCTTATATGAAAGATTTATGATAATAGAATCCGGATATAACGACTCCGCTGTCCCCACACAAACTTATAACGTCTTCGGGGTATAACTATGGTGCCTTGAGTGTCATTATAACCTGATTCTACTAAATTTTGATTTAGTTTGTTTTGTCTAGTTTAATACTACTATTGTACTTAGCAGAACTCTATATACCGTAGAATCTCGTTATACCCGTAAAAGATAATAATGAAAATCCTTTGCAAAATTCGCTTAAGCTAGACTTTAATCTATTTCTAAGTCGAAAGCAAAATAAATAAGAGCCTTACAAGGAAAGAGAGAGAGAGAGAGAGAAGGAGAGATGTTAATTTTTCATAGAGATGTAAAATTTACCAGAGCTATCATGAATACAGTAAAGACTGACTAAAGCGAGCACAACTATTTCTATGGGTAGTTAAGTTGAATAAGAGCCTTAAGAATCAGTGCAGAATCTCTTTCTATATTACTCACACTTATTCATATCATATATTTACACACATATATCATACACACATGTATGTATACGTATATATGTGGATGCCTTCCTCATCCATAGCCCTTCATTGAGTTACTCTCTTCAGCTTTTCCTGCTCAATAATCTCTTGATGAGCTCAATTTGGTCGCACATTCTGAGCACTAGCCGAAGTTTGTTTTATGTAACAGATGCAGCAATAAACTGTGGCAGCTATGTGTGGCATAGAGTTGCGTCTGTTGCGTCTGTTGTTGTTGTTGTTGTTGTTGTTGTCTTTGCTGCTGCTGTTATTCTGGGGCGTTGCATTCGGGAATTGTTTCTATTTTAAATGCCGAGTAGGTCGATGGCGCGTGGCATGAATGAATCTGAAGCTGTCTGGTGTTTGCCCCAAGACACCCCATCCCCCTCCCCCCACTCCATTCCCGCAAACTCCACACACATTTCTCGCTTGGATCTCGCTTGTGTAATCCGCATAGCTGTGTCTAAATTTAATGCATTTTCACGTTGTGTGTGTGTGTGTGTGTGTCTATGTGCTTCCTCTGCATGGAGAGCAGCGCGAAATGTTTTCAAAACAATTTAAAAGTTCAATAGCCGCATAGAAGCGAATGCCGCAGAGCGCAAGAGAGAGAGAGAGAGAGAGAGAGAGAGAGAGAGAGAGAGAGAGAGCGAGTGAGAGTGAGCGAGGAGGAGAATGGGAGACTGCACAAAATTAGATTCGTATTTCCTTGGGGCGCACATTCCACAGACGCGGAAAACGCGCGCTACCCGTGTGACCAATCACACACACACACACACACACAGAGACACACACGTACTTAGATAGTCATGCTCCACTATGTCCACTAATAGGATCAGCGAAAGCTTTTTCTTTTCGCTGTCCGCCAGCTGGACGGCGTAACTGTACCGCAAGCCAGCCGTAATTCTATAGGAGCAAGGGCGCGCGCGCTGCTTCCTTTCAGGCGGCTGTCCTTGAGCCTGGCGCGTTCGCTTTCGCGTCCTTCTAATAAGCTCGACCAGCAGCAACAGCTTCTCGACGTCTCTCTCTCTCTCTCTCTTTCTCACTCACTCTATATTGCTCTCTAGCTTACTTGTGAACTAGTTATATAATCCTGTACAGACTAGTTCTATCTGCTATGCTCCCCCCCGCGCAGCCCCTTGGCCCGTTTCAGCTTATTGAATTACTTGTCTCTCTGTGTATGTGTATGTGTGTGTGTGTGTGTGTTTGCTGTCTGTACTTTTTTTGGCTGGCTTGTATAATTGTTTAATGTCCTGTTTTCTACAGCTTGTGCCGGCGCTCGTCCTGGCCCCTTTCATCCTGTTGCTGGTCTTTCGCTCTGGCATTGCTTCACACGCTACGCACAATAGACGCAAACATTTCTTGCTTTTTTTTTGTTTTTCCTTTTTTTTGCCATTGTTTGCTGATTTATATTTTTATTTTTTAATTTATTTCACTTTTTTTTTGTCAGCTATCTGTGCTGCTTCTCGCTGTCAGTGTCAAAGCTGCAGGACATAGCAACTGTTAACTGTTCACACGCCATCACCTCTCTCTCTCTGTCTCGCTCTCTTTCTTTCCATTCGCCTTGTTGCTTTGCTTTGATCAATTGCTTTTGCTTTCAAGCTCCACACTTAACATTTTCAGCATTCGCCATTTTGTTGCAGCCAAAGAAATGCACGCACAAGCACACGCATACATACATACATATGTACATACGTACACAAGTACACACATTTATGCACTCAGCCTACGCTCTGTCATTTGCTTCACACACCTTTTCACACTTCGCCCGCACTCTCCCACGCTGTCTATCTCTCTCGCTCTAGCTAACAGCTGTTATTGAGTGCAAAAGCTCTGTTAGGCTTAACATGTATGTATTTCTGCATGTCTGTCTACATTCGATTGCATTTGAATTTACACTCTCACACGCACGCATACACACACACGCACACACACACACACACACACACACACACACACACGCACACACTTACAGCTCTGCGCTTTGCCATTCGCTCAATGACTCTGCGTTAATCGTTTCGCTGATCTGCTGTCCGAAGCTTCGCTTTGCCCGCCTTCACACACGCACCCACACACAGACACACACGTACAGAAAAGCTTGCCTGCTTGCACTTCGCATTGCAATGTCCACATAGAGAGCACGCACATGCTGACATACATAAATATAAGCGTTGCCATTTGTCAGGCCTATGTCTGGCTCTCGCTCTTCTGCACACACATACACATACACACACACATGCACACAGTACGCATTCGCTTTTTATTGCATACTTTGCAGGGTTGCTGCTGCAGTTGCTGCGCGCGCCATTTTTGTGTTGCACTTGTTGTGCAGGCAGCCACAAGCACAAGCACACGCACCCACACAACCACAAACACACACACACACACACACAGATGTACGTGTGCAGCTGCGGCGACTGTTGCAACTGGAAATCAAGCCACAAAACGAGTCGCGTTCGTACATCATTCGCCGACTGACGACTGCCGATTGCTAACCTCATCACCACATCCCCTGCCCCTGCCCCACCCACTGGCCGTGCAACTCTTTGCCCTTTCGCCGGTTGCATAGCCAATGCAAATTGCACGCCCACTGAAGCACCCTCTGCAGCCAACGTCGAACCCCTGCTCAGCAGAGGCTGCAGCGTGCAGGGATTGTGTGCTCAATATGCAGGCCATTGTGCAGCAACCCCCTTTTTCTACATATAACCTTTAACCCCCGGGCATGATGCCTTTTGTATCATTCACACGCACACACACGCACACACACATAGAGAGCGAGAGGATGCACTTTTTCTGGTGTGCGTCTTGAAATATTGGCAAATAAAAAGGCATGAAAAGCTTTCAACTTTAATTGGCTTCACGCCTGCTCTCACTCGCACTCGCACTCGTTCACTCTCACTCTGTCTCTCTCCATCAGTGTCTCTCTCTCCCTCTCTTTCTCTGTGTCTGTCTGTCTCTGTTCGTTTCCTTGACATGCATGCGCCACCCCTCGTTTGTCGCTTGTGCTCATTAAACGTCAATTAATGTCACCTTCAACAACTGCAATTGCAATGCAAAAAGAGGAAAACGGAATAAAAAAGTAACCGAACGAAGAGGCCCCGCATCCCTCTCTGCCCCTCGCCACCTTCCTCTTCTACAGCTCTTATCCTGCCTCATCCTACTCCTGCTGCTGCTGCTTCTCGCTGATTTTGTTTTGATTGTGACGCGTGCTCTGCTGTCCCTTGGCTAACCCTGCTGCAACCGAAGAGTGCGAGTGAGACATTAAGAGAGAGAGAGAGAGAGATGCCAAGTGCAGTTGCATGTGCAACAAGTGCTCTTTGTGGCCCATGGCAAGTGCCTTACGAGTGGCGGCAATGCCTCTCGTCTGCATTGAATATCTGCAGAGTCCTCCTCTTGCTCTTATCATATTATCCTCGCTCTTCTCACATTCTCACATTTACATAATATTGCAGCAATTGTTCTCAGTAAATCGATAAAGTCTATTGTGCCACGCCTCTATGGGCGTTTGTACAATATTTTCAACTTCAAGAGAGTTAAGCACCATTCCGATTTCTTTTTAATCTACTTCTTGAGCGGCTCTCAAATATGATTTATTTATAATTGATACATGCATAGATATATGCACACAATATATTATTTATATTTACATGCAAACATACATATATAAAGGTCTATTCTCATTTAATTAATATTCAACCTAACAAAATTATTGCAAGTATTTCTTTTCATTTCAATTAAATCATTAGAGACTACAAATTTAATTGGTTTTTAAGCAAGTAAAAAATAAAAAAAATTCAAAGAATTGTACATGCTTAAAGTTTGTTTTTTAACACAAAAAATCAGGCAAAATCAAAGAACTGCCAGAACAAAAATAAAATATTTTATTCTCTAAATCTTAAAACTAATTTGATTAATTTAACAAATTCAATCTATATAAAAAAATTTCACACACACATCAAAACTATTTAAAAAAGTACTAATAAATTAAAATATGCACATATATTTGAAATATTAAAATTGTTGCATATCATATTTCAAGTATTAAATTACTTTAAAATTGCATATGTACATATATACATACATACATATATACAATTTTCGTAGGTAAGAAGCAACAATAAAAAGTATAAAATATTGCATAAATTAATTGCTCGAAATATAAACAATGTTTTAAAAAATATATCTGTATGCATAAAAACACACACACACACACACATTTATCATATGGAATGCATTTTTATAAAAGTCTTAAATATTTATTCGGCGTAGCCAAGTAGAACAGCTGCTAGGCTTATAAATGGTATTTTGTAGAAGTCATAATTACCTTTACATAGATGATTATTATATCTTTTGATATTAAGTATATGTTTGTTGAAAATTTTAATATATATATAAACATTTATACATACACATATTTGTATTTATATATAAACTATGTACTATAAACGAATTCAATAACTCATCAATTGCTTAATATGTGTGTATTGTATGTACGTGTGTATGACATATTTGTCTTTATATGTATGTATGTATGTCTATCTGTGTGTGTGTTTGTTTAGATACAATCTTGAAGTTGTTTCTTCTACTTAGCTGCTGCTCTATCCTCTTGCATGGCTTTGTTGTTTTGCTATATTTGTTGGCATATGCACATACATATGTATGTATGTATGTATGTAAGTTTCAGCTGTTGAAGAATGCCCTGTTGTTGTGCAGTTTGAGTGGGTCTATGTGTTAAACAGGCTAGCCTATCCTAATCATTGTACTGGAAATGAAAATCAATTGAATTTGTCAATGCTCGCCCTTAATGGGTATGTGTGGGTCGAGCACACTCGTGTGTACTTTAGTTTATTCTATTTTTTATTCGCAAATTCCAAAATACATACATACATACGTCTGTATGTATAGACATATGTACATATGTACATATGCATACATATATACATATGAGGTTCAATTTGCCTTCGGTGCTAACAGCTCGAAACACAGTGCTCACAGTTCACTTCCTTTGCTGCTTCCTTTTTCTTTTTAGAGCTTAAGCGCCGCCATCGTCGCCGTCGTCGCCGTCACCGTCGCCGTTTCTGTTGCTGTTGCCGTTGTCGTCGTCGTCGTTGACGACGTCGCCGCATTAAATTTTTTGGCAACGCCAGCGTCGACAGCGACGTAGCGCAACATTATCCTAGCATCTGCTCACACACACACACATATATATATATATATACAGTCACACAACACACACAGTCACACATGCTATATTCCCAATACGTGGCCAAAGCTCCCGTTTCCAGTTCCAGGCTGCGCGCCCCGTTTTTGAGTTGCAATTCGGCTCCGTATCACGACTCCGAGTCCCGACTCAGCGTCACAGCTCATGGTTTGAGTGTCTCTTGAGCTCAACCAGAAATGAAATCTACTCAACTTGTTGTGCCAAATGCTATTTTATTATTTAACGCGACTAAATTCGATCACATAATTATATAATTTATTAATTTGGGCATTTCGGCTCTCTTAATTGTTTTAGCTCTGTGTCAAATTTGAGTTAAAATTTTGAGTTTGAAATTTCTGTATTTAGTCCCAAGACTAAAGTCACTCGGTTTGCTAAATTTGGCGTTGCTGCTCGTTCTCTTATTCGGCTCACTCTCATTAAATTTCGGCAAAAGCACACAACTCACTCATACTCACACGCATACTCAGGCACACATATGAGAACATATACCAGTGAGCGGTTGTGTTGTCTTTCGCTTGAATGCGGTCGCGGTCGATGCTGTCGTTTTCACTGTCGCTACTGCTGCTGCTGCTGCTGCTTCTGTCGCTGCCGCTGCTGTGTAGCTGTGCTTGTGTGTGTGAGCATTGAGCATAGGAATTTCGGTTAAGGCAGCGGCAGAGCGTTGGCGGCCGAAATTTACTTGAGTGGAACTGTTAAGTGATAAATGTTACGCACTCAATGCTGCGATAGCTGGCGTTGTTGAGCCCGTTTTTACTCTATCGCATTCCCTCTCGCGCTTATTGTGCTCTTCTTCTGCTGGTGGTGCCGCTGCTGCTGTTGCTGTTTCTGCCTCTGCTTCTGCTTCTGCCTCTGCCACTAGCGACGGCAGCGTCGACCGCCACCAGAATGAATTCACGTCGTCGTTCGGTCATTTTAGTCATTTTGGAAGCACAATTCCTTTCCGTCATTTGTATTTGGAACGTCGCAGCAGAAAGAAGGTCGTCAAAAAGCATTATTGGCAAAAATATTTTCGGCATTTAGGCAAAGCATAAAAAACAAAAAGAAAAAACGAAACGCAAATAAAAGTTGAAATATGCATTAACGTGTCCGTCGTTGCCGCCGCCGTCGTTCATTGTTTTTTTTTCCTCTGTTGTGTTTGTTCGTAAATAGTTTTATTTTCAATTTTCGAGAAACCGCAAAGTGATCTTGATCTGCTGTTGCTGCTTCTGCACTCGTTCGTTCGTTCCTAAACGTAAGCAAAAGCAAAAAAAAAAAAAAAAGAAGAACATAAAAGAAAAAATGAAATGAAATAAAATAAAGAGCGCGCACAAAACGTTCAAATCAAACGAGGTCCCACACAACCGAACATTAAAAAGGTGGAAAAGCAAAAATCATTCAAAGCCAATAACACACACACGCACACATACGTATGTACATACATATGTACATACGAGCATACCAAAGCTTAAGCGCTGCAATGTTATTTTACAAATTTGCCAACAACATGCACAAGAAAGTCAAGGAAAGATGATTACCGTTAAACTTGTACTTGTTTCTGTTACGTTTTATAATTAGCAACAACAGAGAAGGAGAAGAAGAAGAAGCAAAAGTAAAGTAGTTGTCGTGTTGGCGGGGGACAGTGGGGATAGTCGTCGCTGGGCGCAGCATAGTGGGCAAGCAAAGAGAGAGAGAGAGAGAGGGCGGGGCAGCAGCAGCTTTTGCTTTTTTGATGTCGTTGCTGCTGCTGCTGGTGCTTTTCGTGGCATATTCTTTGTTGTTTGTTTATGTGTGCGTAAGTGTATGTGCTTGCATATGTATGTGTGAGTGCGTGCGTGTTTTTGCCGCCCGCAGCTTTGTGTATGTGTGTGCGTGCTAGTGTACCTTTTCCTTTACAAATCTAAAAAACAAACAAGAAAAAAACAAAAAGAGGAGAAAACCCAACTAATTTAAACTGTGTTCGACCTTTTCCAGTTTTAACTGCTATAATTTTTTCAAATTATATTTATTTATTTTATTTTTTTGTTGTTGTATCGATTCAGTGACAAACAATTGCATGCAAAATTGAAATATCTTGTTATTTTAATTTTTACATAATTTTAACAAAACGACAAAAGCAAAAATAAAAAAAAAAAACCGCATGTATAATTCAGAAGACGCTCGCTGCAAAGTCAAAAAAACAAATGCAAAATACAAAGTCAAAGCAGAAATAACAAACACAAAAAAGTTTTTTTAAACACGCTCTGACATCATCTGAGCAAAAAAAGAAAAAGAAATAAATTACAACAAACAGCGGCAGCAACAAAAACAACTACAATTTCAATCGGCAAAGTAAGAAATTAATAATAAATAAATATATACGTTGAAAGCCTATTTACAACAAACAAACAAAATAACATAATAATTATTTTGCCCATTTTTGGGCTGTTCTATTTTGTCTTTTCGTATATATATTTTTTTGCGTGAAATAAATTGTTGTTTTTTTTTTTTGTGTTGCTTTCGTGATTTTTGCGTTTTGCCTACTTATTCACCACACAAACAAAAAAATGCCAACAACAAAAACAATTGCCAAAAAAGAAACACCAACGCACACACACACAGGCCAAGATCAAAGTCAACATGACGACGACGGCGACGACGACGACAGCGTCAACAGCAGCTGCAAAGCTTTCTCTCTTAGTATTTCACGCGTAAATCTCTTTTAATGGCAGTGCGGCAAACGCTCAGCGTGCGCCCACTCAATGGCGTCTGCTGCTGCTGCTGCTGCTGCTGCTGCTAGCTAATGATAAAAGCAATGGCAAAAGCTTTGCAGGTCGCTTGCTCACTCTCTCACTCGCTCGTTGGTTGGTAAGCCAGCAACATGTGTTGCAACGTGTTGCTTACCGGCCGGCCGGCCTCTGATCGTTGTAACAGCTGTTGCGCGCATACTATCTCTCTCTCTCACTCGCACACCAATGTAGGGGGTGGCTCAATATTGAGCTTTCACGTAGCTGCCATTGTTTGTTTGTTATTATTATTTTTTGCTTGCAACTTTTCATATTGCTATCGCATTCGCGTGCATTGTATGACCGAGTATACATGGCCTAGTCAACTTTTCTGCCATTTTATATACTCTGATCGCACATAGACGCACTCGAATCGTTAATGTTAATGTCACATGAGCTTTTAACATAAGAGAGCAAAGCTTTTAGTTAGCTATTTGATTGGTTAGGGACATTTGCTATAGAAAATCGCATATTTTATTAATTTTTAAATTTCTTCCTACGTTTCAGGTTTTCACCTAATTCGGCCAATCACACAGTTTTTTTTTCTCGATTTCGGACGACAGCAAAAAGTTTTTCTTTGAAATTCACTTTAAAAAAAAAAGACATCAAAACCAAAAGAACAACACAAAAATATCAAATCAAGCGTGGAAATAATTAAAGCAAGCAATGCAACAGCAACAATAATAATTATCAAATTGAAACAACTGTTAAGTTAAAAAGAAAAATTAGAAAAGTCCAACAAAATTTCTGTTAGGTCTCGAGATCAGAAGCGAAACCAAAAACCTTTAAACGACGAAACAAAAGAGAACAGAAAACCGACACAAGGACATGAGTCAATGCAAAACCTAAGCGCCAAAATTCAAATAGCAAAACGTCCTTTTGAAGCATTCCACGACCCAAATTCGAGCTGCGAAAACTTTAAACGGAACTCAAAACTCTTTAGATCAAATACAAATAATACTAAATCCAAAATTTCTCAGTGTTTTTCGAGAGGCGAAACGTGATTTGTTTTTCGCCAAAGAGTTGTCAGATCAACGAAAAAAAAACAACAACAACAAAAGTAACAACCAAATAAACACAATTGCCATTATCTATTCTATATTTATATATATATATATTCAGTTATATATATATATATATATAATAACGTGCTCTCAAGAATTATTCTGCGCAAAGTAGCCCCCGATCCCGAACCCAGCCAGCAAGCTACAGGGAAAACCTAAACGCAGCAACAACAAGAAGAAGAAGCGCAGCAGCAAAAGCGACTCAAATTCAAGCAGCAGAAGCAGAAGGTACAGTTTTTTTTTTTTTTTGTTAAAAAGATGGCTTCCGAACTGGATCAATTCGCCGATTTGGAATTATCAAAAGAGGATCGCGAGCAAATCTTCGATCCGCCATTGGATCGGCAGCAATTGGAAGGTGCTGGCACCTCAAGGTATTTATCACAAACAATTCTATCATAATACTCAAAAGAAAACGAAAATGAAAAACAAGGAACTGCCTGACCCCCAGTCCATGCCTCCCGCCTTAAACCCCCACCCTTAACCCCACAACTCCAAATCAACGCAATAATAATAAACCTCAATCTTAATCATTATCTACACCAAAACCTTATGTATTAAATATCGTTCATCATTTCTTCTGCATCAATGTGTGCTCTCTCTCTATCTCTCTAACTCTCTCTCTTTCTCTCTCTCTCTCTCTCTGTTTCTGTTTCTATTTTACACGCACAGCTAGTTGTGTGCATAAGCTTTTCCCGTAGAGTCCTTAGCATTCTCCATGTAGTTTTTGTGGTCAACCTTTGTAGCGTTGTCTCTCTCTCTCTCTCTCTCTCCCACTTCCTATACATATTTAAGGAAATTTAATCTGCTTACTGTAAAGCAGTAAGGCCTACCTAAAAGGAATTAAAATTGGTTAGTCTGTTAAATTTCATCTGCTTGCCCTTTTGTTCTAATAATACCTCTCTCCAAAGTGTCTCAAATATTACATAAAGCTCTTGCAGTTGATTCAACTTTGCAAGGTTTTACTGTACTCTCAAATGCATCTATGATTTGTCCGTGATTTCTATGAGTTAGGACACAAAATCCATGATGAATTGATAATATATATATTTCATAATGATATATATGTATGTAATTTATATACATAAATATATATAAAGTAATATTGAGAGAATATTCTCTGTTTGTTGCTTTCCACCTTATGGATAGAATTTGAAGATAGATTGGACGCCATGTTCATATCCTATAATACTTACTATACACAATATACTACATGATATCCGTATAAAATATTCACTCATCAAGGCATAATGCATGCTATAGTATTATAATATATATATTATAATTACATGCACATGCTGTCTCTCTCACTCGCCCTCTGTTTCTCTCTAAATACACATACATATATATATATATATATGTGCTACTCTTTCAAAATGGCGCCACATCCTTTTAACTACGCCTTGCCTCACGCTTCCTTTGGCGTATGTTATCTCAGCTGTAACCCCTAACCCGTAACCCTAAGCCCAGCGCAAAAAACAAAAAAAAACCCTAAAACTTACCCCACCCTCTGCCCAGCCCTGTCCATCGATTGCTGAGCTAGCAAACCAGTAAAGTGATCCTGGACTTAGAAAGAGGCCAAGGCACGGGCAGAGGGAGGGGGCAGCTCCTCTTGTTGCTGCTCAGCAATCCACAATTGCACAAATTATCACGCCAAATAACATGAAACTTGCCTCTGCCGCTGCGCACTATCTGTGTGTGTGTGTGTGTGTGTGTGTGTGTGTGTGTGTGTGTGTGTGTGTGTGTGTGTGTGTGTGTGTGTGTGGCACACCCGCTTGCTGCCTGAGTGTGAGGAGGATTTTAGCTGCGGCAGCTATTTGGCCGCCTACCTTCTAGGCTTCCTGTGGCCCTCCTTTTGAGCATCTACAACGCTGCTAAATAGCAGCTAATTTCCTGTGATAAATTGGGCATATCACCCAAAAAAAAAAAAAAAACACACACACACACACAAAAAACAACACAAAAAAAAAAAGAAGCAAAGAAAAAAAGCTCTCAGGCCCAAAACCCTAAACCAAGGAGTAGAAAATGAGAAACCCAACTCAAGCGAATTCTCGACCCTCATCAGCTTCCGGCCGCGCCGTCGCGTTAAGCTCAAGTGGTGTAAGTAAACACTGAGCCAGATCAGATCAGAGCAGAGGCATAGGAATAGGAATAGCAATAGGAATAGGGTCACTAGCAAAAGGATCTACCTGTGCAACAAGGTAAGCCAAGCCAAGCCAAGCCAAGCCACGGCGAGGCAAGGCAACAGGCAACACCCCTCGCGGCCAAGCCCAGGGAACTGTCGTGGTGCGTGTGACAGTGGCAGCGGCAGAGGCAGCTAGGATCGCAGAATGCGATCGCTCTAGGTCCTGCTGCACGTGCAGCGACAACTCCTTTAAGCAGATCAGCATTAGTGCTTTAGATACATTTCTAACAAATACGAAAAAAAAAGTGGAAAAAAAAACAGGATCAGCTTGTTCAATCGAACGATCGTAGCAGATCATCAAAACGAGAAAATATAACGGCAGAGATCGTGTTTTAATTTCTAATCAGAAATAACACTAGCTAAGGCTATCTCTACACTTGATTGCTTTCTGATTATTATTACTGTTGTTGGCGCTGAGGACCTGTTGTCCCTGGATATAATTCAAAAGCTTTCTGTTTAAATCCATTTCAATACAATTCTCGCTTGAAGAACTCACTCTTTGATATGATAATAAGATCAAGCTGTAAATGCTCTATAAGAGACCTACTTATAATACCTAATCATACAATTTTGCTTAGACATGGCTAAAAGTGTTGGCTTATTATTCTAATTAAGACTTTTAAGGGTATTATTTACATTTAACGAGCAGCAGAGTTTTTGAGCGCCTAATTCATATTTAACGATCTGTTTTTAAAGCTCTTTGATTAGTTGCCATTTTAAGATGAATCACAATGAGTTTTAGCCATGGCTAGAAGCTCAAAGATTTTAAGAGCTAACTTTACATGTAACGATCTATCGATGATAAAGAATTTCGTTTTAGCATGTGTAGTTATTTACCATCATTGATTTTATTCAAGTAACCAGCTTACCTACCTCAGCTGTAAAAGAAGCTCTACGTAAGAATTCGTTTATATTTGACATAGCCAGAAGCCTAAAAAGCTTTATAGCATTAATCATGATTAAGTTTGGTCACGCCAAGCTTTTAGGCCTGGCTTGCAGCTCATGATCTTTGACTGCAATAATTGAGCAAAGCTTTTCGACATATTTCCTCATAAAAACTTCTACGCTTATGCAAAAGCTCTTGGTCCATTCATGCATTGGCTACTAGAACGACAATTAGAACTAGAACTCGGCTATTATTGCTTCAACTTCAGCTGCAAAGCCGAAGCTTATTGAGCTGTGCTTAAAGCTTTTCGTGGTCGTCTTTGTGTTCTGGTTCTTGTTGTTGTATCTGTGTTAAGCGTACGCGCTGACGCATGCGCGATATTGAGCGCATGTTAAGCTGCTTGTTGCGACAAGAGCTAAGCTGCGCGTCAACGTTGACGTCGGCGTCGGCGTCCGCGTCGACATCGCTGCTAGTTAGAGATGTGCAAAAATTGTACTAATTTCAAATAGTAGAAACGCAAAGCAAAGAGCAAAACCTAAACACACACATGGACACATAGACAAAGGCAGCTTGAAATCTTTTTTCTGTAGCCTTCCGCTTAATCCGGCAAAGAAAACATGCCGCAAAGGCAGCAGCTCCGCAAGGAGTTTGCTTAGAAAATGTGCCGAAATATTGTGTATGTATGTATGTATATAAAGTGAAGGGGTTGCCTGCCATGTGATCTATATATAGGTATATCTGTGTGTATGTATACATACATAATTTGTATATATCTATAAATATATACATGTATGCTTACAATCAGGTTTCCTCGCCTGAGTTGGCGTTGATCCTTAGATAATTTGGTACCCTCTTCATTGCCATTGCCATAGCTTTTGGCTGCTGGCTGCTGGCTCTTGGCTCTTGGCTCTGACATTTTCCCTCATTTCCTTTGGTCTGTTCGCATTTGCGAAATAAGTTTCTCACAGCCCAACCCAAGAATTTCTTTCGCCTTCCCCCTCACCCTGAAGGAATCTTTTTTCTTTCTTTCTTTATTTATTTTTTTTTATTTTTAATTATACGCAAGGATTTGGCTGCTGCCCTCGTTCTGCGTCTAATGTTTGTTCACTTGAAGATTGCCGATAGAGATGCAGATATGTGAGTAACTGAGAACGGAGCGAACTGAGGGCCGTTCGCCAATTTGTATTGAGCGAGCGGGGAGTGGTCAAGAGGGTGGCGGAAGGAGGAGGAGGCAGCAGGCAGGAGGCAGGCAGCGTGCGCATCCTTATGCATTGCGCTGTGTTCTGTGGGCTCGAAACTTCTAATCACAGCCATTCACCCCATTTAGCTGCTGCCTTTTTGGCTGTCATACATATACGCACGCGTGTGTGTGTGTGTGCATTGTATCTATGTATCTTTGTATCTTTTGTGCCTTGGACTGCTTTTGCAGTCTAATCTAGCGCAGCGATCGCTTGCTGTCAGCTTCTTTATTACCTCCGATTTGATTGTCATTCGATTCGATTTAATCATCTCCTTGTCTTTGACACTCGAATCCCTTGACCATTACGCATACGCCTTGTGTGGCAGCAGCTGCTGCTGCTGCTGCTGTTGCTTCTACTCTCGTCTCCATTCAAGCAGCACCCCCATATCCCTTCCCGCTGCCTCCCTCATTCTCTCGCTCTATTCAGGGCAAACTCGTTTCGCATTGATCAAAATTTATAGAAGAAAACAAAACATAAAAAAAAAAAAAAAAACAAAATACAAATCCCCATCAAATGCGCCTTTGAATGAGAAATCAAGTACAGGGGCCAAAGCAGTGCGGGTCAAGGGGCAATGGCGAAGGCGAGGGCGAGGGTGGCGGGGGGTCAACGAGCATGTCCCATATGCTGTCGCATGTGTGTGCGCGTTTGTTGCTCAGCGGAAGAGTAGAAGGACGTCGAGTTTTTGCTCGAAACAGGATGCAAATACTGAAGCAGGCCACAAACAAATTTCAGGTAGACTCTGTGTGTGTGTTCCTGTGTGTGTGTCAGGTAAAGCAAATGCAAAAGCAAAGCTTAGATTTAATAAAGACTCTGGCCCTGCCCTAATGCGTCCTGCTTAGGCGCCTTAAGAAAAAACAGCAAAAGAAAAATGCAATTATTCTCTTTGATATCATTCAAGCCAAGAAGTTATCACGTTAATGACAGTTAATTAAAGTTACAACAGAAAGTATATTCCTTAAGTTAGATTTAATGATTATTAACACTTGGTTAAATTTGGCGGGAAAATGGCCAGATAGCCAACCATGCGCGGCAAGTTCAGTGTGGCCTATAATAAATAAGTACACACACTCTCACATGTACGTATGTATGTAGGCGTGTGTGCATGTTTCTTGAAGGCTCTAACATAAATCGTCATCTAGGCTGCTGGCGCTCAGACTCTGCTCACTCATTTCGCTCTCTCTCTCTCTCTCTCTGTGCCTGTGCCTGTGCCTTCGCTCTCTCGAGCTATTTTCATTTTCTGCTAATTCGTGCATTTGTTTCCCGAATTCTGTTCTACTAAATGCGAAATCTCTTCTATGCATATCATGGCGTCTTATGCGTCGGCGCACATGCCCTCATACACATACACAAGCTGTTTGTGTGTGTGTGTGTGTCTGTATGTGTGCCTTACTTGATTCTCATGGCTCTTCTCACGTTCCGCTTGTTTGTACTCATTTAGCGTGCGTTTGATCCACATTATTTCGGTTTCGTTTTTTCTCTGTAGTTTTTTCCCATTTTAATTCTTCTGTGTGTGTGTGTTTTTTTTTTTTTTTTTTTTTTTGTTCCCTACTACATTTTTGTGTGCTCCTTTTTGTGTTTGTGTTCATTAGAAATTTCCAAGAATTCAGCGACACACAACACACACACACACATACACGACAAGATTCGTGTTACTGCTGGCTTAGTTTTTCAAGAATGCTGCTGCTGCTGCTGCTGCTGCCGTTGCCGCTACCGCAAGCTGATGCTGAGCAGACCAAAAAGGAAGCGAGAGAGTTTCTGTACCTTGTCACTGCGGCGACGGCGAAGGCGTCGTCAACGTCGACGTCGACGCCGGCTACTTTTATTCAAGCATCATTATGATGTTGCAGAATCAGCTTACAAATATGGATGCGTGTGTATATGTATATGTACCGATATACATACATATGTAATTGTATTAAATTGCTTATCATTTTTACATTTTGAAATGTTTCAGTTTAAAGGAGATTACAAACACATACATACATATGTAAATGTTCATATTATATACAATACAAATATGTATATATGTAAACATATCGTTCACTCTCTCACTCCTATAGCTTCGTATTTGGCGCGCTCGTTGACCAACTGTCGCGCGACACGTGCAGAGAGAGCTCGCGAAATTCTTGTAACTCGCGAATATTCCTCCAAAGACTTTTTATTTTTTTGCATTTTCGAGAACAATTCGGCTTTTGACTTTCTTCTACCGTTATTTCACCGGTTGAGTGGCGTTCACTTTCCACACTTGGCAGCAGCAGCACAACGGCAGCGGCAGCTGCATTCGCGGCGTTGATCAGCAACCCTTTTTCGCAGATCCTTGCGTTCGACACGCACTGCAGCAGGACAGAAACAGGAGCAGGTAGAGCCAGTTGCCAGGCCATTGTTATTGTCCTTGCGAAAGAATTGATAAGGGAAGAAAGCCTTTCACTGCCGCCGCAAAGGGTTGATACCCTGCCGAATTATTGCCACTTGGGGCCACACTTCGCGAATTTGCCATATTTCCTGCTCTACCTTCTCCCTCTGTCGTTACTCTACTTTTGGCCTAACAGTTCTCGCCGCTTTTATCTTAGTGACAGCTGCCATTTGAATAGCTTTTAGCACACTGTTAAAAGCTCAGCAAAGCGGACATGAGAATACGAGCCTCTCTCTTCTCACTTACACACACGCACAGTCTCTCAGGAAATGTTGGTGAGAGCGCAAGAGCGCCAAGAGCGTTGCATTGAACACCAAAGGCAATAACAGTGGGAAGTACACACACGCACACGAAGACATGTGCACTGATCTATTAAAATGTTAGGCGGGGAAGCTTTTGAGAGCACGCGTGTTTAACTTTGTTCCAGCTCTGCTCTGCTCAGCGTGGCGCTGCTCTGCTCTGCTCTGTTCCTTGTATGTTTTAGGTGACGTCGCTGCGTGCTGTTAGCTGCTGCTGTTGCTGCGCTGCCCGTTATCAGCAATACACGATCAAAAGCTAAACAGCGGTCGGCCAGCCGGCTGGTTGGCTGTAAGCGTTGTCGCTACTCTTGCTGCCGCTGCTGTTTATTGAGGCCATTGAACTACCAAAATAAAGTCGAAATTTTTTATTAACCTTAAGCGGTTGTTGCCTGCACAACTGCTTACAACTGTTATTACCGTTTTTCTTTTATTTACTTAGTTGCGGAGTTTTGCCCGCTTTTGCGGTCAACATAACTAAGTATATGCTTATACATACATATGTATAAGTATATGTACATACATACATATGTGCTTGTGTATATGTATGCGAATGTGTCAAACATACATACATATGTACATACATGCCATGCTGTTCGTACATAACTCTGTTGTCAATTATGGCGCCAACAACACCGGCGACGTCACTGTTAACAAAAATGTTCATAACATCAGCAGCTACAACAACGATTGACCGGAAATAACAAATAAATGAGGCAGGCGTGCACGCTGCCACAAAACAAAGCAGCGCACACACATACGCACAGTCGCTCACTCACGCACACTATTGTCCGCTTATCGGTACGCATGCATTGCGAATGCGAATGCGTGACGTAATCGTGGACTGAATTGTTGCATTTCAGTGCAGAGAAAAACACGAAAAAACGTAATCAAAACGCTATATAAGGGAGAGAGAGAGAGTGAGTGAAATGGCACTTGCATGCACACAAACAAATCAAATGGTAATATGTTTATGCATGTATGTTTGTATGTGTGAGAAAAAGCGCAACAAATGAGAAAGAGCAGAAGAGTGAGACCATCGCGCCACCGCTGACGCCGGCTATTGAGCTTCAAAAGACTGCTGCTGCTGCGTTCTGTGTGTTAAGCTTTTGTCGCGCAACAGGGTTGTCGTCAATCTGTCAATATTGACACCCAATAGAATGTCCATAATTGATCATGCAAAGGGATATATGATCTTAATTTATTTGTTTCTTTTTTAATATTGTGGCTCATATCTGGCTGCACCACATATGCATGTACATTTGTATATACATCCATACATACATATGTATGTACATAGGTATGTTATGTACTCGCATTTTTCCCACTTTTATGTTCAATGCTGCTCTGCTGTTACTCTTCATCGTTTTCCCTTTTTTTTTTTGCAAGTGTTGCGCGCTAATCATGTACATACATAGTTGTTGCCTCGCCTTACCTTCACTTCACCAACACAACAGCAATCCGAAGTAAGAATAACAACAGCAGCGCAGCGCAAGAAGAGCAATAGCAGCGACCACTTTGGCGTTTATTGTCGCTTTGCAGCCGCGTAACCGACGGGCTGCTTTCCTCTCTCACTCTCTCACACTTGCTCACTTACTCAATCACTCTGTCTCTCTTAACGGTGCTCCAACACCCGGCCACTTGCGATTTTGCTTTACTGTCCCATCAATTCGCCGCCGTTGTGCGCCTTGCTCTTTGCTGGGCCTGTTTCAGTTTCAGTAGTTAAATGCTCTTTGCATTTTGCGGTCGTCTTATTCGGAAATACGCGACGTAGTTGGCAAGCAACAACAAATATATATATATATACATATATAAAATAAAATATAAAAAAAGAAGAAATATACAACAGCTCGGCAACGCGAAGCAAAAATTATAAAATATTTTACGCCCGCTGTTAGTGCCAGTGTCTGCGTGTTGTTTTTACTTTTTTTTTTTTTTTTGTAATAGTCATTGGTCGCTGGTCGTCGTGGGCGCAAAAAAATAAAAAAAAATACAAAAATTGTGCTGCTTTGTGTTCTTCGAAATTAGCTTAAAGCTTTTAGTGATATTTGTAATAGAAGAGCAGCAACAACAAATAGAAACAAGCTGTGACAAGTGAGTGATGATAGTTAGATCTTTAAAGAGAGTAGAAAATAGAAGGAAAGAAAAAACGAAAAAAGTAACAAATTGGTCTTTTTTCCTCGTTGTTTGTATAGTTTTTCTTTTTCTTTTTTTTTTTTTTTTTTGCAAATTGACTTCAAATTTTTTCAATTTTTGCGTTCACGCATGCAAATAGTCACGCATGCTCGTGTGTATGTGTGTGAGAGAATGAATATGCTCGGTTGAAAAAGGGACGGACTCTAGCAAAAAAAATGGCATACATATGTACGTTGTACCGTTATGACGTATACGACAAGCCGGCGTTTGTATATGTAACGGTTTTTGGTTCTATTCGAACGTTTCATTTTCAGTTCACTTCTTAGTTTAGTATTGAATCGCGAGACGTCGGTTGTTATTGTTGAACGCGCTTAAATCAAACAGCGAATGATTTTAAAAATCAATTAAAGTGATACGCAGAAACTTTTCTTTGACTAGTTGCACTCAGCCCAAAAGATACAACGCCAACAACAACAGTCAAGTAAACTGACCTACTTTGTTCGACTCTGACTTGTGTAGTCATTAATCGGAGTCTGTGCTCTGCTCTGGCTTTGGCTGTGGCTCTCTCAGTTTTATGAGAGCAGAGGCAAATTGAGCATGAACATTGTTGATCTGCTTGCAGTTTTGTTTTTATTTTTGCAGTGCAATTCAGCTCTCTTATACTTCGGCCGCATTCGGCTGGCCCGAATTTACAGCACTGCACAATGGCATTCTTCGCTCGTGCGTCCATGCTCCAAGTTGTTTGAAGAGGGGCGAGCGGCAACAGTATTATTCATTACTCTGCATACTGCGCGCTAATTAGCTAGACATGCCACGCATATGCATACATACATCAGTGCGTGTACGAATAGAAAATAGTTCAAATATAGCTGCAATCATAATTTAAATATTCACATTTATCGATAGGCAGTATCGATAATTTAGCACGTGCACATGCAAATTGTGAGCATGCGCCATTCGCTCAATATTGCGTTATATTTGATTTAGTTTCGCCTTCTCTTATTAACTTTTTGTGAGTCAGCGTTTACTTTGGACTCATGTTGCTGTGCAGTCTATTTCTATTGCCCTCCTTCCCTCCTGCTGATTTGTCCACAAATTGAAAGCACAAGACAACGAATCAAAGCCCATACGCGTGACTACAAAAAAAAAGTGAAGCAAGCAAGGCAAGAAGCAGCAGCAGTGCTAAAAGATGAACAACTATAACAACAACGAGCACGAAAACCGACACAAAATAAAATCATAATCATATCAGTAGCACAAATTCTGCGTGTGATTAACGAAGTGAGCGAAACTGAGGCTACCGAAACGTTCGTAGTGAGCGAAACTGAGGCTACCGAAACGTTCGTAGTGAGCGACACTGAGGCTACCGAAGCGTTCGTAGAGAGCGACACAGGCTACCGAAGCTCTCTCGTTCACACACACACTAATTTGTAGCCGCGTAGGCATGCGAGAGATTATATATACATGTGTGTGTCGTGAGCTGCGCGACTAGCGTTGGCGTCATGATCGCGACGTTTTCAATTGTATTCGTAATTCCACTTAACGCGCGCGCGTTCTCTTCGTTCTCTTATACCTGTACATGCGTGAGTGTGTGTGAGCATTTGCGTTGCCTTTTCTCACAATTTTGTCATGCATCTCTTTTAGTTAGTTGAGTTGATTTTTCTATGAAGCAAAGAAAAGGCAAAACAAACAAAGAAAAAGAACGACGAATAGAAAAAGTGAGAGCAAAAGCTGTGTGTGTGTATATGTATGTGTAGAAGTAATATACAAAAATACATACATATATTTCCATACGCACAAACAAGCAGAAAATTACAAACACGAAATTGCAGCCAAAGCAAAATCCAAAACCGATACTGAAACTGAAATTGAAACAAGAAAAAACTGAAAATATGCACAGCAACAACAGCGGCGGCGGCGGTAATTACCCCAACAACAATCACACCGGCAGCAGCTACAACAACAGAATCAATATCAACAGTAATCATTATTATAATCATCAACAAAATACAAAATTACTACGTATTTATGATCGGTGAGTGTTTTTTAATGGTCTCTGTCTCTCTCCCTGTCTTTGTCTATCTCACTCGCTCAATGCTTATTATTGAGCGGAAATGTATGTTTTCAGTGTTGGTAAACACATGTAAGTCTTTCTAGCTTTCAACAGTAGATCGGTCATATTCGGCGTTGCCAACTTATCGAAAATCAAATTGCAGGGGAAACAAATTTGATTTGATTTAACTTTTTTTTTCCCTCGTAACTTTGCACTTATTTACAATGTATTTGTGTTTGCATTTGTGTCACATTGCTCATTAAATAAATCATTAATAAATGAAAATTAATTAAGCAATTAAACTCCCTTGTATACCCTTTTACATTGAGTACATACGAATTGCTTAGAGGAGGCAGATTCGTATGCATATGTTCATAAACATTTAAATATTTGTACACATATTCAAATTGTTTTTAAAATGCTTTTGTAGTTAACGAAACTAAAGTTGTTCATTTTATAAATTTTACTTCATATAGATGCTACATATGTGTATATATAATAAAATTATATGTACATATATAATGATATAAATATCTATATTCTATACCGGTACATTTTTTAATTCGGAAAGAGTATGGTATGGTTTTTCCTCGCTTTAATTAATTTGTGACATTATTGCTATGGCTTGCCGCATACCCCACTAATGAGTGCTGCAATTGGTAAATGACCCATTTCTATTTGACTTAAGAACTGTCAAAGCCATTAAAAGGAGGGCAAAAAAAAAAACGGTAAAAGCAGAGAAGCACAATGGGAAAAGCAATTGCAACAGGGGCTAAGCAAATGAAAGGGATATATGTACATACATATGTACCTATGCATATACATATACAAACATACATAAATATATATTTGTTTGTGTGCGGCTTTTGCCGGGCAATTTGGGTCAAAACGGCAACAATAACAAAAATGCAACGACAGCCTGAAACAAGTTTCGAGTATACACAGTAATGTAGCTACAAATACAGATGCACACATACATACATATATGTATGTATGTAGGTGTATAGACATATGTTGACAAAGACTAGCGTCAGCTAGCCACAGCTGCAGTGGGAGGGGCCACTAGATAAGTAACGCAAAAAAAAAAAAAAAAAAAAAAAAATAAATAAAAATAAAATAAAATCGAATATAGCGAAAGAGAATGAAGTGCATTAACAACAGTAAAAACTAACGGTAGCTGATGCTATTAAGCGAGCAAGAGTGACGCGAAAGCAACTGGTGGATGAGTGCGCTGGTATTGGCTCCAGGCAAGGCACCAGACACATAAATACATGTATATATATACATATGTACATATATAGCAATATGTGCACGCAAGTATGCGTCATGCAGTGCAGCGATCTATGCTTGTATAAATAAGTCTTTATATGTATGTATGTCTGTTTTTATGTAAATAAATATGCAGGCGAATGCAAATGCGCAAAGAAAAACAAAAACAGCAACGCACAGCAAACACAGCTGTAGAGGGCGGCGATGCAACAGATTTCAGACATTTTCATTCATAAAATTAATAAAAACAACAAAAAGCAAACAACGAAACGTGCTCACTCACACACATGAACTCACAGATGCATGCATGTCTGTATGTAATTTTATATACAGAGAGAGCGAACATGTACGCACCTTGTTCAAAGTAACTCAAAACAGAATGATGCAACCCATGTGTGTATAAGAGTGCGTGTTTGTGTGTGTGAGCAACGTCTATATATGTATGCTAAATATAATAAGACGTATTCACACCCATGCACATGCACACACATACACACATACGTGCATTTAATTCCAAAATAAACAACACAATGCAGTCGAAGTGTGAGCGTTGACGTCAGCTGCGCAGCCAGCGTACCGTACGCGTGCGTGTTTGTGTGTGTATGTGTAAGAATGCTTGTGTGTGTGTGTGTACATGTGACGTGTAGCATATTGATTGTGAGGCGCAAAGGCAAAGGGCCGCATGCATTGATAACAAAGTACAAGCGCGCGCGCGCGTTCAGGTGTGTGTGTGTGAGTATGTATTTTGCGTGTGTGTGTGAGCTTTTGTGAGTGCGAAGCAGCAGAGGTCATTGCTTAGCAGAGGCGCCAGCACGAGCGTCAGTCAGTCACATGTCAAATACAATTATAAAAAGAGATTACTCTCGCTTTGCACCGACTGTGCAATACTCTATCGTTATAAATTGAAATTCATACAATATAAATGTTCATGTTAACAGCAGTCGGCATTTACTGTTAACTTGTATAAGAATGTTTCACATGTGGTTTTTATATTAACTTAACATCCACACAAGCATGCTACAAATCTAATATGCCGCTCAGCTCAGTCGGCAGAGAGCGTACAACTACATTAGCAATTTGCCCTCTCTTAAGTGACTGACATTAAGGGAGAGAGTGGGAGAGGAGAGCAAAAGAGGGAGTAGGTGCAAAGTCCTCTATTGTCGCTTGAGCACGAGGCGACGTCAACGAACTGCAGCAGTGCTGACATTTACATATTTTTGAGGCTGTGCCATATGGGCGTGGTGGGCGTAATGTGGGCTTACCTCTCTCTGGCTCCTCTTCGAAATTAAATACTAAAATAGCCCGCACATGTCTGTGACATGTGACGCATGCGCAGTTCTGCTCAAACTGTGCGCAACAGTTGAACAGCTTGAACAGTTTGAGAGGAAGCGGCATAAAAAATGCAAGACAAGCCAAAAGCGCAAACCTCTCAACTACGAGCAAGAGTCGAAAAGGAAATAAAAAGCGGCGGTGGCAGCAAATTATTCGCTGTCGTTTCGACTTCAATTCCTGGAAAAACAAGCAGTGAAAAAGTAAAAAAAAAAGTAAGCTTCTGCACACACAGAAATATACTCGTGCATATATGTACATATGTGTGTACATATTCACAAAATAACACAGCAATAGAAAGAGCAAGAACGAATACAAAGTAAGAGAGATTCGTGCAGAGACGGATAAGAGACATACATACATAAATGGCAATGGAATGCGTCTTCTGCTGCTGCTGTTGGAGAAGACGGCCGGTATGTGAAACGGGTGTTGTTGTTGCTCTTGTCGGCTTTGAAGATTGACAAACTCAATTCGACGGCACACACACATAGCCACAAATACATAGGTGCATGCATCGGTGGCCTTTTGCATTGCCGATTCGCCTCGTGGCGAATTCGCTCTGTGCTTATTCGCTCACTCTCTCTCGCACTCTCTTATCGATCAATAGCGGCGCGCGCTTTCATTCATAAATAGGAGGTTGCCACACGCTGTTGAATTCGCTGGAATTGCGGAAAGCTTTTTAATTGAATAAGAAATTCTAATATGAGATTATTAAATATAAATATAAATATAAATATAAATATAAATATAAAGTATAATATATAAATGATAAAGTATAAATATAAAGTATAATATAAATATAAATATAAAGATAGATACTATAAATATAAAAATTAAATATAAATATAAATATAAATATAATATAAATATAAATATCAATATCATATCCATATAAATAAATAAATAGGACATGATAAATCTAAATATAATATACTACAATATAAATATAAATATAATCTACATTGATCAATATATTTTCTATGATCTTGTACCTTAAATATATTTTCCAAAATATCTTTAATATACACAACAAGGGTATTTAGACGTCGACTTGAATTTGTATTGTTTTCTCTTATTTTTGGGTTTTTGTGGCGACGTTGGCTGCGACTGGAGTGAAATTACTTCCAAGAAAAATAAACACGATATTAAATGTGCAACATTCCAGTCGACGGCGGCGGCGTTGATGGCAGCAGCAGCAGCCGATCGAGATCTTTGCAGTGTTGCTGATCTTGTATTGTTGTTGTTGTTGATTTTTCAAAATGAGAATCGAGTTTTTGCTGTTAGTTAGTATTTTGCTCGAGTTGTCTGCCGGCCTGGCTGCAGTTGCGATGCCGTTATGGCAACAGGATGTTATCAGCCTCCCCTCTCTCTGTCTCTCTCTCTCTCTCTCTCTCTCTCTCTATCTTGCTCTTGCTCGCATATGTTAAGCTACACATATTTGCTATCTATGTTTTGTAATGCTCCCTTTGTGAATGTAAATGTAAAAGTGTTTAATTCATATATGGCATAATTCATATATTTGTATACATATCATTTGCCCATTAGCAACGCCCACAATTAGTTTAGTTAGAGCTTTTAAATGGTCGTGAAGCATCAATATACAAATATACAAATATATATGTATATATATTTGTTTTGCTTTTTCTTCTGCTCGCTCTCTCCCTTTCTCTGAACCTCTCCTATTCTCTCCCTTTTCCTCTCTCTCTCTCTCTCTCTCTCTCACACATCATACATTTTGCCATTCGAATCTTGTTGCATTATCATTCATCATCGTCACACCGACAGCACACAGCCCCCAATAATGCAAAGAAAATATGAAAATAAAATTAATTTCAAATCCAAATCAAAAATAAATGAAAAATAAAATCAAATAAATATAAAACTTACGATACTCTATATAAATCCAGCATAACGAATCCTTGCAGTCTCTATTATAATATTCATGCTCGCTATCTCGCTCTTTAGATGTTAGTTACGCTGCTGACTCTTTTACTGACAAACTGCTCTCTCCTCTTTCTTTCTGTTTTACTTCTGTTTTTTTGTTTTTCCTTTTTATTTTATTTATTTTTTTTTTTTTAATTTTTTAATTTAAAATAAAAAAAATGAAACAATTTTATCTTAACTGAACTTTTATTTTTGTTACTGTGTGTTTTTCTCTTTTAATTTTTCTTTGTTTTTTGATTTTTTTCTTTCTTATTTTTGTTCTCTCTTTTTGTTTTCTTTCTTTTTTTTCGTTTTGTTTTGTTTTGTTTTTGTGTGTGTTTTTACGCTATTTTCTTCACAGTGTTACGACATCAAAAATCTTAATAAGCGGCATACCGCTGCAAACACGTTTCGAAGACATCGAACCACTACTGAAGCCCTATGGCATCGTCAAACAGTGTGAGGCTATTTCTAGTAAGGATCAAAATACTCAAACAGTACATATAACATTCGAAAATCCTGAGCAGGCGCAAAGGTATATACATTCTAAAATAAAACAAAAGTATATATATATATATATATAGCAATAAATTAAAAAAGAAAAACCATATCTAAAACATTCGAATAAAATTATCAAAATTGGCTTAATATCAGATTTTTGAGTTTTGACATGGCTCAGAATCTCGTGTTAAGCGTTGAGCATACATACACATGTCCATGTATATATGTATGCCTATATAGATACATATATATATATGCATGTGTGTATATAGATGGGGAAATTATCGAAAGATCGCTGATTTTCCGTTATTTATCAATTAGTCTCATCGAAATTCGAACCTCTCAATATGCGTATGTATGTATATGTGATGTATATGTATGTATATATGTGTATATGTGTATAGTTATTATTGATCAAAACCCATTCAAATCTCAGTAGTATCTTACCTTTCCACCATTTCGAGCAGAATTGAGGGGTGGGTGCGGCAAGGAGGCTTGGCTGTGACTGTGGGCGGGGTCGGAAGTGGGGGCTGTCGTGTGTGTCTAGGGCGTTTGTGATTGTAGCAACTATATATGTGATATATAGATATATACATTGCCTGCCGATCTGATCCTAATCGTTATCTAATTATATATATATATATATCTATTTATATATGTATATGTATATACACAACACTTATGCATACATACATACGTACATATGTGTATATTCATCAAAACTGTTCCTTCTATCGCATTTCTCACACTGATCGAATTTTTCTCGTCTCTTCTCTTTGTTTTCGTATAATATTTTTGGTTCCGTTTTGTATTAATTCGTGTTTATTTTCCCTCCGTTTCTGTTTTGTTTTCGCTGTTTGTTTTTGTCGCGCCGTCGCCTCCCATAGAGCTGCTGGTGGCCTGAACGGCGTCGAATTCGAGGGCAGTAAACTGCACGCCGAGCAATTGGACAAAAATCAACGCCGAAGCATACGCAATCAGCGCAATCCGTATCCAGGAATGCCGGGACCCGGCCGCCAGGCGGACTTTCCGCTACGCATTCTGGTGCAGAGCGAGATGGTGGGCGCCATCATTGGCAGACAGGGCACAACCATACGCTCCATCACACAACAGAGTCGGGCCCGTGTCGATGTCCATCGCAAGGAGAATGTTGGCTCCCTCGAAAAGTCCATTACGATTTATGGCAATCCGGAAAACTGTACCAATGCGTGCAAGCGCATACTGGAGGTTATGCAGCAAGAGGCACTGTCCACGAATAAGGGGTAAGAGAGGCAATACATTATAGAGCGATCTATCTATATATATATAACTTTTATCTCTTTCTCTCTGTTATAGTGAGATCTGCTTGAAGATACTCGCCCATAATAATTTAATTGGTCGCATCATTGGAAAGAGCGGCAATACGATTAAACGCATTATGCAGGATACGGATACGAAGATAACCGTTAGCTCGATCAACGACATCAACAGCTTCAATCTGGAGCGTATCATCACGGTGAAGGGCCTCATCGAGAACATGTCCCGTGCCGAGAACCAAATCAGCACCAAACTGCGCCAAAGCTATGAGAACGATTTGCAGGCAATGGCGCCTCAGAGCCTCATGTTCCCCGGTCTCCATCCCATGGCAATGATGTCGACACCGGGCAACGGCATGGTCTTCAACACAAGCATGCCGTTCCCCTCGTGTCAAAGCTTTGCCATGTCCAAGACACCGGCCAGCGTGGTGCCACCGGCCTTCCCCAACGATATGCAGGAGACCACGTTTCTCTATATACCAAACAATGCTGTTGGGGCCATCATTGGCACCAAGGGCTCGCACATACGCAGCATAATGCGCTTCTCGAGCGCATCCCTCAAAATTGCGCCCCTCGACGCCGACAAGCCGCTGGACCAACAAACGGAGCGCAAGGTCACGATTGTTGGCACACCGGAGGGTCAGTGGAAGGCGCAGTACATGATATTTGAGAAGATGCGCGAGGAGGGCTTCATGTGCGGCACGGACGATGTGCGCCTAACCGTTGAGCTGCTTGTCGCCAGCTCCCAGGTGCGTAGGCCGCAGTGGCTGCATTCTCCTCCATTCGTATATTCTCAACTATTCCATTTATTGTATTATTGCATTTCCGTTCATCCGCCAGGTCGGACGCATCATTGGCAAGGGCGGACAGAACGTGCGTGAGTTGCAACGTGTGACGGGTAGCGTCATTAAGCTGCCAGAGCATGCGCTGGCGCCACCCTCAGGCGGCGATGAAGAGACACCTGTGCACATCATTGGGCCATTCTACAGCGTTCAGGTGAGACATCGCATGGAGTGTGATGGATGGATGGAATAATGATGGCACACGGATTGTTTAACAATTTTTTTAATTGATTTTGTAGTCTGCACAGCGACGAATTCGTGCCATGATGCTATCGACAAATCCGCCACCAGTGACCAAAAAACAGAAGGCTGCCAAAGAACAACAATTGCAACAACAACAACAGCAACAGCAACAACAACAGACATTAGCCGGCGCTGCGCCAAGTGGGACTCAACAGCAGCAGCCGCAGCAGCAAAAACAACAGCAGTCGCAGCAGCAGCAGCAGTCGCCGTCGCAGCAGCAGCAGCCGCTGCCGCCGCAATCACATCATCAATCGTCGTCGGCGTCGTCGGCGCCACCTGCGCATCATCAGCAGCAGCAGGCGTCGTCGACAGCGTCCTCACATCAATTGCAGCAGCAGCAGCCGTCGCCGCCGCCCGGCAACAATGCATCCGCTGCCACCCAACAACAACAACAACAACAGCAGCAGCAGCAGCAACAACAGCAGCAGCAGCTGGCGAGTTCACAGCAGTAAGCAGAAGCTGCAGCAGCCGTGTGTGGGACTGGGGCAGGGGCGGAGGCAGTGCAGAACAGGCGGGCAAAGCTCAACTTGAACAACAACAACAACAACTACAACAACGTCATCAAAAATCTACCATAATGGCAATAGCAAGAAGACAGACAAAGCCCACATTTGGATTTGCATTTGGCAACAACCGCTTGCAGCTATTGCAAGATCAGCAGAAGATCAGCAGGAGCAGCATGAAGAATAACAGCAACAACAAGAGCAACTCTCGTCCCACTGCAGCTCAACAAGAGGAGCGAGCAACAGAGGAGCAGCAGCGCAGCAGCTCTAGACAGACCTCTCTAGCAGTTGGGAAGGAGAGCGAACAGGCAATGTGTACAACTGTCAAATGCTTGCTTATCAAATAAAACACAGGGTGTTCCCAGCATGAGGCGCCTAAATGATGAATGGCAATGCATTGAATTGTTGTTTCTCATGGTGTGACGGCTCAAGCGTATATATATTATGTTTATAAAATTGCCTAACATTTCTATTGAACAACAAACACACACTGCACACACACACACACACACACACAGACACATAATTGAAGAGAGATAGATGCCCGATCTTTATGCAGCCGCTTTTTACCACTAAGCCAGTCCCCCTCTGCAGATGAATATTTTGCGTCATGAAAATAATGAGGAGGAGAGTAACACACAACAAAAAGAAAAACAACTAAACAAAAGTAAGAAAAAAAAAAATGAAAGAATTAACGAAAAGAAAATTCAAAAACTATGCCGTAGTCGCAGTAAATTCTTTTTTTTTTTAATATATTTATATATATGAATATATATATATATATAGAAAACACGTAAAATTAAACATTTTTATGAATTATTTTATTTTTTTTTTAAATCATTTTTAGTAAGCGTAAATTAAGTGAACAAACAAAAACAAATAAGAAAAACAAAAGAACGAAAGTGAAAAACAAACGGAAAAAAACAAAAACCAATCAATTGGTTTGTGTGTGTGTTTTATAATTGTTTTCTCTTTAATTTTATTAAGCGAATTGCATTTGATTTTGCATAAAATTTGTAACAGTTCATTGTATACAAATCAGATAGAAGAAGGACAGGCAGCAGCGAAACAGAGAAAGGAAAACAAAACAAAATTGAAAACTGTATTTTATAATTAAATACTAACATTATATTTCGTAAATGGAAAAAAAAACAACCCAAATTTCAAGCAGGTGTCAACTTTAGCCCACCTTTTAAAAACAAAAATCAACAACAACAACAACAACCTATAAGTAGATTAAAAAACTACAACTAAACTTAAAAACCTCACTTAAAACTAACCTAAAAGAAAGGCGAAATCAACTAAAAAGAAAAATAAATCAAAAACACAAAAAAAAAAACAACACTAAAAATGAATGTAATGAAACGTAAATACCATAAATTATACAACACTCAAGTGTTCAATTCGAGGGTCGAAATAAGAGTTTTCCATAGGTGTATATATACACACAGACACACACACATGAGGTCTCACACAAGCACACATACATATGTATTTTATTTGTACTCTCTGTGTATAACAGCTAAGAAACAACTGTTATACCTGCCAAGTCGAGCCAGCGATGAGACGCAGACAACTTTGTAGTATAACTTAACTGAAAAAAAAAAACGAAACAAAAAGAATATTAAAATACACACACACACACACACACACATACACATATATAGTCCTACGAATATATAGTTTATATTTAAGTTGTGTCTCTCACCTAAATGCCAAGCAAGCAATGTTAGTGTACAGCTGTGTATAATAGTTTTCGAGAATTGAGAATTTGAGATTACGAGTATATTATATATGAAACTGAATTGTTACTATTGTTTGAGCGAGAGAGGAGGAGAAAGAGTCCACGATAGATAGATAGAGCGAGAGAGAGAGAGAGTAGAGGAGGAGATGAGAGGAGAGCATTGTAATCTGTTTGCCTTGAAACAAAAACAAAAAATAACGGTGCTGAAATGTTAATTTTTATATAACGAAAAAAACAAGCAACAAGTGTTACATAAAAGTGTTATATTAAAAGAAAAGTTATAAAAAAATGATGAAGATAGAATCGAGAAACGTTAACAAGCTGTTATATAAATCACAACATATGTATACACACACACATATATATATATGTATAACACATTACAATATGCGGCCCCATTTCAGGCCGAAATGCGGGCCAAATGTTGTTTATTTTTTTAAAATTTTTTCTTTTTAAGATTTCATTCATAGTTTAAATGTTGGCGTTTCGTACATACATCAATGTACATTAATTAATGTACCGAACTTGTCATTATTATTTCCCCATACGTTTTCTTTCCTATAATTTACACAGCAAACATAAACTAGATGTATATGCCTATACATACAAATATATAGTGTAAAACAGTTAATTTTCCATAGCTGCTAAAATCGTAACTGAAGTAACTGAATCGGAGCAACAAACAATCAAACAGGAGCCAAGACAATAGCCCAATTTTGTTGAAATAGACATAGAAAATAGAGAATAATAACGTGAAATTTTTTATTATTATTAACCACATATATGACTTCTATTTTTTTTTTTTTTATATACATATTTTACAATTTTTTTGTTTGTTAAACATTACATTACATTACATACATATTACATATACAAGCATCTTTAATTACATAAATACATACATATTCACATAGATTAATCAATATTATCCATTTTTTGTTTTCTTACTGCATTAAGTTAGATATACATACATATATCCTATATATATATATATATATATACAGACTATATACACATATATATCTGTAACACACATATATATAGATTACAATACAATAGACAGTTAACAGCTCGGGCTTTTGCGTTACTTTTGCCTGTATAACACTTGCATTTTAGACTGTTATATTCGTGCATTTATAACTGAATAGAACAACAACAACAACAACAACAAAATCAACATTTCGGCCAGAAGATAACTAAGAAAAGAAGGAAAAAAAAAACCGTTTCATAACAGACAAAGAGTCAAATTCAAATTCAAATTCGAAAACTCAATGCATTTTAGGGCAGATTTAGGACAGAGTTATTTTTTTATTTGTTTGTTATACATATGACACAACAAAATGGAAGAAAAAAGAACATGCGGAAAGATCTATTGACGAAGATTGAAAAAGTAATTCAAATACCTCAATGTAAGTGCATTATCTTATATGACAAAAAAACAAAACAAAGAAAAAACTAAAGTAAAAAAAAAAAAATTACAAAAACTATAAGTGTAAAGCAAGTCAAATAAATGTTAAAAAAAGGAAAAGCTTAAGAAAAGAGCAACCTAACGAAATATATAAAGTATGAGCTGAACGATTGCAGAAGAAACTGAAAAGGAGAAAAACAAACAAACAAACAAAACAAAAATGATTGAAAAATAATCATAAAGAGAAGATAATTTTGATAGTTTTTAAGCAATGAAAAAAAAAAAAAGAAAACCTGATATACACATAGAAAGCTAAAACAAACAGAAACAAAGCGACGAATATAACAGAAAACAACCGTAATTACAACAGCAACAACAAGACCAACTCGGAGAGTGGGCGAGGAGGATAGATACTTTACGCTGTTAACCAACACTGCACACTAAAGAGATATAGACATATAGCTCGCTCATATGTGCCAGCGTTGACGCCCTGAGTTGCATGCCAATTGAGAGTACGCAGAACAGATCCAGACATAGAACCAAAACTCAGACTCAGAACCAAGAACCAAGAACTACGAACCACCAGACCCATTATGGAATTAATCAAGTGAAAATTGTTAATGTTTTGCTATTTCCTATTAAGAAGGAGAAAGAGATATAGATAGAAAGATAGAAAGTAGAAGAAGAAGCAGCAGCAGCTGCTATACAGTTCCATATATAGCTTGAGCAATTTTGGAGCATGGGAGGTGGGCAGGTTTATTATGAAGTGTGTATATAAAAAGGAATTTTTTCTAGGCATATAACAGTAATATTTATAAATGTTTATATATCATAAAGTTCTGGCAAGAGTAGGATATTAATCACATCAATCAAAGACGTTGGAGATTCACACGCTCGATTATCTAAAGCTTTTTTTGAATATTAGGATTATTGCCAAATTGAGATAGAGTATCGATTAGATTTGAAACAACCGCTTCCTTACCAGTTTTGAAGAAACGTGGGTGAATAACTCGATTTGGGGTATTTTGATGGCTTCTACTAACTGTTGGCGTTGAAGGAAATAAATCACCATCCAATAATGTATTATCATCTACAGTTTGAATTCTCTCACAGTCGTTTATTCTTACAACTTGAACTGGAGATAATCTCGTAAGTCGAACTCGAAATTGACGTGAAAAACGTTAATCCTTCAGGATTCAGAATACCCCAAAGCGAGTTATTCACCCACGTTTCTTCAAAACTGGCGGTTGTTTCAAATCTAATTGATAGATACTCTATCTCAATTCGGCAATAATCCCAATATTCAAAAAAAGCTTTAGATAATCGAGCGAGTGAATCTCCAACGTCTTTGATTGATGTGATGAATATCATACTCATGCCAGAACTTTCTGATATATAAATATTTATAATTGGATGGTGATTTATATTTTTTTTTTTCGTTGGCGTCTTCGAGTTTTGAGTGTAGCGTATAGGAAAAATGTCCAAAGTTGTCAATACAAAGAGCATATATACTTATATACTGCTATATAGCAAGCCCAAATGAATGACCTATGATGATGATAGTAAACATATATGAAACTCTATATATGTGAGAAAAAGAAAAAAACTAAAAAAAAAAAAGCGTAAAACGAATTTTTCTAAAAAATTCCAAAAATATAAACTAGTATAGAACATGGCAATGTTTTTGAACTTGCGTTGTTTTTATTTTGCATAGAATTCCAAATGCTGAAGCAAGAGAAAAGAGAGAGAGAGAGTAGGTAAAGCTAGAAAGAGAAAGAGAGAGCGAGAGCGAGCAAAATGGTTGAGTTAACTAACTAACTATTGACTATGAAATGCTCTGTTTAAGAAATAAAAGAATACCAATTGGGAGGGGCTTACCAAGCACTATTACAAATAATAATAAACAATAATAATTATAATAAAATAAAATTAATAATAATAATTATAAATGATGTGAATGATGCAGCAAGAGTTGATTGATTGATTGACCAGAGAACAATCACAAAATGTGAGTTGGAAAAGCGTGCGCGTTGAAAACGACAGCGAGAAAGAGAGAGATAAAGATATAGATAGAGATAGAGAGAGAGAGAGAGAGAGCAAGGTTTAGAGAGCAGCAAAGAAATTATTTTTTAGTATTTAGAGGCTATTTTATATCGTTATTAAAGAGAAAGTGAAGAGACAGAGATAGAGAGAGGAGAGTTGGGGTTGAAGAAAATTAAATTTTAGCTTGCGAGTTGAAAAGAAAACAATAAGAACAAACGCTGGTATGTGACATTGAAACAATTGAAAGAAGAAAAAGAAGAAGAAAACAGAGAATGTCGCTAGTCGGTTCGCAACAACAGTTATTAGAAACGGTTAGCTTAGGCACTTGGGTGGTGGTAGGAGGCGGGTGTTGTCTTTGAAATTTCAAAACTTGATTCAAATGCCTTCAGCTCATTTTATAACGGATTTTTAAGTTTTTGTTAAAAATTTGCTTTAATTTTGCTCATTATATCTTTAAAATAATTTCATGTTTATCAATTGCATTTACCTAACACACATACATACATACAGACACATACACACACACATACATACAGACACATACACACACACACACACACACACACACACACATGCACATACACATACACATACATACACGCACATACACATACATACACATACATACATAGGCGCACATATATGCACACAGAAACACACACACTCACACATACATACACGTGCATATATACACACAGACACACACACACACACAGACACACACACACACACAGACACACACACACACAGACACACACACACACAAACACAGAGACATGGACAGACAACCGGACCGACAGTTCGTTTCACAAGCCAAGCGAATTTCCCATTTTCTTTTCACACGAGAGACAACAACCAACAACAACAACAAAACGACAACAACCAACAACAACAACAAGCGAAAGTTAAAATTTAATTTATCTAAAAGTACTTTTTGTGTTGTAAGTTGTGCCAAGTACTGATAACGTTTAAGGTGTGATAAACTCGTTTTAAAATTTAACAACTATTTAAACTATTTACTACTAAAAAACAAAACAAAACAAAACGAAAAAAAAAAAATCAATTTTAAATTACAAATTTAAAGAAAACTTTTATTATTTTTTATAAAATGCTTTCGATGTACATTTTATTATAAACACACACACACACACGCACACAAACCCACACACACACACACACGCATACAGCAACACACCCAGGACCTCAAAAGTACTTTGACATTTGATTTGACAGCAAACAACAACAACAACAACAACAGCAACAACAACAACAACAAAAGAAATGCTTTGCGATTACAATTTACTATTTATTTTATTCATATGTATATATATACAAATACGAGTATATGTATGTATGTATATGTATATTCATTTATGTATATATACTATTATTATTTTTTTTTTTTAATTTCTTAACGTAAAACCTTTGAAAGTTTTAACTCTAAAGAAAAAAAAAATCAAAACAAAACTAAAAAAAAACTTAAAAACACTTGAAAAATGAAAAAAAAAAAAAAAAAACAAATGAAACAAAAATGAAGGGAAAATACTTTTAAAAAGGGCATATTTTTTTATATACATATATTTACATATTTACATAACGTTTTTAGCGGTACAAACATCGTGAGTACAAATCAATATTTATTTTGTTTTTCGTTTGTTTTTTGTCTATTATAAAGAAGGAACGAGAAGAAGAATTTAGGGATTTTCTCGAAACATATAAAACAAAAAGAAAAAAAAACAAAAAACATTTTGTTTTCAATTGTTAGACGACAGTGAAAGAGTTTTCGAAGAAAAATGAAAAAAAAAAAATGGGGAAACAGTTGAGAGACACTGGAATACGCACTTTTTTTTCTCTTAAATATTATATACGATGATATAGAAAGATAACGATATAATGCGAGTTTTAACATAGGCTAGACGACGATGACGACGACGACGACGACACGCATAGCTAGTTAACAGCCGAGCAAAGCAGCAAATAGCCCAAAACGCAGCCAAATCAGCCAAATCTCACATGCAAGCAGAAGAACGAATACGAATGAAAGTGACTAGAGAGAAATATTGAACGAAAATAAAATACTAACTGAAAACACTAAAATACTAAAAATAATGGTATTCAAATTGTGAAACTCCGGAAGCGCAGAGCACGTCAGAAGAACGATAAGAAGAAGAAGAAGAAAAAAAACCAATAACAAATGAAATAAACAAAAAATTGGGGGTTAATTTTGTTTAAAAAAAAATAAAAAAAAACAATAATAATAATAATGAAATCAAATAATTTTGTTTGCAGAAAAGTTGGACGCAAAATAAAAAAAAACTGAGAGCCAAACACAGTAAAAATGAATTCGAAATGAAACAATAACAATATAAGACAAAACTAATGAAACAGCTGGACAAGGTTAGAGATTTAGAAGCAGTAAAGTTAGGAGCAGAGTACTAGAAACAGAACCAAAACAGCAGACAGACAACAACAGCCAGAACCGTTAAAAACTACTCGGATACGACACAACTGTACTAAAAAAAAAAAAAAAACAGAAAAACAACAACAACAATACTGAAATATATGAAACGTTTGGCATATGAAACACAATGCATGCAACGTATATGAAAATAATTTATAATAATTAAACAGTTTAGGTTGCTGAGCAAGTAACTACAACAACAACAACAACAACTATATTTGAGAATAAACTAGAGAAACACACACACGCATATATTTTTAGCATATAAGAAGAAGAGCAAAACAAGAAAATGGTGAAAATATGATAACAAAAACAAAACACAAAAAGAAGAAAAGAAACATAACTGAAAATAATTTTTGTCAGCCGTAAGCGATTTACATGTATTCAAATACTTGGTTTAAAAAAAAAAAAACTAAACTAAAAAAAATAAAACATACAAGCAAAACAAAAAACGCCCACACACCATTACCCACATACATACATACTATATATTATTGATAAATGTTTGATAGACACACACACACACACACATACACACACATAGAAATTTGAAGCGAGCCCTAAGCTAATTTCTCTGTATAATTGAATATTATATTTAACAAGCAAATAATCGAAATCAAACAACAAATATTTAGCCTGCTTTTGTGTATTTTCCATTAAAAAAAGTAAAAAAAATAAATAAAATAAAAATATATATATTTAAAATATATATATGTAGTGTGCATCGAAACATCAAATTTATAGAGCAGCAAAATGTTGGAAAATTTTAAATGAAAAGAAAAGAAAATATAATTTTAATTATATACTTTTTTCGTTTCGCTGTTATTATTATTTTTTTTTTGTTTTTGCCCTTTGTATATTTCGCACTTTTTTTTTAACATTTTCTATATAATGTAATTTATATTTGTGTTTAATATTAATTTTTTTTTAATTGTAATAAATTTACACGGTAATCAACTGGAGACTGAGCTACAACATATATTTAGTTACCGTTATGTTTATTGCATTTAAAAAAGAAAAAAAAAAATACAAAAAAAAAAAAAAGAAAAATGGCAAAGGCCAGCATAACACACACACACACCTACACACAAATCAATCTTATATATATGTATATATATACGTGATATATGCATATGCGATATATATACATATATATATATATATATATTAAGAGTTTTTATGAAATAATGTCTAAACTGAATTTGGTTTGCTCTATTCTTCATTTCTTTTATAATATTTTGTTAAGTAAATTCATTCATTGCCTACGCCATTTTGTTGTGCATCATCCTTCACCTGAGACCCCTATCCAGAAACCTTTGAAACAGCAAATGAACCAATTGAATTAGTAACGAAATCCAGCTAACGGTTTGCCTGTGTGATAGTAGTTTATAATTAAAACCGTTGGCTGGATTATACCATCTCCAAATCATACAAAAAAAAACTGAAAACGCGAAGAAGAAGCATTTAAATGGCGAGCCAAGTGAAGAAGCATAAACATATAACATAATCCAAATTATATACACATATAATAACATGAGAAAATACACTTAAAAATATAGATATACATATAAATATATATATACAAACATATATAAACTAAAGAGAAAAACGAAAAAAAAAAAAAAAAATGAAACCCTAAAATATTTTTATTTTTACTTTAATTATTTCTAAAGTACATACGTATATGTAGTTAAACAATTTTTTTTTTTCGTCGTCTACATATTATTTGTTAAGTTCATTAATTAATCTACATAAATAAAAGATAATCTACAAAAGTGTAGGCGACCTAATGTATCTACATTGTACATTGTATCTACATTACTGAGCTAAAATATCTATAAATATTTTAAATATAACAAAACAACAACAAAAAAACAGTAAAATATTATTAAAAAAAACCAAAAAAAAAAAAAAATACTTCTTTTTATTTCAATTTTTTTTTCTTCTAATTTGTTTATTTAGGTTTTGGGTTTGTTCATTTTCTGTTACAATTTCAATTTCAATTTTAGCTCGGATCCAGTTTTTGCAAATTAAAAAAAGCTTCGTACTTTTTAGTTTGTTTCTTATGTTTTGATTGCATTTTTAGTATTTTGGTCAAATCCAAGAAAACTTGTTCTGTTTTTGTTCAAAATATATTTTCTCGCTTTTCTCAGTTTTCCGACAATTCCAACACGAATCTCGTTTACAGCCAAGGGCAAGGCAGCGCACACAACCAACCGACCTCGAAATGATGCCAAGAAATTTGTGTTTAGGGCCAAACGCTTTTACTATGATGGAACTCTATGCAAATGTACCCGAGAATCTATTTGATATATAGTATATATTTAATATATGTGTGTGACTAAACTACTGTAACTACTACTACTACTATATACCACACGAGCCGAAAACTCAACAATTCCCCTACCCAAAGCAAAATTGTCTAAATTAATGAATTTAATACATGTGTAGCATGTGTATCTGCAAAAGTAAGGCATAAAAATGTAAAAACTAAATCATAAGGTAACAAGAAAGTAAACACTGAAATAAAATACAGAGTACACACAGCAACAAAGCATAAGAAAACAAAAAAGAAAAAAAGAATCCAAAATGTATATGAGTACATTTATATATACATTTATACGATACATACTATATACTAATTAAATAAAAAAAAACAAAAACAAAAAAGATATGCAAACTAAAAATAAATAAATAAATGAATTAACTACCTCAGCTTTGAATATTTCTATAGAAATGTTATTAAATGTATTTGAATGGCAAAAAAGATGAAAAAAAAGATAAAAAGTAAGATAAAGAAACAGAAACGGCAAACAAGTTTTAGAGCTGCATTTATATACATACATACATTCAAACATACATGCATACATACTAGTAACAATACTATTTATACTATGTGTACGTACATTTTGCATATTCCTATATAGCTAAATAAACATAAAAGCAAAATGGGTCACTAAAACAAAAAGAAAACATAAAAAAATGAAATCCTAAAACAAATTCATATAGTATATATATATATATTTGTATACATGAAAAAAAAAAAAACACAAATAACAATAATTTTGCGTCCATTTTTGTTGTTTCCTATACAATGATAAATTCTATGAAAAAAAAAAACCAAAAACAAAACGTATTTAATTACATATATAATTGTTTTAAAGTGTGAACGTAACCAATCAGCAAAAGTAATCAACCAGCGGCAGCAGCCAGGCTCTAATGATTTATGAAAATGTCTATACTACTTACATATATCAACTCAGTGTATGTTTGTCTCTGCCACTAAGAAAAAACGAAAAAAAAAATGAATGCAAAAATAACCATAAACACGCAAGAAATAACTAATAAAACTAAATTAAAATATATGATTAAAAAAAACCTTATCCATAAGAAAGCTTTCTCGGTGTCAGTTGTGTCATAGTTTAGATTCAAAGCAAAATTAAAAATTTATTAAAAAAAACTTCATGAATTAGCCATTGATTTGCAAGACCTGCACACCACTGTGTATGTCATATGGACATACAAATTTACACACTACTACAAAACTAAAAACTGTCCAGGCAGCATTATTTAAACAGTCCCAAGCAGTGGTCTGCTTTATCTATGCATAATAACCAATGAAAAAAAAAAAATACATGTGCGTACATTAAGTCAACTAACATTTTTCCTTTTCGGTGTAATTGATTGTTAAAGACACTAGGCGAAATGCGAAAAGCCAACCCAACAACAACAACAACAACAATACAATAAAGTTGAAACATTAAACTACTTTTAAACACATACACTCTAACATATTAGTAAATCAAAAATGTACACTCACGAATACATTACATTCCCCACATCAATCTAATGGCAAACCCAGCTAAAATGTTAAACAAATAATAAGAAAGTAAAATTTTTGTGAACATGTGAAAAACGAAAAAAAAAACGAAAGGAAATTTACCCAATAAATGATTTTTTCGTATACACTTACTTGTATATTATTTCAAACTTGGCGCCGAATATGCTCGATAAATATGATAAGATATCGATACATTTATTTATTAGCGATAGTTCTGCCTGCACTCAGTGATGATTCAAATTACATATTTTTGCAGCTTGCGATACTAACGGCAATTCACATTATATTTAAATTATCCATTAGCTTAACGAATCATTACTTGTGTTGCACATCTGTACTATCTTGCGACTAAACTAAAAGCTAAAATTCATATATTCCCGGAGCTTAAAGCTCAATGCGATGCAATTGCTTGGTTGGTTTGTTTTGGCTGTAATGCAGCCCTGGATTAATTTTAACCGCCATTGATTCAAACTTGATTGCCATGGCTGCAAATATCTTTGAATAAAAACATTGTGTTATATTCTGGTTAATTATAGCACAGACCACTGTACGAATGCTGCCTAAAAATTAGACTTTTAAATACAAGAACTTTTAAATTTGGGAGTTGTGCACTGTGTGCCATTAGACAATTTTAGACCATTTTGAAATATTTGGTCACCCTGTGAAGTACTAAAAGTATTGATATCGATTTCGTTACACATCGATGACCACAGTAATCGTCCCAAAGAAAAAGCATAAAAGCATAAATGTATTTACAGTTTACAAACAGAAATAACTATAACAACAGCATAGAGCGGAGCGCTTTAAATATAACGTAAATAAAAAAGCCAATAGCAATAAAAGCATTCTGTAAGCTAAAATAGTTCAATATGACATTTAGATTTTAATTGCGCGCGCTATAAAACTTAGATATATACATATGTATTTCTAACTTATTTGTGGAAGGAAGAGTCGCCTTTTGTCGGCTTAATAGAACAAATGTGTGTGCGTGTGTGTTAGTGTGAGTCTGTGTCTGTGTCGGTCGCTGTGTCTGTGGCTGTGTGCGTGCGTACAATACATAACAACAAAAGAGTGGACAACACCTTGGCGACGCTAACAAATTGAATTAGGAGCTTTAGAGTGTAAACAATGTTGACGTATGTATGTATGTATATGGGCATATGTCCATCTTTGTCTCCCCATCCTCAATGAAGCAAACAACAAGTAGACGTTGCGCCTGCTGTCATTTGGGCTATTTATATGCCGATTAGCATGCTCAACGTGGAAATGAATTGAAAATGGGGTGGGTTTTGGTCAGGGGGAAATTGTTGCCGGGCAGGTCGATCAAAAGGCATTCCATATGCATTGAGCTGCATTTGTGCTACGCAAGACTCTCTGTCTGTGTACATATGTGTGTGCACTTGTCTATTCATGCATAATTCATAATCAACGGGCTGAACTAAACTCAAATGTAATAAATTAGCTCAGATACGCTGGCTGCCAACGGGAAACAAGAAGCGCAGGTTCCCAGTTTTCGTTCTCGTTGTTGTTGTTTTTTTAGTATTATTATTTTTTTCGTGCAGCTGTTTGTGGGACGCAAGAGTAGATTCCACCCACTTAACAGCATGCAAGCACTAAAAGTGGACGGCACTGACTGGGCCTGACCTTGGAGCAAATATCGACTCTACGTATAAGCTTTATATACATATATGTATGTACATATGTATATGTACAATTGGTCATCAATCTATTCAATGCAATCTGTAAGCAAATGCAAGGCTTTAAGGCACACTTCGTTGCCCCGACGATAGATTGGACTTTGACTCTTTATTAAGTAGTATCTCAGCTTGTCGTACCACTCACTCTCTCTCTCTAGTCGCCTTGATAAGACGGCGACGAGGACGCTGATTGAATGGGATGCATTTGAAGCATATGTATACTATATAGAATTATACATGCATCGTGATATACGCACAAATGTTTGCTAAATCTATGTACATATATGATTTAAATGACGTATTTAACCTAATGCTCCAGCTGATTAAATCAGTGAACTAAGCTTATCATCACAAATAATGGCTAATAAAAAAATAGCGAAAATTGTGAATTTTGTCACAAAAAAACTGAGCAATAGGTACCGAAATTTAAATATTTCCTTGATTTAGCAATTCTTTGAATTCAAGTTTTTAAATAATACAAATAGTAATATCATTCTAAAATAATATATTATATACATATACACAATAATATTGCACAAGTACACATTTTGGAATATTCAAAGTGATTTCATATTTCTTTTGTTTTTATATTATATACAACCAAAGACTTTGGCAATTTGAGGTGAATTGAACAGAGTTTCTTTGTTAACAAATTAATTTGGCAGCTAGATTGGTAAGGGTAGACAACAGATGGGGCTTATCAAATTTCGCTTAGCTAATCCGGAATCAATTCGACATCGTCGCGACAAGTTCGATAAGGTAAACACAGCAAACCATTTGAGCTATAAACATAAAAAGTCCAATAATATTGTATATTGCGCTATCTATCTATCATAAAGGGGATTGGGGTTTGGCTACCTTATCAGGCTCCACTGTCAATCATTGGGCCTATTACAATCGGGCTATATATCAATATACATAAAAATAAAACAAACAAATATGTGTAGAATCAAAGCGAATGGTATTTAAATAACAATAATCGACAGAACCAGCTGCTGAAAGCGATCCACAGCTGCAGAGCGAGCTGGGAGCGGACGATGAATAATCTACTGCAGGATATACAAAACAAATACTCATTTCTGGATAATCTATTCAGTCACGTATGGAAATGCATTATTCGATCGAATCTGAAGCTCAAGCTCCAACTGCGAAATATTCAGTGGAAGAATGCCAAAGCAAAGCCCGGCTGTGCCTATCAACCCACAGAAGTAAGCCATATTAAATAAACATAAGAAGCATTCATAGCTACATATATATGTATGTATGTGTATATATTCATGTTGATTTCCTTTTGAAGATCGAACAGGTGGCTAATGTTATTACCCATGGCATTTGGATAGTTCCCGCCGTTTTTGCCGTCATCAAGCTCTTTGAGCGCTCCAACAGCTATAGCCAATATTTAGTCTCATGGGTCTATGGCACTGCGCTCTGTATGCTGTTCACAGTTTCCACGTTTTTTCACTGCTCTTGCTACTGTGCCGAACACAAGTGAGTTTCGCCAAAATATATAGCTAACCTGTTCCACTTTCTACATAGTTTTCTTTTGCAGACCGCCAAAAAATTATAATGCTTGGCCCACATTCGGCTGGCAGACGTATCAGAGTCTAAAGAATGTCTTGCATCGTTGCGATCGTGCCATGATCTATGTGTTTATTGCCGGCTCATATTTTCCCTGGCTGACGCTGGAGAATACCGACCATTCGGCTATACTCTTCTGCATGGAATGGATTATTTGGCTAATGGCTGCCATTGGGATTGCTTACCAACAAGTAAGATAAGATGCGAGCGCTTATCGATCGATTGAGCTTATCCACTTCATTTTGGCATTGGCATTTACTTACAGCTCTATCATGAACGCTACAAATGTCTGGAGACCTTCTTCTATATTGTCATGGGCCTGGGTCCGGCGCTCGTAGTCATGCTCACGGGACATCATTTCAATGGCATGCTGCAGTTGAAGTTCGGCGGTGCCTTCTATATACTGGGCATTATATTTTTTAAGTCAGATGGTTTGATTCCCATGGCGCACGCCATTTGGCATCTGTTCGTGGTGCTCGCCGCCGGCTGTCATTATTATGCGATTTTAGTAAACTTATATCCGAATGACTCCAATCATTTACAAACTAGTAGCTAAGTTAATGCTAAGTATGGGCATAGCTCACGGCTCACGGCTCCAAGGACCTTATCGTTGAATGTACTTAACTAACTGACCAACGGTTCCATTAATGGTAGATGGTGACCCACCAAAACTCCATTTGATTACGAATTTTTATTTTTTTTTAGTTCTTTATTTTATTTTTTTTTTTTGTCATATTTTTTTATGCTAGTTTTTGAGATAAATGAATGTATTCCTTCCTACCAACAACCCATATAAGTTACTACTCCAAAATTAGCCAAATTTTGTACAAAGTTTATAGTATTTAAATAATTTGTTCTTGTGTGGTATGAGTTGGGTTTCGCAAACGGATTTATATATTGTACGATAGCTGTAGTTCTAGATATAGTAAGTTATCAAATTTGTTAGAATAAGGTAACGGATTTTAAAGATATTCGATAATGAAAACGTATCTTGTGATCAACATCTGCGGTCTTGCCAAAGATTGGAATGGAAATTATTAATTCTCAAATCGTATATAATATAAGAACACATTCATATATATATATACATAATATGACCGATTTTCTTGTAGGTAGACCAAACACCTATATACATATATATATATATATAAATTTATTTTTTTCTATAACAGCTATAGAACATTTTATAATACTTACCTATAACTAGCTCACATCTGACAATGTGTGCTTTAAGACTAACAAAGTGTACAAACTCCAATAGTAGAACTTGAACTTGAACTTTGACGATTTAATTCAACGCCTTTCAAAATACTGGAAGCCCGCCTAAATGAACATATACACACACAGTTATATTAAGACATATGTATGATAATAATATAATATATATTACAAATATAATTAGCATAGAATGAACAAAAGCTTAACGCGAGCCAATGTTTGAGGGAAGGTGTTAGCCAGTCTGTTGTTCAGCGTGTTATGTTACTAAGTAGATAATTGCTCAGGGAATACTTATGCAGACCGCATTGGTGCTGTCTATTGGCGGTGTATGATTGCTATGGGGTGCAAAACGAATTCATTGGTTCGTGGTTAACGCACTTAACTTGTATACACAATTGTTTTTGGATGCTTGGCGTGGATTATACAATGAATTATTGCTGAGCAGAATTTATATATTATAAAGGCATGAAATGAATAATTATACATTTATAAAATTACTTAAATATTATATATATATACTACCTATACACATACTAGATATATCTATGAATCTATACAATAAATATATTCCTGGTATGAAAGGTCAATCAACAATGTATATTATTGTTTTAATGGGCATTTATCTATTTGGAATATGGGTATTTGTATTTTACGTTACCCTATTAAAATGTATTTGAATATAAAAATAATTATTTTCTCTATGATGAATTATTCGAAAACAATTTAAAAAGCCCGACGCGCGCCAAATGCTCCTGCAGTGCTGTAAAATGGCAAAAACTATTATCACCAATATTATCGCATATCTACTATCGCCACTGCGCCTAGTTACTATCGATAGCGAAATCGAAAAACGGACAGTTTGGACATATGTGAGCTGTTTATGCTTGCATTGCACAGGGGAAACATGATAAAAGCATGACTTGGCAAATATTTTACAATAAAACATGCGTTTAAGGATGTATTATAAAAGTAGTTTTTGTATCAAAGGGGCCTTGGGGTGATATTTGAGTCTTATAAGAAAATATATTGAGTTGATGCCGTACCGGAGCTCAACAAAAAATTAAAAATTCGCTCGTTATATCGATACATCGATATGCTGTTGCCATATCTCAAAGCATATGAACAGTTCTATTTAATGGACAAGGAGAGGAAAGCCTATGACGCGCTCTTACAAACAATAAATAATCGGGCGCGATGCTCCTCAGCGGCGGATGCATGCATCTATCAGCGTCAACTGCAGTTCCTGCGCAACACCGAGAGCCAGACGCCCGCAGGGCCATATGGCGCGAGCACGGCGGCGCAGCTTGCACATCTGTTGACAGAGGAGGCGCTGGCGGCTAGTGGGCGGGGCAATGACTCAGTTAACCTGGACGCATGGCTGGCCTGGCTGAACGAGCTGCTCGTGAGCCGAAAACAGCAGCTCGGTGAGACGACACCGATTCTGGAGTGGCTTCTGCAGCGAGTCGAGCAGCAATGCACAGTGGATGCGGTGCGCTGCCTGCTCCCGCTCGTGGAATCACTGTCAGTGACCGCCGCTCTCAAGTATTTCCCACGCTTCGTTGCCATTCCATACCCGCGCAGCGTGGAGGCGGCGTTGCTATTGGTGCTCTGCCAAGACAAGCTGTTCAGCATATTCTGCACGCCAAATGCCGAACAGCAGACTAAGGAGCTACAGCTAAGCAGCCAGCTGGCAAATTCACTGCTGCAGATGCACTACGATGGACGCTTGGCAGAGATAGCAGCAGCTGGTGACACTCAGGAGGAGCTAACGATGTTGCTGGCCCACTCACTGCAGCTGCTTCAGAAGATAGCCAGCCACCATGCGGACTATGCCATACAGTATGCGCCGGAATTGTTAGGCCTCGCCCTGGCCAATGTGCGATGCAGGGCGGATGGTGGTGAGATGGCGAAGACGGCATATCAATTGCCACATCGGGTGCATCCGGCCCAGCAATCGGCCGTCTATGGGCATGACGATGGGGACGTCGACTCGACTGCTAGCAATCAGAATACAGCTGCTGCCGGCAGGCGAGTCAAGTCGCGTAAGATGCGTTCGCTGACTAAGCAACGGAATGGCAATTGCAATAACAATAACAACCTCCAAGAAAGCCCCAGCAACGTTCCGGGACCCGGAGACCGGATGAAGCTGCTGTTGCAGGGCAACAATGAGTATGGCGGTCGTACGCCGAGCGGTGACTCCGAGGGCGGTTGCACGCCCAGTTCAGACGGCGCCGGGCCACAGGTGGCAGGCCAGAAACAGCAGCGCCAACGCCAGGTGAAACTGCGCATTGCAGCGCTGCAGCTGATGGGCGCCGTCACCAAGCAGCTGCCTCGCCGCACCCTCTACGGCTACTGGCATGTGCTCTTCCCGAGTGGCGGCGGCGGCGATGGCGGCGCAGCCGCCGGTCGCGATAATGGAGATAATCTGCTGCACATTGGCGCCAGTGATGGCAACGTACGCTGCCGTGCCCTGGCTCTGCAGCTGGCTGCACAGCTGCTGTACGGCTCCAAGCCTTATCTCAGCCAGGCTAGCTGCGCCCTGGCGCCCAGCAACTACACACCGTTTGCGATGAGTCTGGCTAACAGCGTCATGGAGGCGTATCGCCAGCTAGCTGGCATACTGGAGCGTGAATATGTGCCGCCGGTGCTGACGCAGTGCCTCAAGTGCCTGGCGGTCCTGGTGCAGGCGACTCCGTTCGAGCAACTACAAATGGGCATCGTCTATGAGTTTGTGCCACATGTCAAAATATTGACGCGGCATGCGGACACCAGCGTCAAGGTGTCTGCACTGCTGGTCATGGAAATGCTGGTGGCCACGCCACGACTGACCCAGGAAATGGCCTGCGCTGTGGGTCTGCCGCTGAAGGAACGTCGCGCTGTCAACATGTTGCACGCATCGCCGCGCCACAATGCCTACCAGGAGCAGGTGCAACAATTTGAATTACTTTACGACTCCGATGCAGAGGAGCTTGAGGATGAAGAGGAGGCGAAAGAGGAGATAGAGGCGGAGCACGGGGAGGAAGAGGAGCAGGGCTCACCTATGGCAGCAAAAGCAGCAGCAGCTGAGCAAACTTCCATTGTCTTGCCTCGGATTCGCATTCCACGCAACTCGTGGCTGCTGCGCCTCGTGCTGCGCTATCTGGACTGTCCGATGAGCGCGTCGCCGCTGCGCGTCGAGTGTCTGCAGGTGCTGCTGGCCATGACCACTCACTTTGGCCTGCTGCGCGAGCATCTGGCGCGCCTGGCCGATGTGCTGTGCAATGCCCTGCAGGACAGCTCATGGGATGTGCGTCTCTATGGAGCAAGAGCCTTGGACGCCATTGGGTTCCAAATGGCGCGCCTTGCCTTAGAGCAGACAGAGTCCAGACCGGAGCAACAGCAGCAGCACTTGAGCTTCTGGCTACGCATGCTACCTACGATCTACGATGCCTACTCCAATGCCGAGACGGCTACGCTGCGGTGTTCCTTATGCGATGCACTCTCAAACATGGGCGGCTACAGCTTCGAGCGCCTGCCCCAGGCACAGCGCACAGGCCTGCTGGCCTTCCTCTTGGGCTGCAGCAGCGACGATGCGGCGGATAGCCTGGTGCGAGCAGCGGCCGTGCGGGCGCTCGCTGTTTACGTGTTGCATCCGACGATGCGCGATGATTTGGTGTTTGTGGAACATGCAGCAGAGCTAGCGCTGCAACTTATAGGCGACGCTCAGCTGGCTGTGCGGATCAAAGCCGCCTGGGCGCTGGGCAACATAAGCGATGCGCTAGTGCAGCCCGAGCGACCGGAGGAGCCCCGTGAGAAGGAGCGCATCTCGCAGGCACTGCTCGGGCGCCTAATCGAAGCGGCCATTCTCGCCTGTGGCGACCACGACAAGGTCCGCGCCAATGGGGTGCGTGCCATGGGCAATCTGCTGCGGCTGCTGTCCGGCGAGGAGCACGCGCTCATGCAGCGGGGCATGGCCAAGCTGTTGGATTGTGCGCGCGCGGCGGGCAGCGCCAAAGTCAAGTGGAATGCCTGCTATGCCATTGGCAACCTGGTGCGCAATCGTGCAATATTCTCGACCAGCGCCAAATTGGCGGACACGCTGTTCGCGGCGCTCAGCCAGCTGATTGTGCAGCACGCGAACTTCAAGGTGCGCATCAATGCCACCGCCGTGCTGCTACAGATCGAGCATAGGGCGGACATGGGCGTGCACTATGCCACAATGTGGCGCTCGCTATTGGCGGCCATCGAACGATCCAATGCCCTAGACTCCTTCGAGGAGTACAACCATCGCGATGGACTGCAGCAGCAGCTCTGCCTGGCCATGGCCCACATGATCGAACGAGCGCGCGCCGACGACTTAGCGCCCTGCCGCGATGCGCTCGAGTCGCATCTGGACGTGGTCAGCAGCACCTGGCGGCGTGTCGCCTATCGCATTGTGCCCGAGCAGGCGACGCCACTCTTCACCTGCAGTTCCCTGCTACAGAAGCGCCTAGCTGCCGCCGCCCTCACTGCGGACCAGCGAAGCGCCCTCACATTCATCAGCAATGCCCTGCGCGTGGAGAACTAACTCAATTACCAGTTAATCGTATTACTAATGGAATCCCTTTTTTACGTAACCCAAATAACAAATCATTTTTTCACCAATAAACTTAATGCGAGCAATTCGAGATTTGAATGTCATTCTTTTTGAATGAGTCCAAGTACAGCTGCAAATGGAGGATGGCTTAGCTTCAGCTCTGTTTCAATTATTTTTTTGTAAGAGTTTTTATTTAACGCATATATGTGTATACATGATTTTTGACAAAAAAAATTCTATTCTACTTGTTCTAGTTGTTGATTTAAAGTATAATCAATCTAGTGCGATTGTTGTTGTTAATTTCGTGTGACAACAACAGCAAAAGTTGGCGCGTCGATGTTGATGACAGTTATTTGTTAAGTTTTTGCTAGATTCAATATTATATTATATTACTTCGCTTACCGATTGTAGGGCTTAGCATACACACACACATTATAAACCGATCAATGTGTGTGTTGTGTATATACTGTATACAAACATATATCTAGAAGAGGCATAGATATATGTATATGTATATGTATATATATGTATATATATATATATATATATAGGTATATGTATATGAATGACTCGCAATAAAAACTATTAAAAGGATGCACACGTATTAAATTAAACAATAAGTAAAATGATAACCGTTCTTGCTGTCATTAAATATAACATTGCAGATGCCTCCAACGTGAATTTCATAATTAGTCAGCCCTCGCTGTCGGCGAAGTCAACAGCTCAAGCATTTCAGAATGAATTCACTCCCCTCTCCCGCCCCTCGCCCCGTTATCCCCGTGACCCCCACAAATTCTATACCCTTGTGACCAAGGCTCACAGCTCCTCCTGTGTTCCAGCTGTTTTTACTCGTCTTGTTGTCTCGTTGTCTTTTTCCGTTCGGCCTTGCGATCATCGAGAATCGCCTGCTGCTCCATCCTACGTCGTTTCGTGTCAATTGGATTTACGGCGTTGTCATCAAAATCCAACACTCGCTTTCCAGAACCAAGCACAATTTTGTTCATATAGTCCAGTTTCTGCAAGAGATTCGATGATAGCGATGCATTTCGATGGTTGCGACAGTTTGCTTACCTTGGACGGACTTGACCTAATCACGTAGACAAGCTGATCCGGCGACTGCTGCATCTCATTCTTGGACATTTGTTTAACGTAAAGCGAGTGGTTGTGTATTAGCTTCCTGGGCACCATTGGCCGCTCAGTGGGGTGTGGCGACATCAGGAGATTTACATTTTTCTGAAAGCCAAAGATTCCAATTGAGATTCACATGATCCGATAGGACGGGAGGCATATAGTCAACATACATCACCATTCTTAGCAAGATAATTGGTGCAGAAGTTTTTCATCTCCGGCACATACGTAAAGTTGTAAAAGTGAATAATATCCTTCTGCTCATATTCGCCGTTCTCATTGACTTTGATGAGCACTTCACGATAGACACTATTTACCGCCTGCGGCTGGTTCCGATACGCCTTCATAATGTCACTAAATTTGGGTCCCTCCATGTTCGTTACCTGAAATCGACGACGTCGACAAGAACAATCAGATAAAAATAAGAGCCACCATGAAAGCGAAGAGAGACGTTACAAAAGAGAAATCTCCTAAATAGATCTGATTGATGGTGATGTGAACTATGATTACTTACTCTTATATAAATATATATTGCACACATGATTATTTGGTCGAGATGGCGATCTTTCATTAGATCTGTTTTGTTTGTGATCGAATGATCAAATATTGTCCAGATCTCAGATTTCTTCTCGCCGAGGTTTAGCTCCGAGCAAAGTTTTCCGATGCGTAGCCAACCAAGCAAAAAGATTTTGCGCAGAAATATCTGTAGTTGGCCAGCTGCCTTGTCAGCGGTCACCTCATGCCAGGTGGGCAGCGGTTTGGGCGCGTGGTCTATTATCTCCCAAAATGGGGAGTTGCGCTTCCATGCTAACCGCTCCAGGCATGTCTCCTCGATGGAATTAAGATGTTTGACCAAGCTGCGCGTAAGGCAGCCCTCCCGTGTGCCATTACTGCCATGGCGTACAACAATTTCGATGATCTTATGAAATTGGAAGGCGTTAATACTGAAACAATCCAGAATCCAGGGGAACTTCAGCTCCGTGGTGTAGGCCTCGAGCACGAGCTCTGTGCAGCAGGCCATCAGCGTCCTAATGAAGATGTCCAATGAGATCTTGTGCACGATTTGTGGCTTAGTCTTAATCTCGTCACGGAGTATATGATCGATCAGGTAGAAGCAAAGTGATTTGGCCATACGAAATCGATTTCTAGCCTCGTTACGCATCGGAAATTTGACCACAAACTGCTCTTCAATTTCCCCAATTGTTTGCAGCATCTTAGCAATAGCCGCTTCGCCAGCCTGTCTTCTATAGAAATCATGTTATATATTTAAATGAATGAGATGCTGGGATTGGAACTGCTTTGAGTAACCTACTTGACAAAGTCGGTGGGCTCGGTTATGTGACTGACTGTGGCGCTCAGCTTCTTCACATTGTTTGTGGCATTGGCCACCGGCTCGAATTTCTGCTCGGACATGACGGGCTGGGCGGGCAGGTCCTGTTTGCGTGTCAACGGCGTCACGGGCTGACGCAGCGCCTGTTCGTTAAGATTGTTGTGCTCGCTAGCGTCGTGCTGATAGGCGCCAAGTATGCGTTCGTCGAATTCGCCAACACTTAAAACATACTGCTCATAGCTGATATTCAGAGACTTAAAGTTTCGCTCAAAGTTTTTATTCGATATCAAGCCGAGCAGCGTCTCCTTATTACCCACGACGGTCTGTGGATTCATTAGAGATTATTTGACAGTTACAAAATGACAAGTTGTCAAAATGACAGTGTGTTGACTGCATTACATTCGTCTGAAAAAAGCTGTCCATAATGTTCCTAAAGACGGTCGCCTTCATATCTTTGGCTTCGTCGAACATCTCGCAAAAGTAGGCAAGTATACAATGATTTCGGGCTTGGGTCTCGTCAAAGTCCGGCGAGTTCCAATTGGCTGGCAAGCCCTCAAATTTCGGATTGATGAGATCAGTGCGTTTCTCGGCCAGCACATTGGCGTAGATGAGATCAATGCAGCACATCATTAGATTGTACGATGTGACCAGATCAAGGGTCGTTGTTGGCTTCTGATTCTTGGCGCACAGAAACAGACGCCAGCAGATATCGTCCAGCTTGATATAGGAGCATTTGCTGTTGACATGTTGTTGAGCAAATGCAATTACTTTAAATCGAACAAAGAGCACGTATGCGTTCATACCTGTTCTTCGAGTGATTCTTTTCGTTGGGCGGACATAGAAAGACTTGATCAAAGATATCTCTGTACTTCTTGTAGATCGTGAATGTGATGCTAAATTTGCGCTCCAGCTCCTCCATTTGCTGTGCAAAGGTATGGGGCATATTTGCCATGTCGCACCACAGTTTGATCTTCTTCTTGAACTCGTAGATGCTGCAAGTGTGTGTGTATATGTATATATATAGAGAGTGAGTGTGAGAGAGAGATAGAGAGGGAGAGCAAAAGTGGGCCACTGGTTAATTATGATAACAACATAACTACATACATATGCATACATACAAATATGTATTAAACTACGCACCTCATTTGACAGCAACGCAGCAAATTGTTCAATGGCACACAATTCCCCATTACGACTGCATTTTGGCCACCCACAGTGGGCGTGGTCGATTGACGGCAGGCCACGAATAGAGCACAGCAGAACCAATGCAAGATCTCCCCCTGCAATGCAAAACAATGTAGGTACATAAATACGTGCGCATGTGTGTGTGAGTGCGAGTGAACTGTGCGGGTGGCTGTGTGCATGTGTGTATATGTATCTGTTTTGTGCGACATGTGGATATCTGTGTTTTTGTATGGATTTCAGACCAGTGACCATTACGTACGCACCTCTAAGGAGTAGTGCTTGAGCACTTCTTTGAGCATTTTGAAAGCCTCGGATTCGGTTTTGATATCCATATTTAGATCACGGCAGAGACTCTCGAACTTTTGGCGCATTGGTTCGAAGTAGTCATCCATAGTGGCGCCAGCGCTGGTCACAACCTCGGCGCCGACCTCTTGCTCATGCACATCGTTGCTCATTGTTGTTGTCGTCGTCGTTATGTTTAGCTTAAACGCAACTGTAAATGCCACTTGTTCACTAATTCTGCTTCTTTTTCTGGTCTAGAAATATAACGTTGCTGCTGACGGCAGCAGCAGCAGCGGGTGCGGCCGCGGAATCAACTTGGAAATGAGCGCGCGACAGCAGCAACAACAACAACAACAAAGACGAAAACGTCGACGATACTTTTCACTTTTTTGCAGCGCAACGGGCGCATTGAGTTTGCTGAATATTCGATCGAAAGACGATTTATTATTGCTTAATGCGTTTTATGTTTTTGCTATTGGTTGCGATGGTGTTGGTGATGTTTGACTATCATGAGGGCACCCCTCTACGACGTATTTAATGATTGTGTGTAGATTTTCCTAAAATAAAAAGGCGGGAAGCCCTGGCGTTGCCACACAAATTTGTAAAGTGCGCGCTGAATCTGTTTTTTTGGCGCCAAGCGCAGTATTTAACATTTTACACACAAAATAGTGTCATTAAAACAATATAGCACATAATGGCACTATTTCGTCAATACATTTTATTTGGAGACCATTAAAATTAATAGAATTATTTTCAAAGTGTGGCAGCACTACACCACATATTGACAGCTGTACTCAAGAGATGGCGGTAAAAAGAGCGCTAACAGCTGTCTGAAAGACCAACGAATGTGCTAATCATGTTCAGCAGGTTCGCAGTAACTGAAGTTTCATATATTTCGAACCCCTCATTGATTCAAAGCTATCAAGAATCCCCAACAGAATCTGTTTAATATTTCAAACATTCGATAATTCGTTGACTCTCGTTATTTCGGATTTCGAGGGAATATTACGAACTAACGAATGTTTGGAATATTAAAGAGATTCTTTAGGGGACTCGTAATAACTTTGGATTAATGAGAGGCTCGAAATACCGCAGGTTTTCAATAACGGGAGTCGACAGTATTTTAAGAGCTCTCAAATTCCGAAATAACGAAAGCCAACAGTATGTGTATGATGTGGCGGCTACCTTACCAAACACTTTGTACTAAAGCTATAGCCATATTCCGTTAAGGAATTTACAGAACGATTACTTACCATGTTAATTGATTATGAGCCAAAACAAACTTTTGTTTCCAATAGCTTGGACACATACACAAATAATTAGGATTAGGCATCTAAGCACTGTAACCAGTTTTCCCTCGCTACTTTCCGTTGGAGACCTATGCGGCCAATGGCTGATTGCTACAAAATGTTTTATACGCACGACGACGGTCAGCTTTTGTCAGCCAACGCAGCCCCAACAGTTTATTGAACACCCTCTCCCGCTCCCGCAGCCAAACAAATTAGGTCTGAGCGGTTCAGCGTGTGTATATACATACATACATATGTAAGTAAGTGTGGAGCTCCCATATACACAAGAAACAATTGGATTTGTGTTACATTATGTTTTATAAATATGCTTTTATTATATTATTAATTTGTTTTGCAAGTTGTTTAATTATTTTTGGCAACATGTTAACAAAAATATTTTATCGAAATAAACATGTAGATGGTATCATTTAGGTGTGCGATCTGTTTTTGTGTGTGGAATGCTTGGGTTATATTTTTGTTATTTAATGTACATTGCATTTTGTTTTCTTGTTTTGTTTTTTTTTTTTTTTTGTTTTTTGGTGGGTTTTCTATAATGCGATCATTAATTGATTTGCAGTCGCGCGATAAATGTCGTTGTGCATTTGATATGGTTAGTTTGAAGTTTACTTTTAGATAGTTTAATTCCCTTGCATTGGCAACGTTCCATATGCAATAATATAGTAGTAGTTGTATTAGTTAGTAGTAGTAGTAGTAGTAGTAGTTAGTAGTAGTATTAGTTGTATTAGTAGTACACTGTATATAATATTGTTGTGGTTGGGCTGTATTAGACGGTAAGCATGTGGAATGTATTGGGCGGTTGGCTGTCTCTGTCTATCTGTCTATCTGTCTATCTGTCTGCATCGACAGCAAGTAAATGGACGACTCTATGAGTACTGATCTACGAAATACAGATATATAAGTACATACACATATAATGCTATCAAAGTCAAGGATCTTATCGTATTGCATTTATGCAGCGCCTGCTGCTTCATAAACCAATTGAATTTCAATATCTTCTCGATCATATTTAGTTGTTTTATTGTTTACAAAATTTGTAAATGCATATGCTTTTGATTTACATTCACGTGTAAATGTTGTTGTTCTTTACAAAATGTGGGCTTTTGTTAAATATATATATATATATATAAATATATACATACATATATATATATATTCCTTTGTTATACTCTTCTTGTTGAAATATTGAATTTCTGCTCTTTGCGCGTCTTCTCCATACGTGCAAAATGTTACAATTATATATATATATATATTTATATATATGAATATCTTGCTTTCCATTAATAATTAGATTATATACATTAAAAGGTAAACAAATAAAAAAAAGTTTGTTTATAATTAAGCAACAAATACAAGCGTACAACAATAAATTAATTAACTTTTGCCGTTACTTGGGGGGTTTTTTCTTTTCTTTTCTTATTTTTTTTACTTTTCAAATGTATTTATATATACATATATGTGTGTATACACATATATACATATATATTTATATGATAGATGTATGCCTATAAATGTTATATGGTTATTATAGTTGTGTATTGATTAATTTTATGATTTTCTTTTCGCTTTCTGTGCGTCTCGTTCGCCAACTTCAACTTTAACAAAGTTTTCCATTTTCATTTGAATTTTTCATCTCTATACAATTTCAGCTTGTTAAAAAAAAAAATTACATGATTTTCTCGCAACTTGACGCTTCTCTATGAATAGTTCGTAACGAGTTCTATTTGTTGTTGTTGTTGTTGTTATTTGTTTGTTGTTGTTGGTATTGGTTGCAGTAAATTACTAAAGTAAACTGGTGGCTTTTATGGCTTAGACTTAACACTTCACATAAGGCTTAGGGACTACAGTTAAGATTAAACATTACAGTAAGCATATATACATACATATTTTTGTATATAGATATACATATATATGCATATACATACACGTATATCTATAACCATTTAAGCATTAGTTATATTTGCGTCGCACTGTGGCATTTCCCCTCTCACGCTCGCTCACTCGCTCCATTTCTCTCTCTCTCTCTCTTTCTATCTATCTCCCTCTCAGTTTTTATACAATTTTACAGTTGCGATTTTGGTTGGCGCTCTAATATGACAGAGACTTGGGCTAATGTGGCTTACACTACACTAGGCTAGACGCAGTTCTGGAACGAGGCAGCTGGAGCGGGCTGGAGCGGGCTGGAGGAGGAGGAGGAGGGTCAGAATGCTCCAGAATGCAAAACTCTAGTGGTATGGCTTCAGATGCTCCACATAGTTCTCCGGTATAAGACCCGTCTTGCCATTCAGCGTGCCTTGCAGCCAGCCAGGCTCATGGGAGAATCGCACTGCAAGTGATTCAAACTGTAGTCGAGGATTCCGATCTGATCTGCTCTGAGATCTGGAACTTACCATTTGTTATAATCTGATTTGGCTCAAAGGATAGCTCGCCCTCGCTCTCGCCCATGCAGGCATACAGAGTACGCACGCGTCTGCAACGGTATACAAATATTAAGATATCGACTATGATTGATGATATTGGATGAGCTTACGCTGTGCCCGCGGATAGATCCCGCTTGATTTGGTTGATGTCACGATTGCGATGCATTTTGGTTGGCGCATAGTCGGCGCTCTCGTTGGTCGAGCCGCTACCGTTGCCGGCGCCGGTGAGGCTGCCCATGCCGCTGCCCCCGATCATGGATGGCGCCGCGGTGGCCGTAACAATGTCATCACAGGTGCTGCCCAGCAGTGTGGACAGCGACGATGTCTGCGATGTGATTGGCGGATAATCGATCGAGCTGCGTGCGTTCAGCAAACGCGTCACATTGGCGCTGCTGCCGCCGCCGCCGCCGCCACCGCCGCCAGTAATGAGGGCAGCGCCTCCACTGCCGCCGACGCCGACACCAATCAGGCCATTGTTCGAGGAGAGCGAGTCGCAGACGCTCTCATTGGAGCTGGATGTGGAGGCGGCTGCCACCGGTGAATAGTGCTTCGCCTGGCTGTAGGCAAAGTGACTGCGCTGCACCGGCGGATGCTGCTGTGGCCCGCTGCCAATGACGGCGCTGCTGCTGCCAGAGGTCTGCAGGTGGCGCTCCTTGCGCATTGTGGCCGTGGGCGGGGAGACATCGTTTAGGCTGAGACGATTGCTGCTGGCGTTCGTATAGATGTGACTGCTGGACGCCGACTGGGCCACCGGTGTGGCCGTGGCCATTAGATAGTCGGCATGCCGCAGATTGCTGCTGGCCGTGGCCGGCGTCGCATGATGCGCCTGCAGCGCTGCCCCACCGTTTGTGCTGGGGCCACCGCCGCCGCCCAGTATGCCATAGACGGCGGCCGCTGCATCCGTGCTCGAGGAGCCGCTGCGACGACCGCCGAGCTCGTTTTGCGTCATGGCGTGCAGGTTCTTCATGCTGCCCATTTGGGCGGGCCGTGCACCGTTCGTCGCATGCGCCGACACCACCGTCAGCGAAGAGCCAACGCCTCCGCCGCCGCCGGCGCCGCCATTTGTGTTGCTGCTGCTGCTGGTGACACCGCCGGGCGGTGTGCTGTTGCTCGCACTGGCCGGCCCATGGGCGTAGATCATGCCATTTGGAATATTCTGCAAGCTGGACGACATTGTGGGATCTTGATAATTGGATTTGGCCAGCACTCGGTACACCTTCTGTTCTGGCGAATACAGCGAGCTACGTCCCACACTCCCACCGCCGCCGCCGCCACCGCCGCCACCTGTCGATGCAGCCTTGCCCACCTGTGAGGCACGCGGCATTCTCGTCGGCGGACTGCTGCTGCTCGGATGCAGATTGGCTGCTGAGACAGCGGCATTGACAGCTGTGGCTACGCCAGTGCTCGGATCGTTCTTGAAGATGCGCTCATAGTTCTCGATGAGTATGTTGATGACAATATTGTTGAACTTGATGTCCAAAATGGCGGCGACCGTCTCCTCCAGCGGACGCAGCAGAGTTGGCCCAAAGACAACGCCCAAGTTGAATACAGACATTTTGTTCTTCTCGTATTTGCGCGAGACTCTGAGGATAAATGAGAATGATGATGATGATGATGATGATGATGTTCATTTGAGATGTATTCTTCTTCAGCTACTCACTCTGTTAAATGCCTGATGACCATGTCCAGCATTTCAAAGTTTGGCTGCGGCAGCTTGTAGACCAGTTTGTGAACCTCGTTGACGCGCTGATTGAGGCTCTCTTTCTCTGCAAAAGGAGAGGGAAAGAGTGAGTGAAAGAGAGAGAGGGAGAGTGAGTTATATTTGATCTCTTACTGGCTGCCTCGATGAAGCCGCTGTGATAGTGATAGGTCATGAGGGGCTCGTTCAGATTGCGCAGATACATCTTGAGGGCGCTGGCAATGGTGTTGCTCTCCATGAGATCACGATACTTGTCATCGGTGAAGACATCCTCGTTGTCCTTGCGCTCCATGCCGAGCGCGAGCAGCTTGTTGATTTTGGTGCCCACGCCGCTCTTCCGATAAATGCCCTCGTCCTCCAGACCGCGGCCCTCCAGAATTTGTATACATCGGCGTACAAACATGAAGCCGGTCTCATCCAATTGATAGGCCTCAGTGGCTTTCATTTTACCGGGCACCAGATACGTCTGCGAGAGAGAGAGAGAGAGAGAGAGAGAGACAGTCAATTCGATTATTTATGGATGAGCACGTGGTTGGGTTATATGTGCATTGGCTACATACCGGCTCCGTGCCGTCCATGGCGCTCAGCCAGGAGCGATGATCCTTCTCGCTCAGCGCCTGAAATGTGTAGACAATGCCCGGCCTCTCCTTGAATGTTAGATCGAAGCAGAAACGCTTCTCAAACTCCGACGCCCGACGCTGGCACGAGAACAGGGTCAGCTTCTCGTCCTCACGCGCCTCGGGACGCGTAAAGCTGTGGTTCATCTGATTGAACTGGAGCATTGTGAATTCGCGCTTCTGCTTCTTGAATGTGCAATAGTATTTCGTCCATGTTGCTTTGAAAGGCTCTAAAAGTGAGATTTTCAGAAGGGAACCTAAGAATCGTTTGCAGTTTGCAAATTGCGGTTGACAGGCAGTCGAGATCAGTGTTGGTGGTGGTGGTGTTGGTGGTGGTAGTTGTGGTTGTGGTTGAGTGGGTATTGGTTGGGTGGTTTTGTTTATAGTTTTTGTTTGTATTTAGTTTGTTGTATTTGTATTTGTATTTGTATTTGTTTTTGTTGTTGTTGTTGGGTTGCAGAGTCGAAGTTGCAGTTGATACCAAAAGCACACGGATTAGAATTTTGTGGTGTTTTTGATTGGATAGAAAATAAATAAAATTCAAAAATACACACAATAAGAGAGTAGACCCATATAAAATGTTTCACAACAAGTTAGTGCAAAATGACAAGAAGAAGAAGAAGAATGAAAAGAAGAAGGAGAAGTAGACAACAGTTTTCAGATAAGACGATAAATTGTTGATTTGTGAGTGGTTGACGAATGAGAAAGCAAAACATTTATCGTTAGACTTCAGGCTAAGCAACAGGCAAGAGACAACATTTAACATTCAACATTACAGATGACACACGGCTAGTTACCCTGTACATTGAGTGTATTGCAAGCGATGTGATAGCCCTCAGCAAACATTTGACTGAGCTTTGACTGATCTATTACGGAACTACTTGTCAAATTTAAGTGAATGTAGTTAAGATGTAATCCTAGTTAAAAGTCGACAATTAGTTCCATATAAGAAGAGCCAAACTCTCTAGGTACTATGAGCTATGAGCATGTTAAGCTCTGAGGATGTTAACTTAAACTCCTTTATTCATTAGAAAATGTATGCATGTAGTGTATATATGACATACTCCATCTGTTAGTTAGGATCTGCCTAGGCATAGGTACTGATATCTCTTTGTCTTCATGCTTTATATAAAGTTAATTGTTATTTACGTAGATTATGATCCAATATTTGCTAAATATGCCAAGCTTAATGTAAGATCGTAAGATTTCTTGTAGAATCACTTTCTGCTGTAAGATCACTTTGTTAAGCTATAAGTCTGCTGTTAATTTGGAGTATTAGATCCGTGTTATACTAGTATAGTTAGTTATGATTGACTTTACCCCAATAGCTTGAGTGTAACCTTCAAAAAACTAAGTTTCATTTATACAAATGAACCATATGGGAAAAACTATCTAGCTAAGATTAGACTGATTAAACTGTAGCCATAGCCATGAGATGCAGTTACTCTCTATATCGTACATGATTTATGATTTCGCTGGTATATACATATATACCATATATAATATTTGGTTTTGTTAACATGCTGCCTCATTGCAAAAGGAATTTCTTATTTCGGTTTTTTTTTTCGATTTTCACGGGAAAAACTTACTCTTTTCCATCAAAAACAAATAGCCGCGTTTGGTGAATATCTCCTCCGACTTCTGCAATGCAAAATGTATATATATATTTACTATTTAACTATATATACTATATATATTTAATGATATTTACCGTACGCTTTTCCATGTACTTGGTCTTTAGCTCGGTGACCTTTTCGCGAGCTTCCTCAAAATTTTCGCGAGTCTGCCAATGAAAATGCGAGATAATATAAACTGAGCGGGTTAATTAATATGATTAGGCGAATTAGCACTTACCTTTTGGACTTTGTGCCTCAGATCCTGCAGATAGTCGCGATGGTCCTCGGCCTGCTCGTGAGCGGTGTGATAGAATACCAGCCAGCCAGATATGAATGCCAATAGTATTTCGACAAACTCGAATTTGATGCGTTCCTGCACCTCCTGGATGCGCAGTACATAGCTGAGCGACTCCTGAATGTATTCGCGCTCATGCATGCCCAAACTGGCATCGGCCTGCCAAAAACCGAGATGGAGCAGCGTTAACGTTGGATAGATATGCATGTATGTATGTATGTATATGCGTTCGTATTTGCAAAATAGTCGTTCACTATAGATGTATGCACATGCACATGCACATGTATATGTATGTATGTGTGTATGTGTGTATGTGTGTATGTATGTACTTGAGCAGCAGCAGAGACAATTGAATGTGCCGCACGCACTTTGACCTTTGCGGCCGGCATTTACGTATGTTTACTGTATGTTGCACAGGTGTTGCGTAGGTGTCTCTATGTGTGTGCCGCTCTGCGCCTGTGTGCGTTTTAATTACGCCTACACGCCGCTGCCACAGACACGCGCCTACATACATACAATTGTCTATATGCACGTATGTGTGTGTGTGTGTATGCCGGGATAAACTTTTCACTGGCCCCACATATCCACTGAGAAACAAAAACAAACTATGTTTGCGGCTATGGCATATGAATATGGGACGCATTGGCTCGCAACAAATGACATTTAACATTTAGCAACTTCCTTGTGATTTATCAGTTTAACTGACTCGCTCTCGCTCTCACTCTCGCTCGCTCTCGTTCTGCCTCGCTCTCTCTTGTTCTTTCTCTGTTGAACTTTGATATTTGATGTGCTGCCTAAGCATAATTGCAATTGATGTGCACACAGTTTGAACATTTGACATCTGCAAAATCTCCACACACACACACACGCACACATACGCAGCGACAGCGACACACATACACAAAATGCCATTTCACAGTTTTTGACCTTGATTTTGGGCAAGTTTGTAATCAAAAGTGACATTGCAACTTGGTAAAGCTAAGCAACTATGTAAGGCATAGGGAACCAGGTTTCGTAGGATGAGTTTTCCTTATATGCATATGCATATCTACATTGATCTACGATCATTTTTAATATATTCCATCTTAACTTGTTTGAAATTGTATTCAGTCATGATTCAAATTGACAGCCAATGAATAAATAAATCAAATAAAACTAACTAAATAAGAGAATCTGTTTGATTTGGTCATTCCATTTGACTCGCGTGGATATATGCGCTTGCATACAAACACCTGTTAGTGGCCACACACACACACACACACGCCTAAGACTTTTATTATCAAATTGAGCACATTTGCGGAATTAGCTGAGACACTTACCACAAATACAAACGGCTGCCGCGCACTGCATTTTATTAGCTCAATTGTGAACTTGATGCAGCAGCAGCAGCAGCTGAAAGTTCTGCAAGCTGCGCAGCTTTGCAGCTGGCATATATACGTAATATATACTATATACTATATATATATATCTCTCTCTTTTTAAATAGATTGCATTGAAATCGTAGTGAATTATTATTTACGAAATATAAATCAAATTGATACGCAGCACTGCAAAAGTTGTTAAGCCACGCACACACACACACAGCTACAGCTACAGCTGGGGAAACGCCTTTGAGCACTTGTTATTGTTGTTGTTAATGTTTGTTAAGCTGCTGCTGCTGCTGCTTCTTCTTCTGCTTCCTTTTCGCTTTACATTTAGCATGCTTTTAGGCGCTCGCACGACAAACTCGACGCCCACCGTCGCGTTGGCTCTCGCATTTATTTACTTTTGTTTTGCATCAATTTCAATTTTCTAAATTTTAATACAATTTCAACTTGAACTGCGTGTTTTGGTGCGCTTTTTTTTTTTTTTTGCAGCTAGCTGAGCGAGCTGGTTGATTGGCGCTGCTGCTGCTGCTGCGTGTCGATTTAATTTAGTTTTTAGTTGTTTTTTTTTTTTTTTTTCTTTTATTTTTGCTTGCTCTACGCATTCCAGCCGCACGCACACGCACACTCACGCACACTCACGCACACTCACGCATACTCACGCACACAATGGAAGCTGAGCGTGTGGCGCGCACATGAAAATCCTGCGCGAATTTGTTGTTATTTTAGCAGGGCAATTCGCATTGGATTGCCAAAAAAAAAAAAATAAACAAAAAAAACACAAATTAAGCACACAAGCCGAAAAACAAAAACAAAATCGGCCACAGCGTAACAGGCCAAAACAACAACAACAACAACAGCAGCAGCGAGCTTCGAGCTTCAAGCTCCACAACCAGCTCCAGCTGTGGCCTCCAGTGCGTGGAAGAGCGCCTGCGCTATTTCTAGCTTCCTTTGCTGCCCAACTATATTGGTTCACTTCCGAATCGGGTATACGCATATAGACGTATATAATATATATGGATTTAAATATATTAATATATATAGAAATTTTGTACAGTTTTAGTATTTAAAGCCTCTCTATACAAAAAAACTGCGAGATTATATTAGCTTTAATCGACAGGATTTTCTAATCTATTTTAAGCTAGTTTTTTTTTTATAGTATTTCAGTTTTAATGCAAATAATTAACTATATATTATATATGCGTATGCATAGATATACATACATATATATAATTTCAGAACTATTTACATGCTTATAGTCGGTCTTTAATATACGTATATAGAAAATATAATTATATGCTTCTGAGTAGGCTCTAAGAGGCTATAGGTTCGACTTTATAAATTATTTACAGTCTCTTTAAATATGAAATGCTAAAGTCAAACGAAATGTATATATTCAAAAATTTATCTATACATATATTTTCATCGACCTGTTATATAGCAATGGGTATCTGCTTGTCTATCAACTTCACTTTCATTGCTTTGGGTTGATTTTCAATCAGGAAATGGTGTTAGGAGCTGCAAAGATATACCTTTCTAGAAATAGCTCTATATGCATATACATAAGCAACATGTACACATGCATAAGCATACACGCACACACATAAATATATATATACATATATTTAGCCTGATCTAGGCATGCCACTCTGCTCTCAGCCAATGAATTAGCACAGTGTAGAGCGCAAATAACCAAAACAAAAACAATAATGAAAACATTTTTGCACTTGTTGGCAGCTTGGACAAGTGGCAAATTGCATGCTACAGTTGTTGTTGTTGTTGTTGTTGCTGTTGCCACATGTCGTAGTAACTGCAACAAACGACATTTAAGGGTCGTTTGTGTCAACAATAATAAACGCACACATACATGCACATGCACACACACACACAAACACAATGGCTGCACACACTTAAACGTAGCATACTTTTCAGCACAATGTGCACATCTTCTCTCCCCCTCACTCTCCTTCGATTACGCTCTCTCTCAGTCCCTCGCTCTCTCCTGCTCGCACGCACACTTGCTTTGCTTTGGCAAAGCACACGAAAGCTCTGCTTAACCACTATCGATTGCTGTGCTGGTTTGTGTTATCGATATGTTTTGCTAGAACTTTATTAAAAATTCAATTTTTAGCTGCAAATTTAGATTAAAAAATTTAAAATATTTTTAACTAAAATTTGCATAAACCAGATATTTTATGCATATCGATATATACAATCTACAAACAATATCGATAGCACAGAAAGCTTCATAGCTAAGGCCGCATTTATGCTTTAAAGCTCATTGAAACCTAAATACAAACATATATGTACAGATATACATACATACATGGCTATGGTTAGGTATATTTGACTCTACGCATGCATGTGTGTGTGTTCGTGTGTGTGTGTGTGTGTGGGATTCCCTCGGAAAACCATCGGCGTTTTGCATTTTTGCGTGGGCCAAAACACAAACAAAAAACATTTTGCTACCGTCTGAGTCTTTCGCCCACATTTGGCGGCCGGCAAACGTGGCCGTAACTAAATATAGACGACAGCATCTATTGTGGCAGATACTGTTACAGTTACATCTACGCCCACACTGGCAGGCAGCCTGCCAGGCTGACAGGCTGGCGCGCACGTTAACGGTATCTTCGTTGCAGAATTTATTGCCGTGTGTCTTGAAATTAGCGAGCGCCCGTGCCCAGTGCCAAATTCTGACATTTGCCAGCAGGATGCTGCGTGGGCAGCAGCAGCAGCAGCAGCAGCAACATAAAATGTCGGCTTAAAGCAAATGTTTAACGCTTTTCCTTTTTTCCATCAATTTCCTTTCAGTTTGCGCAGTTAGCAAAGCGGAAATTGCCCAAGAAAATGTGCCTGCACCTGCAGCAGCAAACAAGATTTTCATTCTTCTAGCCTTCTTCTAAATGGCTGCCAACAACCCCTCGAAGTGGCCAGACCCCAGACCAGTCCAATCCAGGCGCATTTTCACACCCTGCTAACCGAAACAGTTCGTGTCGAAAAACTGCAATAGTAAAATTTTGATAAGGCACAGCATCCAACGGGCAACGCATTACCTTAACGATGGGGGGGAGGTAGCTCTGGTGTGGGGGGCACGGATGTCAGTCGAGCCGTTTTGGGGGTTGAGCGAGTGTCGTGTGAGAGAAACAAACCCTCAGGTACAGTTGCTTAAGGAAAATGCAAATGCAAAAATGCAAAACCCAAGTGAAATATTTGGCTAGAAAACTATCTGGAAATCGATTACAGTGCCAAATACTTGGAAGTAATATGGGATTAAGGAAAATATACCATATAATATATATTAAACAATGATATGATTTATATATATTGTGAGACTTGAAGTTGCGCAATATAGGATATGATTAGATTAGATTAGATTAGATTATAGGTAGAAGCTCTTAGAATATGAAGATCTTACAATATGAACTTTTTATGCGAGGGACTTTGAGGAATAAAGCTCACATTTCTGTGGAGGATATTAATTCTATAGACCTTGACAATAGATTGACATTGAATCTTCATGATATTGGACTTCATAAAGCCATTTAGTTTAAGTAAATAGTTGACAGCGAAGTTTCCTTGGTCTATATCCTTCGATCTTTAAACATATTTATACGTATATACCTATATATTATTACATATTACATAATTATACATATTTAAGGTGTACAGGGAAATTCACTCGTTTGTATAAAGCAACATCCACTAACACCAAATAATAAACTTTTATAAATTTGTTCATAAGAAGTAGAAGGAATAAGCATAATTTTTTAAGCTCTTGTAGCTGCCGCTTCCTGCTTCCTGCTGCCTCCGCCTGCTGCTGCTGCTGCTGCTGCTGGGCTCAGTCTGTAGACCCTAATAGGCTTTACATGCTAAGCCCAGCTGGGAAAGCGCCTTAGCAAACTTTGGAACGTAAAACAATTTAAGCGAAAAATATATAAAGTAAAGCAGAAAATATCACAGCTTAAAGAGGCAGAGCAATAGAAGACAGACGGAGAAACGGGCTCTGTGTGTGTGTGTGTGTGTATGTGTATTTGGTGTTGCAACAATGACAACGAAGCGTGACTGATAACGAAATTGTGGTGCTTATGCAGACGACAAAAGACAAACGACAGACAACAGACAACAGAGAACAGCAACAGAGAACAGTTAAACAGTCAAGCAACAAGGCCGACCGGCCGGCCGGCTGACTGGCTGACTGCCTGGCTGACTGCTTGGTTAGCCGGCATGGAAACCGACGCCGCGTCGCAAGGGTGTGAAGCGGAAAATGTTTGAAAATGCCAGGATATCAAAGGCAGGTACACACGCCTATTGGCTGGCCAGCTTAGAGACGACGACGACGACGACGACGACGACGACGTGGGCTACGTGACACGCATGCCAAAGCATCAAAAATCAATATTTAGCCACTGGCGGCCGCAGCGGCTGCACCGCCCTTTTAGCCAATCGAAGCCCACCCGCCCACTTGCGCCCCACTTGCAACAGTGCAGCCGGGTTGCTCAGGTTGCTCACAAATTGTGCTCTGATTGAATTCATTAAGTGGCTCAAATCGCTCTCAGCCACCAACTTAACGCTTAACGACATTTTCAACTAATTTCGAATCGATAAATATTGTTCGCTTGCATTATTGATAAAGCCATTTATAGCAGTGACATTCCGGCATGTGCTTTGATGAGTATTTAGAAATAAACTGACCAAGGATATATACATATATACATATATGTATGTATATGCAATAAATAAATCAGTTTCTGAAGGACTCAGAGGACGCCCATTCTATTTAGTTCAGCTTTATGCGATTAATTTGTGTAGAATTTATGTAGTTTTGAAAAATCATGGTGCTCCAGTTGGGCATGCTCGACTAGAAGATACTCAGCTGCTGTTTCATTCATAATACTCTAAATTTTTACCTCAAAGTTGAGCCCAATCGAATCAAATTTTTCTTATCCAACTGCCCCAAATCTCAATTACTAAAAAATCAACCAAATTATGTTATAAATATTTACAATTTCAATACTGGTAAACACAAAAAAACCTCCAGTAAATTCCATTCCAATCCAAAAAAAAAAAGAAGCCAACAACAAAATAAAAGCTGACCCAATTGGAAATCGCAGCTGGCTGGTCTTTCCTAGGAACGCGTGCCAATTAGATTAATATGCAATTAAAAACGCTGCCAATGGCTCAGGCTATGCATCAGCTGGGTTCGGTCGATGCGTTGGCCACACGTCGAGTGCCAATGCATCATCGTTGCGTTTACATAGCTCACCGCGAGCCCACCCACCGCAGCCTGTTTACATTGGCCGCACTCATTGCAAGAGAAGCAGAAGCAAAGAAAAAAAAAAAGCGAATGGTTAACTGTTTACTTTTTGGCCACACTCATTGAATAGGTCAAAAGCACTCACTGCCTGCGCACAGAGTGGTCCAAACGAATTGATTTTTGTGACTGTCCAGCCACACAGCCACACCGCCCGTCCGCCCGCCCGCCCACTCTCCAAGTTCATTGACCTCAATCAAAAAATGTTCTACAGGTCAACTAGACAGATTTTAGGTCAATGACTTTGCGCCGAGCATCCCAGTTGCATTTTAAGGATTTCTTTTTCGCATTCGCATTTTTTATTTAAAATTTTCTTTCTACATTTCAATTGGCAGTGCCTCAAATCTCTTCTTATATGTATACCACTCTCTAAAATTTCAAATCCAGCTGTCAAGAAAATACCTTCAATATCACTTGACTTGGCTGAAAGCATTCAACATTTACTTAACTGATTTCCAGCTGGATGTTTTCTATGCTCTTACTTAAAGTTCATAAAATGTGTTTACACTATATATACATATATATATGTATCTGTATATATGTATATGCATATAGACTTTAAAATGCATGACCGGAAACGTGCTGGCCACAAAATGGGAGCTCGGTGCGCGCATGTCTGGCCATGGCAATATGTAATAGTTATTACGGCCAGGATCTGGCGGCAGGGGCTAGCGTGCCATGCGGAAATGGGCAACATTTGGCCAACAATAAAAAAAAAAGAAGAGCTTTGCTATATAGCTGCTGTAGCAACGAGCAACGAGCCAGCGACCACCCTCAACAAACACATAGAGAAGAGCAGAGAATAACACATTATATACTGTGCCAGTTAAACTTGACAGCCAGAGCAACCACAAAAGTCCAGAGGCAGCAGCGAACGCAGAGTAAATAGCAGCAAATGCAACGATTGCATGCCACATTGTGTATACGAATTCCTAGGCGATGCTCAGTGAAGACTCGCTAAGCCAGCCGCCATCAATTCAATATTGGTAATTGAGCAAAGCAAAAATGAAGAAAATCGAAACTTGAACTGAAAATAAATTCATTTTCCCTTAGTTTAATATAACTTTGTTCGGATTATAATGTAATATTTAGTATTATCAATATTAATTCAAATCTATGGCATAGAGGCTTTGCATACTTTTAAAATCAGTTCTATTAGAAAGGCTTCTCTCCTAAAGTGTTACTCATTCTCTGGCAAAAATTCTACTCTATAGAAGTTTAAAATAGAGGTAAACAATCTATATATTCTATATAAATTTTGGAACTTTATACCATTTCAATAATATATACTATAATACATCGTATATATATCAACTTTCCAAATTCATATTCCAACTCATCTTGCATTTCAACTTAGTTCGTAGTTTTTCTTGTCTCTCATCTAGCAGTGTCTACTGTACGTTATATTGATGCAATTTGACGTAGGTCATGGAACTTTGCCACTTTTTTTTTTTTTTTTTTTTGCTAATAAAACTCTTCTTCCTCTTCTATGTATAGGCATTGTGTAAGTAGTGGAAGCAACGAAAAACTGTTGGGACTTTGGGGACTCTCGAGGGGTGGGCGGTGGTGGGAATTGCAGTTGGATCAGGGCGTGCACCGAATACAGACACTGAGCCACACAGGACGCTAGGATAAAAGTGTAGACGAATTCTATTTGTTTGGCTGTTGGCATTTTCGTATGGCGCAAAGTTCTAAAGCAATTGGATGAAATTTGTCTACGATTGCTGTGCACGAAATTGGAGAATTTGATGACTTTGGGCGACTCTCACCTCTTGTATCGTGTTCTCTGGCTTTTTGGTTGACATGTTGAGGAAGCGCTCCTGTGACTGACAGAACTTCTCCGTCTTCTTGTCAAACTTCTTTTTGTTCTCCTTGACACCGCCGATTTGTTTCTTGCGAAAATCCTCCAGCGATTCAATAATATGTTTATCCGCAAGAGTTAGCTGCAAATTGTTAAATGCATATATTGAATATATATGTATATGTATATAGCATATAATATGGTATGCCATGTATGTATGTATATAGTATATAAATGTGCCAGCACTCACCATTTTCTCGCGTTCATCCTCGATGGTGCCAATAATCGCACCGAAGCGCTTTAAGCTCTCACAAATGACGTTCTCATCGTCGGTCTGAGCGGTGCCGATGCACTCAAAGTTGAAATCGTTCAACAGAATGGCCAACTGTTTCATTCGTGTGGAAAGCACTGCAAATGTACGAAAATTACCAGGTTAGAGAAGCGATAAATACTTGTTATAATTAATATATCAATATAAACGTATAAATATGTATATCTATGTTTATATCAATGTCAATCTCTTAATCTCTATCTCAATTTCAGTATCTACATCAATCACAATCATAATCCCGATATTAAGCCCTTATATATATATCTCTTATATTGTATTTTTTTTTGGCTCTGTCTCCTAACTTCTATCTCCTATCTCCTATCTCATATCTCATATCTCATATCTCATATCTCATATCTCATATCTCATATCTCATATCTCCTATCTCCTATCTCCTATCTCCTATCTCCTATCTCCTATCTCATATCTCCTATCTCCTATCTCCTATCTCCTATCTCCTATCTCCTATCTCCTATCTCCTATCTCATATCTCCTATCTCCTATCTCCTATCTCCTATCTCTTATCTCCTATCTCCTATCTCATATCTCCTATCTCCTATCTCTTCTCTCGTATCTCCTATCTCTTTCTCCTATCTCCTATCTCCTAACTCATATCTCCTATCTCCTATCTCCTATCTCCTATCCCCTCCTATCTCATATATCTCCTATCTCATATATATCCTATCTCCTACTTCCCTTCCTGTTTCCTATCTCTATCTATATACATAAGTATAACTATATCATTGCCTTCATTCACATCTATCGACATCTGCATCGTCATCTCCAGTCCCCGCCACATCTGTATCCATATCAATATTGATTAACATCATATGGACTTTATGGCATTCACTTCACTGATTATTATTATTTTGTTTTCATCATTTTTCTTTATTCAATTTTTTTCGCTTACGCATTAAATTTGTTGTTTTGCCATCCTCATTACACAGACTCCTGGCCATTATTTCGCTCTGCCCACTTTCACTTGCATTAATTAGCCATTTCTTTTCGCATCGCTATTATTGGCAAACTTTCTTTTCTCATCACTCACATCTGATTATGCAGGATGTGCAGCATTAAACGCTTAGAGTGTGACAATGGCCATTAAAACGTCACGCAGTCTCAGCTACAGATTCAGATTCCAATTCCGATTTAGGTTCAATTAACACATACATATAGAAGGAATTATGTTCGATTGGTTTGATGAGCCCGTCGCCTCCAAGTATCACCAGATCTGTGATTTCAATGGCCAATTAGGCGCGCTGATAAGCCGCCCAGTAAGCCATTAAAAATCTGTAAGGCTTACAACTATATGGGATCGGGCAGTTCGTATACGTATGTCAGCTTTTGATGGGCATACAATTTTTTAATAGCTTGTCTTTTGATTAAAAACCATAAAAAAAGTTTAATAAGCCATAAACCAAATGAGTGGGCCGCCTCAGCTCAGAATAGCTGATGTTTCTTCGCTCTTCTTCTTCTGCTTCTTTAACCTCTCCTATTGTTCTATCTTGCTCTCGCTCGCCCACTCTCTCTCTCTTTCTTTCTTTCCATCTTTCTTTGTCTCGAATTGTTGCTTCTGACGATTAAAAACTTCTAAACTTTCTTTGGTGTTTTTTTTGTGCTGCTTCTTCTTCTTCTTCTTCATCATCATATACGAAATTCGTTTAGTGTCTGATTTGTAGGTGAAAGTTTTATCGTTCGGAACATTTACGATAAACAAAAACAACAAGAAATCAAAAAACCATTTCACGTTGCGTCGGAGCCTAGCGAAACATTTTTCATGCATATTTATTAGCATTATTATTATAGCAACGATTATAATAATGAACATTTTCGTATCGTTTTCACATTTCGATTCCTCAATTTGTCGTCGATTAATCTTAGACATCTATATATTACATTGTTAGCTATGCCCGGTAGTTAAGCTATTATCTAGTCTCTAATGCAGCTCAATTCAAGGTCAATGCACAAATTGAAAGCTATGAAAGACTATAAATTTTCAGAAAAAATTAACTAGAAATATGGTTAGCAAACAAATAAATTTTACTTATATACATATAATTATTTAGTGAATTATAGTTGAAAGACAGTTAAGTATTTTGCTAGAGCTTGATATCTTTCATATATACTTATATAGGTATCTTTAAAGTTAAAGATAAATGTTTCCTATTTATCGCAATTATCATTGAGTTATGCCTATATCATCAATATATTATTTATACTCATTCAATGTATTGTTTGACTGTTCAAATTTTCCTGTTTTGCAAAAAATTATAGATGTCTATTCTATATATAGAGAATTTATTGATTTCCATACTGGCTCAAATATAGTTTTCCCAATTTGCCACGCCTCTAGTAGCTCTATATGTGTGCCTATGAATATATTTCTATTTGAACAGTTGAGCGAAACTCCAGAGAAGTCAGGAGCACATTACAATATCTCTAGTTTCTACGCCAGTCAGACCTAGAAATACTCATAAAATTTTACCATTGCAAGGGTAATGATGAAGAAATTAACATAAGGATACATATAATATATATGCATAGCATTTCGCTTGAGAACTTATAATTTATAAATTAAAGTTTATTGCCGTCATTCAATGCGATTATCTAGAATTTATTGCGATCTCTATGGATATTTAATGTGTTCATAACGATTTATGCAACTTTGTTTTTATAATTTGTTAATTTATTGTTTAGCAAATGTATGCTAATTGTCATTCGTCTGATGTGTTTCTAGTGTATAAACATGTAAATGCAAATGTATTACAAATTGTTTATTATAAGCTCATAAATCAAGAAAAAACCACGCATATATCATATGAAGTTAATTGTGATATATTATATTTAGCATATGCATACATACATATGTATACTAAGCTTCCGATATGAGTAGCTATACATATATTCTTGCTTTTAAGACTTATGTGTATTTCCCCCCTCAACGAGCTGAATACGCATTAAAATCAACGCTAAAAGAAGCTCAAAATCTTTAAATAGGTCACGCACGCACACAGATGCCAAACTTTTGAGTACGAATCCAGATTTTAGCATACGCAGCATCCAAAAGCGCAGACCCAACCATACAAAATGCTACAAATATATATACAACTTATACATACAGACAGCAATAACAAGAAATGAACAGCGAAAGATTCTGGGCAAAGAGAAAAAACCCCAAATTGTTTATGTCGAGAGCTCGACCATAAAATACCCTCATATAAGTATATATACATGCATATGTATATATAACAAATCTAAGTTTATTAATCATAAGCTGTTGACTCAACTTTCATGAAAGTCACAAAGAGGGGCGTTTTTTTTTTTTTTTTTTTTTTTTTTTTTTTTTTTTTTTTTTTTTTTTGTTTATCACTAAACTTTGTCGCTCAACTCAGTCGAACTACAACATTCATAATTATATATTCATATTAAAGAAAAATACAAATATATACATCTATTAGCTGTACCCATATAGCTCATGTAATTATTATTAAAGGGTATACTGATGCCAAGAACTCATCGAAGAAAGCAACCTTCACGTCTGTTTTTCAGCTTAAGCAATTGCGCATGCGCAGTTTCGGCTTTGGCGTTGGCGTCTCTCTGAGTTATAATACCACTAGCAGAGGGTATGCTCGATTTACTCTTAAGCAACGTAACGCCCAAGCGAGAGGAGAGACAAGTTAGCTGCTTGTATAGACAAAATATGCATATAGTGGAATATATATGCATACATACATAACTGCGATCAAAATATTCTTCACAAAGTACTTTACTGTTAATCGACTGAAAAATGTGTGAAATGATTTCAAGATTTTCAGAATAGATATTACGAAATAATCAGACACTCATATGAGCCTTTTAGGTATAATACAATATATGAGTTATGATTTGAATGTAGCAAAGCCTGATGTAAATATTTGTCGAGTGGATCGAGAGATTCTTTTCAGTTTCCTTGAGGACTTATGGTATAAAAGTGAAGATCAATTTGAATAGAGCTTTGTAAGTATATAAGTTTCAATTATTTATTTATTTATTGTTACACAGAATTCTAAATAACAAGTTTTAAGCCAGAGCGACCAAGGCCTTCAGGCAGACGAGTTTCAATTATTCATAATTATTTATTTATGTAAACTTTTGTTTTTTTTTTTTTTATTCTTCATAATTTTGATTGATAAACTTTTCCGTTTGGCAAACAGCCTATATAATATCACTTCCCACGATTTCCAACAGCTCTCTCTCTCTCCCTCTCCCTCTTTCTCTCTTTCTTTATCCTTTGCAGCTTTTACACTCAGATACTGCTAAGCTCCATCTTCTAAAAGGTATTCAATATTCGTTATGCTCGTACCTTGATTTTTACCTTACGTTTTTTTTCACTTTAGTATTTTTGGTTTTATTTCCTTTTGTTTTGTTCGCTTTTGGCATGTTACAAATCTTTCGACATGGCTAAGGTCATTTCTCTTACTTTGGCCTACATATGTATCTTTCATATTTGGTTTACTTGTGGAGCGTGGATGCACGCTTCGGCTTGATCCAGCTCCAGCTCCAGCTGAGAAACGTTTTATGACATCAGAGAAAAGAGAAGCTGCTGCCGAGTGAGTTCTGTGCCGGCTCTGGCTGACGCTTGATTAATTGCATAATTTCAGTTTAAATTACACAAACAATTCATAAAGCGAAATTATTAATTTAAGCACACACGCCCAGCGCTGAATAAATGCAATTTTCATTTTATGTCTGCATTTATTTATTTTATATGTTGTTTTTTTTTTTTTTTTTTTCTCTCTCTCTTTTTGTTCCATTAATTTCAGCGTAAATAAATCGCAGTCCATTTGCTCGTTAGCATTATGAGTTATGCATATAAATACATATATACATATGTATATGTGTAGATTAAATATAATATATGAATTTAATAATACATGACAATCGATTAAGCAATCAATGATAAGCACTGGATACACACACACAATGCAATTAATATCGTTACGTTTTTATCGACAACGACAAATGCAAACAACATTGCAATTTCTTTTGCATAATCAGTTGATTAGGCAAATATATTTCTAATGGCCGTAATTAGTTTTTTCTGTTTGTTTTATTTTTGTTTTTCCTGCTATGAAACAAATTAATAATAGTAAATTATTCTCTTGTTGCTCAACTCAAATGCGAAAACCTCAAAACAGTTGTTCATAGAGTTCCCATAATTTGCAAAAATATTCGATCATATTTTCATTTCATTTAATAGATTCAGGGATTCAGGCTCTTAATCTATGGAAAATACAAGGCATCTAAATAGTAGTAGCTCTGAGACTGTAGACGAAAGCATTTTTTTCCCGATTTGGTTAAATTATTGGATATTCTTTGAGTGAGCTTATATTTTATTATTTTTATTTTATTTTTTTTTTATTTATTTTTTTTTTTTATTATTTTTTTTTATTTATTTTTTTTATTTATTTTTTATTTATTTTTTTATTTATTTTTTTTTTATTTATTTTTTTTTTATTTTTTTTTTATTTATTTATTTTTATTTATTTTTTTTTATTTATTTTTTTTATTTATTTTTTTTTATTTATTTTTTTTTATTTATTTTTTTTATTTATTTTATTTTATTTATTTTATTTTATTTATTTTTTATTTATTTTATTTTATTTTGTATATAGTTTATATTTGAATCTCAGTAAAACTAAGATTGCACAGAACAAATATGCTCGTTCACTTCTTGAACGAGTATTATTATGAACAATATTTTCGTTAAGATTTGCAGCGCTGATTCATCATGATTCGCTACACACATGGAGCCCCCCATATGTTCATCATATATAATTTTCTTATACATTATGTACATATATAATAATATTCTATATATAGAAATACTAAAAAAGTAAAAGCTAAGTTATATACATATATATATTTACTTTATATGATTATTCATTAGCAAACTAAGTCGCCGATCTTATCAGAAGAGTCCAGGTTATGGCAAAGCAACTGCCGTTGCATTTACCGTACATTATGTGTGTTTTGTTTTAGCTTTTGATTTTGTTCTCGCTCTTTGCTTTGCCTCGCGCTGCTGAAATACCCTGCACTCAGTCAAAGCTCTGTGCACAGACATATATATATGTATATATGTATAGGTGTGATTCATGCATTTTGGTAGATAATCAGAGTATGACCTCTCAGCACGAGCTTGTCTATGACTCAAAGTACATTGGCTGCACTCGCCAGCTGATTACAGGGTATCCCTTTAACGAGCAGCTGTGACTACTGTTGTTGTTGTTTTGTTTTTGTTTTGCTGCTTTGCGGCTGCTTAGCGCATCGCTGCATTATTGCCGCCGTTGTTATTGTTGTTGTTGTTGTTGTCGTTCTCGTCCTCGTCGTCGTCGTCTGATAAACCGTTAGCTCGACTCTACGCTCTTAACACCATTCAGTGCTGCAGTCGCTGCCTCTACCTCTGCCCCTACCGCTGCCTCTGCCTCTACCGCTGCCTCTGCTGTTTCACTCGTCTTTGCGTAGTCATTGCGAAAGTGCAGCCGCCCTCGGGGCTGGGTCCAACTTTCTGCAATGGCAGCCAAGACCAACCGTCAACCATCAACCGTCATTGTCATTTGTCAAACGCCACGCGGCGTTTTATGGAATGCACAAATATGCACACACAAACACACACACATATATATATATATATATACTCATGCATACAGGCGCACGCACGCACAACAACAGAGCAACACACAATGCAGCTCACAGCAGCAACAACAATTGCAGGCACATCAAAAAAAATATATATGTATAGGTATATGAAAAAAGTATGAAAAAAAGAGAGCGAACCCTAAAAAAAAATATAACAGAGAAAAAACTCATACTTTAGCGGTACCTTAATGCAAAAAGGGGCGTTGCCGTGCTGCCAAAGTGATTATGAAAAATGCACAACACGCGCAACGAGCTGCTGCAACAACAACAACAACAACACCATCATCATTATGATAATCAACAACAACAAGAAGAAGAAGAAGAAGAACAAGTACAATCAGAAACTCTGAATGAACCACGGAGCAGGATCCGCAAAAAAGGAACTGTGAAAATTAGCCAAGGCAGCATATAAAAAAAAATAATAATAATAAAAAATTCCTTTTGATCGATGTTCACGCTTTTGCAAAAGTCAATTCACATTATCAAACATATTATTCAAAATATGTGAGCAGAAAAATAACAAAAACCAAGCCATTAAATATCTGACCAAACATGATCAACTTTTTGATAGATTGTAAATATATATTATGCAATAATATGTAAGTACATTATTCTCTTGTTGTACAACTCAAATGCGAAAACCTCAAAACAGTTGTTCATAGAGTTCCCATAATTTGCAAAAATATTCGAATACATTTTCATTTCATTTAATAGATTCAGGGATTCAGGCTCTTAATCTATGGAAAATACAGGGCATCTAAATAGTAGTAGCTCTGAGACTGTAGACGAAAGCGTTTAAGTATATAATTAACACATTTAAAGTTGAGTTATGAAACATACATATATGTATATATATAGTAAATATGGCTTTTACAGTTCACTTTCTGCTTTAGCTAATTGCATTTTGGGTTCTTTTGAGTTCAAGCTTAATTAAAGATCACAATTGGAGATTTATAAAATTCTCTTTCTCTCCCTCTCTCTCTTGCTATTGTAATTAAGTTTTTGTTTTATTTTATAGGACTTTATCTTTATCTCATTCTTTCTCTGCTTGTCTTTCCCTCTATATAACTCTTTCTCGCTATTCATATGATGTTCTCTTTCTACAGATCGTTTTCTCTCTCAGTTTCTCTCTATATCTGTCTCCATCTAAGTAAGGGCTTATCGCTTTATTTCTTTGTGTTTCTTTCTCTCTCTCTCTCTCTCTCTCTTCTGCCTCTGATTTTCTCTCACTCTTTTCCTATCCGTGTCGACATTCAGCGCTCCATTCTCTTTCTCTAGCTATTTCTGTATATTTATAATTCTCTGTCTCCTATTCCTCTCAATATATCTCTCTCTCCGTCTCTCTCTTTCTGACTATTAGTCTCTCACTCTCTTTCCCTTTGACTTTCCATTTTTCTCACTATTTTCACTGCTTGTTTACAAGCCTCTCTTTGTCTCTCCCTGTCGCTCACTTTCTCTATCTCTCATTTCTTTATGTGCCATTCTCTCTCTCTCTCTCTCTCTCTCTCTCTCTCTCTAAGCTCCTCTCTCTTTATTTATCTATGTATGTATCATTATCTTAGTATCATTATATTTAACTCCCTTTCTCTATCGATTTGTCTCTTTCTGTCTCTATCCTCACCCCAATTCTCTCCTTTTCTCAACTCCCTTTCTCTATCGATTTGTCTCTCTCTGTCTCTATCCTCACCCCAATTCTCTCCTTTTCTCAACCTCCCTTCCATTCTACTCACTAACCCAAAGTACATCGCTTGACATTCAATCTGTTGTTACCAAGCATTGGCGACCTTTCAAGTTGACGTCCAATGAAATTTGATGCCAATCAAATTACCATAAATCACTTTACAACACTTACTACATTAAGTAGCTTCGATTAGAACGTATTGCTTTTAGATATAGGCAATATAAATTCTCGCAAACACAAATCGTAAAATACGTTTCACAATGTCTTACTCATATATTTCTCAGTTTCGCAATATGAATAAAATTAGAGATACAGTTATGACCAAAAATAATTCTAGGCACACAACTCTATTCAAGAGGAGAGACAACAAAAAAAAAAAAAAAAAAAAAAACAACTAAAAATTTTACAAATTCATAACAACAACAACAACAACAACGACAATCATCAAGTTTCATTGAACTTCTGTTTGTTGTTGCTTTTTCAGCTTGAGATATTTTGCTTGAATGTTTCGGTCAAACGAAGACTATCTTTAGATTTTACGAGTGTGTGTGCCTGGGTATGGGTGTGCGTGTGTGTGTGTGTGTGTGTGTGTCTATCTATCACAAGTGCACAACATGTCAAAATAATAAACGAAAATAACTTGTCACTTGTTGGCGAGGCGCAGAGTGAAAGAGCGACAGTTAAGACAGTTTGGACAAATGGACGGACGGACAGGCAGACGGACAGACAGAGGCGGTTGCCGATTGTATGGCTGGGGCCGTGTGTCGGGGGCGTGGCATGATGTACATATGTCATTGCTCCCGGTATTATTAAATGGTCACTGTATCTATAGCCCTCTCTTTCTCTCTATATGTGTGTGTATGTGTATGTGTGTGCGTGTGCGTGTTGTGTGTGTGTGTTGTCATCGGCGCTTGTCAAATTGTAGCCTAGATTTGATTTTTATTTGTTTGTTCTTTTCATTTTCGAGTTTGACTGCGCGTGCGTGTGTGTGTGTGTGTGATTGCCTGTATCTGTGTGTGCGTGTGTGCATTTGATTGACGCGTGTAAATTGACACCAAAAAAAATTGGATAGAATTCAATGTCTGGGACTCAACGGCCCACAGGCCCACAGTTCACTTGTTTATCACTTGTCAAAAATCATAATCATCAAACAGCAGAAACTTATAATTCTGTTTCGTTTTCTATAATTATGATTAGAAGAGAGCTAACCGAATCAACGGTTCTTTTGTAATCTACTTACATTAGCGGTAATTTTGGTTTGCCATCTCTCTCCCTCTCCCTCTCACTCACGCTCTCTTTTTACTGTTCATCTGGCAATCTGTCTGCACTTGTAGTGTAGCCAAATTTAATGAACTTTTCATTTTGTTGCAGGCATTGCATTGCTGCTGCTGCTGCTGTTGCTGCTGTTCCTAATTTTTGTGTTTTTTTTGTAAGAACTTTTAATTGGATTTACCTATTAAGCGGCAAGCGGCAAGCGCCTGCAAGCCGCGCACAATTGATGAAAATTGTTAAGCTCTGCTCTAATTGGTTTCGGCTACCTCCATTCTATACCAAGCCGAGCCACGGCCATAGCTGAGGCGCTGGCTTCGCTTTTGCCACGGCCAGGGGAAGCTGGGGAAGGCGATGGCATAGCTAATTAGGCGTAATTAAGTACGCCGCGTACAGCGAGCGTTGCGACCCACAACAACTCGCCGGCTGCAATAGCCGCCACAAAGGCCAAGCCCAAGCCCAAGCTCGAACCCAAATCCAATCGAAATCCCAAGCTCGAGCTCGAGCCGAAAAAGAAGCGAGACCTGCAGTTGAGGATCTAATTGAAAGATAGCGACAAAGTGCAGCTAGTTCGGAAATTACCTATTGGAAAAGCGAACAGCATTTAGTTGCGATGAGTAATGCAAGGCAAGAACAAGAAGACAACTGCTAGATACCCTGTAGGCAACATAGATATGCATAAATGTAGTTTTACATTTTTCAGATTATATTAAACGCGAATAGTATTATTTTTAACTACTTATAAGTGAGATATATATATGTATGTATGTGTGCAGCACAGAAGAGAGTATTTAGTCAACAGAAATAATATTAATCAATCAATAATCAATATTATATAACCACTCGTATATCGAATATATAACAAAAATCAAAAATGTATGAAATACTCATAAAACGAATAGGCTCTTTTTTTACGAATAAATATAGATATAATATGTCAAAAAAATAAATATATTTATGTACATATGCATATGTGAAGCATAATATGAAGTTAACTTAATATTTGTTTTTTTTATAAGTAACATAAATTTTTAACATTTTTCTTTCTTTCAAGAAAAAAAAAAAAATGTAATAAAAAAAAAGATACAAAATAAAATACAAGAAAAAAAAAATTAAATAAAATTATAAATAAATTATTAAATAAAAAAAGTTAATAAATTATTAATTTAAAAAAATATTATTAAATAAAAAAATAAATGAATTATAAATTACAAAAACAAATAGATAAACACATACATTAACAATTAAAAATAAAAATAGATAAATAAAAAAATAAAAAATATATATAAATAAATAAAAATATAAACAAATAAAAAAAATATAAATAAATAAAAAATATAAATAAATAAAAAAATATACAAAAATAAAAAATATACAAAAATAAAAAAATATACAAAAATAAAAAATATAAATAAATTAAACAAATATGTTTACCTCAATATTCACTTCAGACTATATTCTATATATTATGTTTATACATATATATTATGATTTTACTAGCCAAAATTTTGTGAGCGATTGCCTGATCATTTCAGCTTTTCATAATAATATTTATATTTTTATATTTATATCATTTTATTTATTGTCAATTTTAAGCTTTAGAAGACTTCAATATTCTTACATGAGCTGCCCACAATAATTTTCACTTTCTTTTAGTTGATGGTATACAACCAGCACAATATTTCCCATGAATGCACAAAGAGAGAAATGTATATAATTACATATACATACATACATACATATGTATGTATGTATATAAACATGTGTGCGTTCTGGTATTTATCTATGGATGCGTTGCTCTGATGTTTCAATGGGGCGTATACTTGTTATTTATTGGTTCCGGATAAATACATTGCTCGACTTGGCGGCTACTTAATTTTTGTAATTGACCTGCACTGTCAGTGACGCCAGCAGAGGCAGAGGCAGAGGTAGAGGTAGAGGCAGCAACAGCAACAGCAGAGGGAGCACCACCGAGAAGCAGAGCTGCCCACGGGGCCCAAAAGGTTGGCTCGTTGATCCACTTTCAGTTCCGTTTCATGGCTGTTGCTGGATGTTGATTTGGAAGAGTTTTCGCAGTCGACAGTCGTCGGCATCTTGTCATCAGTGTCAGCCTTAGTGACAGCCAGCTCAGACATAAGCCGAAGCGGTACATCAGCAAGAAAGTGAGCGAAAGAGAGGCATAGAGCAGTCATTCACTATTGCTGTCACTCCCTGTCAACGGCAGACAGCAGCAGCAGCAGCCAGTGCGCCTATTCTGGCCAATATAATACTCCTCTGCTATATGCATATTTGTAGGGTATAGATCTTAATCTAAAAGCGCTTTACTAACTAATCGAAATATTTTATTATTATTAGGACTGTAATAAATTGAATTTATAATTTGTAGCAAAGATTTATATAACAAAAAATGTCCAAATAAAATATTGTATATGTACTTTGATCAATTTATTGTGAAGCTGTGAAAACTAAGTTTGAATTTCACATAAAATTCAGTTTTTATTTTAGTACATAAAGTTATATTTATTATTGTTTTATTTTTATTTATTATTATACTTCTATATATTATTTTACTAGTATTTTAATTTATTATTATTTTTTTAATTGATTTATATTTTTATTATTTTTTATTGTTTATTAATTTTTAATGTTTATTATTATTTATTATTTTATTTTTATTTTTCAGTATTTTCATTTTCTGTGTTATAATTTTTTTAATTCATTATTTTTATTTTATTTTATTATTTAATTATTTTATTATTTATTATTATTTACTATTTTTTTTATTATTTTTATTTTTTTATCATTTTATTTTTTTTATTATTTTTATTTTTTTATTATTTTTATTTTTTTTTATCATTTTATTTTGTTTATTATTTTTATTTTTTATTTTTTTATTATTTTTATTATTTTTATTTTTTTTTACATGTTTTTTTATTATTTACTATTTTATTTTTATTTGAAATTAAAAAAAAAAATGGTATTTATTATTTTATATAAAACATTTTAGTTAGAGCATTAACAATTTGAGTATGCTGCAGCTGGCAAATAAGTTTCTAGTTGTTATTAGCTTTTAAACTAAGAGCATTGTATATTGTATTGTATATTATTGCCTGTTTCCGTTATGAGGTGCTCTGAACCTGGAGGTTGAAGGTGTAGGCAGAAGGCAGAAAGGCAGACGCCAAAGAGACTCACAACAGCCGCAGAGAATAAAACTACAGAAAATTAAATATATACAGCAGACCGAGTTGATTGGGGGCAGACGCCGATGACGTTGACTTGACGATGATGATGATGATGATGATGTAGATGTAGATGTAGATGTAGATGTAGATGTGGATGTGAATGTGGAATGATGTTGCTGCTGTTGATGGTGACGCTGTGAAGTGCACTTTTATGCGAATATACATATGTATATGCATACATATTTACATGTTACATATATAAATATAGCAAGCACTTAGACAGCTGGGCGTAGGTCGAGTACACACCTCTCTTTAGTGCCGTTGTCTTTTCATACTCAACTCAATTAAATTGTGTCATATATATGTATGTATATGTACATAAATATACACATACCTACATATATACATATATGTGCATATGTGTATTTGTGTATAGGGTATATCAACATTACACATGTGCAATAAAACCCGCTGACAATTATGGCAAATAATGGAGTGCGGATTAGGTCATGCATAGCCAAATGGCCAACGACTCTAACGGAGCAGCAACTGTAGCTACCGCTGCTGCTGCTGCTGCTGCCGCTGCTGCTGCTGCTGCCGCTGCTGCTGCTGCTGCTGCTGCCGCTGCTGCTGCTGCTGCTGCTGCTGCTGCTACTGTTATTGCTGCCAATGACCCAAAGCGTTCAATGAACGTCGTACGCAACAATTCAAAACAACAACAAATTCAGGCATTGACATTGTGAGAGCCGTCGCATTGCGTAAAAGATACAAAACAAAAAAAAAGAAGAAAAAAAACTGCAAAGCGAATTTCAAATGCTGCCTCGCGGCGGCTGTGTTTTCATTTTTGTTCAGACGAATGTCAAAGCCACAGCTATGTATGTCCTACCCAACCCACACACACACACACACACACACACAATCTCTCTCTCTCTCTCTCTCTCTCTCACACACACACTCAAACTTTATGTTTTTGCACTTCTGTTTTGGCTCACAAAATGCGCCAAAGTGGAAAATCGTTTACGATCACAAAACCGATAAACGTCAATGAGAGGGAGAGATCAAGAGCGAGAGAGACAGAGATAGCAGACGAGCTGCGATCTGTAGTTCAAAAACTGGGCATGGCACGTTACTGACTACACTCGCGGTCACTCGTCTATATTCATTTGGTTGGTGGAACTAGTTTTTGATTGTTTTGCTGTTGTTGTGCTCTACTCTATACAAAACTGATTGTAAGTCAGTTGTAAGACTGCAGCGAAACCTTGTCAATGTCAAATAGCACAGATAATCTCTAGATAATCCCTAAGATAAACTCAATCTTATAGTTGAGGTTGCAGCTACTGCATGCTGCAGCTGGAATGTGCTCACAAATTCTGACATAATTGAGCTGAACTTGATTCTGAATGTTTATAGTCTATTAAATATATATACAGAATATGCTATATGTGTATATGTATATGGCACAGTATTCCCCGGTCCAGTTTCCTGTGACTTTTGCCCAACCCAAAACTCAAAACGAAGGACGACGCAATGATTGACGGAATAAGAGACGGCATATAAGGATTAGCTGAAGATCATGGAAATATGTTTAGACCTTTCGAGGATTTGAAAAAATATGTGATGGGGATTAATTTCATGATAGATTAGAGATAAATCTAATAAAAAAAATTTGCAATAAATCAAAAGACGATTTCAACTTTTTACCAATGCAATTGCATTTAACTCTCTCTCTCTCTCTATCTCTCTCTCTCTCTCTGTGTCTCTCTATATCCCTCTCATAAATTAAAAGCAAAAGTGAAATTTCAATACAACTACAGAAACAACAAAAAATTAGCAAAACAACAGCCATAAAAATTGTCAACGCTTCTAAGCGCCCCAAACAAATAAAAGTGAAAATATTACACACGAGCTTATAGCTAGTTATTTGTTATTTGTTGTTGTTGTTGTTGTTGTTGTTGGTCTCTAATTTGAATATTAAACAAAGAGCCACAGCAAAAATGCAGCTTTAAAAAAAAAACGAGACAAATTTAAATAAAAATACACAAATACAACAAAATATACAAAAAAATATGACTAAAAGTAACAGTGCTTAAAGCGGAAGTAGCCGACTGAATGATACTCTGTAAAAAGTAAGCAAACTTATTTATGCTTTCATTATTTATTAAAATTTATTTGACAAACTTTTTTTGTACAAAATTTCAAAGAAAACGTAAAGAGATCAATGTTTTTTTTTTTAATTATGAAGTTTTTAAACATAAAAATTGCTTATGCCAAGGACCAGCTGATATTGTGAAAAGATAAATGGATTAAGTAAAAGAGTTCCTCAAGGGCCTATTAAAAAAAAAAAAATATTTTAAGATTGTCTTACATTTATAAATTATAATATAAGGCATTTAATTTTGTGCCCAGAGAAGAATACAATAATAATATGTTTTCCATATACTACATACATAAATATAAAACCTAATATATATGTACATATAATTCTCATACAAATCATTAGCAAATCTTGAATTTTGCTGCCCAACAATTGCAGCTCCAATCCAATCCAATCCATGCATTCATTTAATTCAGTTTTCTTCGATCATAATACCCTAGTTTTCACCCACTTACCGCCATGCACAGGGTATTTAAGATATGCGAGCCACATAACATGAACTTGCGCTTTTTATTCGCCCATTGGCTTTCTCGACTCGACTCGACTCGACTCGACGGGTCGGTCGGTCGCCCCAGCACTTTGACATTTGCACACATGACCGCACTGAGGCGCCCGGCCACGCCCCTTGCCCACTTAGAGAGCGAAAATGAAATGCGGCCAAGCCGACTAAGCGGCTACCCTGCTCGGCCGCCGCATGCAGCACTTAACGTTGCACGCATCTTAAAGATATATATATTTTTTTTCTCTTTTACTATTTTAGCTGTTGCCGTTGCTTTTGCTTTATCTGCTTGTGCTTCTTCTTCTTCTTCTGCTTCTTTCATTATTGCTTGACTATTTCACTTGGCAATTAGTCGGCCATTTTCATTCATAATTGCCACATGACACGCATAAGTAGTTGCCTCAAATGGCAACCACGTCTTCCATCTGCCATCTCCGTCTCCCAACGCCTTCTCCATCACTCAGCGTCAATCTTCAATTCAAACTGAGCTCATCTCATCTGCACCTCAGCGTGGCCGACGCCAGCGCCAAACCTCATTATGATCATTAGCACAGCTCTAATGCCATCAGTCTGTCTAGCTGTCTGTCCGGCCATTCAGTCATTCAGTCATCCAGTCTGAATACATTCGTATCTTTAGCTATTCGTATTTGAATCTCCTTTTCTAGTCATGCGACTAGCACTCAAACTCAATTGTTTTCTGATATTATGAACTATATATAAACGATAATGAATTCAGTACATAGTAGATATGTATATGTAGTGGTAGATGCATTCTTAATAAGAGATAAGTTAAGTTAAACTCGTGATATGTGGCTGACGCACAACTATATCATCTATAGATCATATATCATATATGTACATATAGATAATATACCATATATAAATGCTTCTATATAAGAAGAATATATTAGATATTATATTTATCTATAAGATTGTACCTGCCCTCAAATCTCCAGTTCTGAAATAATCTTGAGAGATCTCATTATTAAATTTGACAACTAATTCGAATATTATTTTTTTGTCAGGGATGTAACTTAAATGGAACTACGAATAAAATAACATGGTTCACATTACTCAGAACTAATCTCACAATCCCAACCATCAACTAACTCTGAGTCATAAAGGTTTTGGTGCAAAGGGTATTCGAACCACGGCGCACTCTAAATATATCTTTAGATTTTACTTTTCATTTTGTTTCGCTTATTATCATAATTATTTCGATTGCATTTCGTGTGCTCGTTTTAACAAATTGATTTGTCTTTGTTTTCCTTTTTTTTATTATTATTTTTGATTTGTAATTTTTAAGTTTGTTCTTCGTTTGTTTTGAATTCTTTTGCTTTTGTGGCCTTTGGCGATCGTGGCCCAAAGTGTCGAAAGAACAAACGTATAGAAGCCAAGGTCTATGGCTCAATTAGAGCATAATCATGCCCAAAAGAAACAAATAAAATGTAAGAAATTAACGAATATTGAATGCCCTCTCAAATGCTGCAACATCTCCGAAGGAGTGGACTATATAGACTACGATAATACAACTAAGTATAAATGAATAATCAAAGACTTGAGCCTCAACTTTCGTAAGCTTAAGGGGAATGCTAAAAAATGTATATACATTACTGCCTTGTACTTGACTCTAATTCATGTTTTTTCTTTTGTAATCAGATTAACATTGAGTCAAACTATTACGACAATTGTCTCGAGTCTAGACCTTTGAGTTAAGTCAAAGATTAATTAAATGCGAACGCAATTCCACGGGGCATTGGAGTTGACCGCCGTCCCAAGCATTGTGTTACACCAATGTACATATACATACATATATACAACATGTTATATACAGTTGTGCTCATATATGTATATGTTGTTATGTATTGGTGTAATAGCCATTGTCAATCCCAGCGCAGTTGCCAGTTTCGGAATAATAATAATGATAATGATAATGAAGACAACACGCAGAGCAGACAGCGAGCAAGGCACTTGCAAAATTAATGGCACCGTTTTGCATTGCCAATTGCTATTAGGATGAAAGGGAGAGAGAGCACTATAGAAATAGAGAGAGAGAGAGCACTATAGAGAGAGAGAAACGAGAAAGGAAGAGATAGAGGGCCCGATAGAGATATACAAGAAAAGAGAGAGACATAGAAGAAAGAATACAAAAAATTAGATAAGGAAAGACAGAAAGAGGGAGTCAGACAGACAGAGAGAGAGAGGGAGAGAGAGAGAGAGGAGAGAGAGAGAGAGAGAGAGAGAGACAGAGAGAGAGAGAGAGAGAGACAGAGAGAGGACAGGAGAGAGAGGAGAGAGCAGAGAGAGATAGAGAGAGAGAGAGGAGAGAGAGAAGAGAGAGAGAGCGAGATGAGAGGCGAGAGAGAGAGAGAGAGAGAGAGAGAGAGAGAGAGAGAGCGGGGTTGACAGACAGAGGAGATAGAGAGAACATACAATCTATATTAGTGAGTGAATGCGTTACACTAAAAAAAAAAATGTTATGCAGTCTCTCTAAGCTCGTATATAAGTTAAGACTTTCGACGATCTAAGGAGGCTGGAGAGTCTAGTCAGACATTCAAGGGGAGAACCTAACGAGTAGAACAGATTTAGTTCAGTTTATATTCGGACTAGAAAGAGTTTAGACCAAATTATATAAAATATATTATTTCATATTCATATAAACAAAAATCAGTCAGAGAATCTATTAAGAAAAAGTTCGCAATGTCCGACCACAAAATTATCCAGAATATTAAATATATAACACCATAAATTCATTGTTAAAGTGTATCCAAAATATAAGATATTTCTGCATACTTCAAAAAGGCAATCGAAATACCAAATTTCGCAGCTCCAGCTCATACAAAAAAAATAAATCAACCTGATTGGACTCACATAGTACTCCTGATCAAGTGTAGATACATATATGTATGTATATTTTTATGATGTCGGTCACATACCCGATTGTATTTGGCATAAAGATTAAATTAATAAAAATACAAATTAAACCACAAAATACAGGCCAACACTAATAAATGCTATAAATAGATATAATTTTTAATACTTTTTCTGTTTAATTAATATCAGCAAATGGTTTAGTCAGCCTGATAGACATACTGTTTGGATGTATAAAATGTTATTGCTCTTCTAGGAATCAATAAACATTTTACAAGTTTATAATATTTTTAAAAAAATATTTAACATTTATGTTTTGCACATTTCTGAAATTCTTGCCTTAAATCTTGAATTTTATTTCTGGACAGTGAAGCCTTGGATAGTAGATGGTATATCACTATTTTGCTCAGTGTATTCGAATGTACATAGATGCAGATTTGAGCTAAGCCCTTGGCCGCCCTTTTTGATATGGATGTGCTGTGCTTGTGTTGGTGGTGCTAGTGGTGTTGGTGGTGTTGGTGGCGTTGGTGTGGGAAACTGAAATTCAAGCATGGCCAATGTTATTTTCCATTGTTTCGTTGCTGCATTTTAATTAGCAAATGCAACTCACACGACAGCGTCACACTACAAAAGCAGATATACACGCACACACATGTATATATAGTATATATGTACATATATATATGTGTATATATAGATACACACTCGTCTGTCAGCCAAGTTTTAGCCACAAAACGCAGTTGCTGGCAATTGTTGTTGTACATTGAACTTTAAATTGCTTGCCACACGAAAAATTGAAACGCACGTAGGACCCAAGAAATGCTGCGGCCATGTGCAACATGTTGCAACATGTTACTGCCGTCGTTGTGTTGTCTGTCCGTTGGCCCCTTTGGTCCAGCAACATGTTGCGTTTCTATCGTTGTTCGCAACATTTTCGCAACAACAGCAACAACAACAACAACAGCAAAAGAAATTGTAAATGGTAAGTGGTAAAATGTAAATGAAAATGAGCTTGTAATTTTCAAGCAGGAAAACAATTGCAGCAATGCAGGCAGGCAGGCAGGCAGGCAACACCAACAACAACAACCTCAAAATCAATTAAAAGAGAAAAAAAAAAACAACAAAAATTGCGTAAAAGCTTGGCAGCTACAAGAAAATGAAAAACGATTTGAAGTGCAACCTGGCAGCCAGTCACTCAATCAGCGACCCGAATTGCATGCAATCGTGTTTATGATCCGCCGCCACCACTCCCCACAGCCCACTCCAGGCTCCCTACCACCCGCCTGCACCACTCACTCCACCAGCAATCGAATCGATTCGAATCGAATTGCAGCTTAATTGTTGTCATAAATATAGTATTACAATCAAACAGTAAATCAAAACTGATGTAAACCGGGAAAACCCTGTGGGAACTGTTCTCATCTGAACTTAATCCAGCTACTGTTTGATGGCACTTGAAACCACTCTCGAGCCACTTCAAGCACTAAGCTAAACATGTACACAATTTTGTTAAATAAATTGAAAAAAAAAAACATCACATATGTATACAGCAATTGGTTATACGATATGTTAGCTAATAGAGTTTAGCTAATAAATGTATCGATTTCAATTTATGAGAATCGCATAGAAGCGGTATAAATAGGTATATCGAAGTACTCTGTTCGAGTTTAGTTATTTAAGTACCAAAACATAACGTAAAATCTATACAAATAAAAGCAGTATCTCTCTCAAGATCTCAGGACCTATAAGAGCTAGAGACTTGGAATTTGTTGTAGATCTTTTTAGAGCTATATATAGTTATAGTTTGTTTAAAAAAAAACATTATTAATTATTTACATTAAATGCTTTAGGTTTTCTATGTATTGTTAAGTTTTTTATATTTTTGTGCATTTCATTAATCTCACAATTTTTTTTTTTTTTTTTTTTTTTTTTTTTTTTTTTTTTTTTTTAAGTAAAGAGTGAGTTTTTTTTTTAAACATATTTTCAGTTTAGCATAAAACTTTGAATATTTTTTTCCTAGCTCAACCACAAGTTTTTTTGAATAACTACTAGATAGATACATATATGATAGATGCACATATAGATATAGAGATAAAAGATATACCTATTTGAGTGTATTTATATGTATATCTTTTATATGTATGTCTAAATAGCAGTGGAACAACGTGGACATTTATACACACATGTATGTACATATACGTATATCTGTGTGTGTGTGTGCATGTCCAAATATATGTATATAGTGCTATATTGTGTACCGGGAGAGCTCCCTGGCAACATTTGCATGCAAAGCGCAATAGCGTCTGGAATTTTTAGCATTGTAGACAATTGGCGTCTGTGCGGATTGTTTAGATACTTTTTTTTTTTTTTGTATCTCTCTTTTTGTGCCGAGACGCAAAACTGAAAGCTGAGCTGCTCAGTGCATTGACACGTTCTGCGTTTGGCTTTACACTTTAATCGAGTATGGCAAATATTTATAGATAACTTATCACAGCTGGATGCGCTACAGCGCTGGACTATAGTTGCCAACTGAGGGCTTCAAGATACATGTAAAAGATATACATATTAAGAGCCATTCCTAAGATTCATTACGAAATCGGAAGATTTTTCAAAATGTTCGAGATGAACATAGAGTAGATTAAGTTTGTCTGCTGGAGTTTTCCCTTCGCTGGCCTTATTCAATGAAATTTTTGAGATCTTAGGAAGAGAGAAAAGCCTACATCTTCTATATCTATGTAAATGGAACGAAATTGCTTGAATAGTTGAAGTTTTTAAATGTATTGAGAGGCGTGGCACATAGACTTCAGTTTATATTGGCGCTTGAGCGAGCATTACGCCGTCGTTGACATCCCATCGGCATCGTTCTTAGTTTATTTATAAATTTTTATCAGCAAATTGTTGCAATCGCCGCTGACGCAGCGCCAGTTCACGTCTTTCTTTCAATTTCAACTATGCGCTAACAATAGCCACAATGAGCACTAAGAAGAGTGAAATGCGAAACGATTAGCTGAATACACTAACCGAGCTGAGGAGCTATGATGCAGCAGCTAGTAATAATAGATGAAACTGAAATGATAATTATATACATATATGTATATGTATGTACATATACCCTATTTCTAGTCTAGGCAAATTCAAATTCTTTCTACACAGCTCAAACCAAATAATTTATCAGTTAATCTATTTTTCAGCCAGCTTGGCTTGTTTTGCTTTAGTGCCCGCAATTGTTCCTTGGAAAGAGCCGTAATTACTATTTTGGACTGACAAATCTATCGAACATGCTCCATATCGCATAACCAGATCGAGAAGAAAACATACATTTGCATAGGGTATTTAATCTACGGCTCAATGGACAGCTGTTCCTTTGCTTATTTTTATTGTTCTGTGCTCTGTCAGATCTATGGCTGTCCGTTTTGTTTCGTCTCGGTCGCGTCTCGTGGCATTCCGACAGCGAGTCGCATTACGCAGATAAATAAGCAAACAAACAAGCAAATGACAACAACAACAATGACAACAACAACAACAGCACAAACATAATGAAAACGCAATGTGAGCAACTGATAAAGTCTCATCGAGATGCGAGATGTCAGAGTAAAAGACCTGCAGTAAATATACACATACATATATCTGTATACATATGTGTGTGTTTTTGTGTGTGTATGGCCAAGTATACACACATATACATACATACTTGGGCATAATCTCTCTTCTGTTGAGAACAAATCATTTGAAGCCTATTTCTTCATAGATTTTGTATAGAAAACTAAAGTTATTCAAGGCCACGCAACAGTCAATGGAAGAAGAAGAACAGATATTCACGTACCTTATCTAATGTGAACAAAACATACAATTTATGCGTGATTAGCATTAACGTTAGCGGAGCAAAAGTAAAGGACAGGGGAGATCGAATACAGAAATTTAAATACTAATTTTAATATAAAATAATCGAATATTTTCTTTACATAAATAGATAATTTTATTATAATTTTTTTTATTCAATTTTGGTTTAGTTATTTATTTTTAATTATTTTATGGCGTCAAATGATAATATAAATATTATTTTATTTATTGTATTATTAATTATAAATTATATTATTTAATTTATTAGATATTGATGCATTTTACTAGTCCATATTATTCATATTATTCGCGCAGCTAGCACTTGCCGTATAAAGCCTACACTTTACCTGTTTTGCATACTTGGTTGCTCTATTTTTTTTTCTTTTCATTAACAAAAAAAATAAATAAAAGTAAAAAAAAAAAAACGTTTTGTTTGTACAATTAATTTCAAGTTAATTAAAAGTTGTAATTCACTAAGCAAACACCTGATGACTGTGTGCAAAAGTGAGACAGAGACAAGTAGAGGGAGAGAGAGAGCGCGATTAAGCGCCAGGCAGATGTAAAGGCAGGGAGTGAGTGAGTGAGTGAGTGAGAGAGAAAGAGAGATAAAAAAATATAAGAAGGCAGCGCCAGACACTTGACTGACAACCTGTTGATCTTTTGTAGTATTTGGCGCAGCAATAGACACACACACACACACACACACAGACACACACACACACATACACAAACACACAGACTTACTATGCATAAAGACAGCGCTGGGCGGACATGTGGCATGCTAATTAGCTGTTTTTGCAGCGCTTGTTTGGCGCTGTTGCAAAAGACTCAATAACAAAAGTCACTCAAATGTCAAGAGAAACAAATAAACTGCAAAACTTCATCAAAGTGCAACAGTTGCAATCATTTTTTTTTTTTTCTCTATTATTTTTCATTTTCCCTTTCGATTTTCTCTTTCTCAAATGAAACATAATCTACTTGCGAAAGAACTTCTGATGTATATGAAATATATATGTATATATAAGGATAAGTGTATCGGTACTATAATACTATCAATAATTGTTTATTAACCATAGGTAAACCTAGCCAATTGTTTGAATGTTTGTGGCATATACTTGCGGCCTTGTTGTTGTTTTTGTATTTCAGCGTCAGCTTACCTAAAATGAAAAAAAAAAGAGAAAAACACACATTATTAGTTATATTATTTTTATAAGCTATATATGTATATGTATTTTATAAAATGTTTGGGAGGAAGCAACTGCTCGAGTAAGAGATAATAAGACTAAGACAGACAGAAACAGGAGAAGCAGGAAAGCAAGAAAGAGAGAGAAGCACACAAAGAGAGATAGGGGAGTAAATAATTAGACAAAGAATGGAGCAGATGTACAAAACTAGTAACTATTCTATATAGTATGTATTCCGTTTTGGTTTAAGAGTAAAACTAACTAATATTATGGGAATGTCACATAGACATATAAATAATATATACAAAATATACATATATGAATTTATGTCTGCTTGTATATATGTATATGGCATGATTTATACAATAAACCTATTCCATAATTATAACGGTCATACATATATAGACAAGAGATACTAGCGTGAAAACAATCTAGCTGGAAATCTGGCTTGATATAAGCGTCACTTTGCTGTCTCTCTCTCTCTCACACACACTCACGTGCACTTTCTCTCTTTTTGTTGTATATTCGCCAATACTAACCACGACGACCTTGACAATGCCTTTTGTATGGAGTACATATGTATGTGCGTATACAAAATACATATATAAATATATGTGTATGTATATTTGTTTGACACATATATAATTAATAAAGGCAACAAATTATATATACTTTTGTTTGTCAATGCATTGTTTCAGGTACAATTTATTTTATTTTTTGCTTATTTTTTTTTTTTATTTTTTACTGTTGATAATCAGAATACAAATTAAAGCAAAAATTGCAAAAAAATAAATAAATAAAATTAAATAAAATAAAAATACAATTGATATGCCTTATTTGTACATGCACAACTATAATATATATTATATATATTTTTATATAATATATATTATATATATTTTTATATAATATATATATGTTCATGTTTTTGCTGTGTCTTGAGGACTGCGTCACCGGATGTCAAAAAAAAAAAAAAAAATTATTTATATATATGTATGTATATGTACATATATGTATGTAGCAATTGTCATGTGCTGATATTGATGCTTCCCATATAGAAATTAAAGAGCATTAACAAAGTCAACCAAATGAAAATGAAAAGAAATTAGTAAGCATGACGGAATTTGTCGGACTGTGTGTAAGTGTGTGTGCGAGTGTATTGTTCAGGGTCAACTGAAACACACACACACATGCACATTTCACATACATTCATAGAAACGGGCTTATCTTACATTGCCTTATCTGGCTGACCAGGCGAGAACAACTCCCAAAACTCAGCAAAGCAATAGAAAAACGAACACGAAAACACCAACAACAACAACAACAACCGATCACGCAAGAAAGTAAGAAATTACAAATTTATGGCGCATTCATTGTCATCGACGCGTCGTCTGCCTTTTTCTCTCTCGCTCTCACTCGCCCACTTCATCTCGCTCTCGCTCGCTCTCTCTCTCTCTCTGATCTTTGCCATGGCATCTTCTGAAGTCTCACTTTTCTCTGGCTCTATCGCATTCTTCTTCGTTCGATACTCCAGCGTCAGCCTCAGCCTTAGCCACAGCTTTAATATGGCTTGCAATGAGTCATAGCAGCTAAGCAACAACAACAACAACAACGACAACAACAACAACAATAAGTCACAATTGTTGGCAACGCCGTCAAGTAGCGCAGTTGAGGAGATCTTTCGTCTCATTATACTCAAACAGAGCTACCCTATAAAAGTAATGATGAGCTCTGAGTGAAGAACTTAACTTAATCTGTTCTATATATAAGTATATAGTATATATTTAATTGTACTTAATTTACTTTAAACTTGATATATTAGCTAGTATCGATACTTTTCCATAGGCAACTGCAGTGCGAGGTATCTTGTCTGGTTCATTCTGACTCGTTTTCTCAACTTTGTTTTTGGTGCTGCTTTTTGTATTTCGTTTTCTTTTTAAGCTTTTTGTTTTGTTTTGTTTTGTTTTTGTAGTCAATTGCCGTAGCGTTGCCGTTGCCGCTCGATCAACCTTTGCAAATGACCCAAATTTGGCGCAATATTCACAATCGCTTCGACTCCAACTGCGACGGCGACGGCGACTTCGATTTCGATTTCGACTCCAACTTGGACTTCGAATTCGACTGCGGCTTGGAGCTTGGCACTTGGCGCACTTGTCGTGCAGCAGCAGTTGAGCGCGTTGCTTGGTATTTGGGTTTATTGGGGTTCGCTTGGGTCTCTTGAACTGCTTTTTTTCTTCTTCTGTCTCCCTCTCTCTCTCTCTTTCCACTGGCTACACTTACAATGGGAGTTATAGTTCTGTAACGCTATACGTGACGCATAAGAGGGGATGCTCAAAGATAGATGATAATTATATATCTCATATCTCATATCTCATATCTCATATCTCATATCTACTCTATACATATTTTGAAATTTTGATAAACATATCTGTTAGTTGGGAATGCAATGTCAAATATGTACTTCTTGATATGATAATATTATACATCTTATCTACATAATATTGTTAATTTATCAGTAGGCCTTCTGGTCCAGCATTCAGTACTCAGTCGCATGTACATAGCTGTTGCGGAATCTTATTGACATTGCTATACTCTATAATAGCTGAAAGCTGCATAGAAGTCATGGAAGCAATCCTAAAACGTTTGTCTAACAAGAAAGTCTTGAAAAATTGAATATACTGAGATAGATAGATATTGAGATATTGTGCTGTGTATAAGAACATATATAAATATATAGTTTATATCAATTCTGAAGCAGTTTGAATAATAACGCTGCCACGCCTCTCGTGGTAGCTGAGTTAAAATCTTAGCACATTATCAGACTGGAATGTCAACGAGTAAATCTTTCCAGTTTCTCTTTCTTTCTCTGGCCTAAGTACAGCTAACCAATATACTCCCGTTTTAGTCGTTGAACGAGTATCAAAATCTGATTTCATACGTAAATCTCACATATGATAAAGGGTATTCATCCTTCAGCGTAGCTAGCTTGCTCAGTTTAGGCGCTTTTGGTGTGGTTAGCCATGTTGTTTCGACTTTTTGCTCAGCGGTTCAGTGGCTCATACAAAATTCTGTTACAGTTTCAATATTGTTGTTGTTGTTGTTGTAACTAATTGAAAGTTAATTTGCACATGAATGCAACTGTGAAACTTTAAAGGTACGCTTTGAATGTTAAATTGGCTTGATTTTTTTTTTTCTTTTGACTGGTTTTGCTGTCTGTTTACTGTTTGTTTAGCACTTTTACTTTTTCAATTTCATTTGCAATTATTTTGGTCAACTACCACAGCGGCTGCCCTTCACCCAATCGAAGGTTGTATGGTGTCTAAACCTTAGCCACGCCCCCTGCCTGACTGACTGCCCGCCTCTGCCCACAATCTCTTGTTTCGACATGACCGTCGATTTGTCGACTTGTTGTTAACTAGATTTCACCTTAAATGTTATTTGGGTTTATGCATTCAGCGGAAATTTCGTATGCAACAGCAGTAAGAGCTACTGCTACAACTTGACAGAAAGGAAGGTACGAAGTTTTGGTTAGCCACGTTTGATAGACAATCGCAATTTATTTGTTTTAAGAGAGATTTTTATATACCATATATGTACATATATATTCCAAGCATATTCCAAGCCAGCCAAATTCAGCAATTCACAGAAACATTCAGCTTTCATCCATTTCCAGCCATTTATCGCTTGTGCGAATTTTCGCAAGCCAAAATTAGCAGATTTTTGAAAAATGTTAAGCTGTTAACATTTTCTCTTATTATTATTCCTATTGAAATGTAAAGTCGTTAACATACACTCTTATAATATTTACAGAAAGAATATTCACATCGTTAACGTATTCGCTTAATGTTATCAACATTCTTACAGACTGTTAAGTCATTAACATATGCGCAGATTATTATTGATATATTTACAGTACGAATGTGGTCCATGGTCTGTCTGTTCCGATATGTTGTCCTATGCTGGCTTTGGCTTATGCAAAACAGTTAGTGGGTCAGAGGAAAATATATGAAATATCTGCCAAATGTGGTCAGACATGCCGATGACATTATCACATGAGACAACAACAATAAATACACAGTTGTTTTTTTTTTTTTTTTTTTTTCATTTATTAAATTTGTTGTTTCTGGTTTCTGCAGAGCGAAATTTGGACTTTTGTTCAGTTAGTTAATTGACTTTGTCTTTATATGGCCAAGATTGAATATCTAAGCTGACATTACCTACGCGCGCGCGTCCATTTCAGATGCAGCACACATATACATATGTATTACATATATACCTACACCCATACAGATATACATATGTATACATATGCTCAAATAGAGTTGCCTTTTGGCTCTAAGCAAACAATCTACGCCCATACAGACGAGCGTGTCTTCTGTGTGCGTGTGTGCGTGTGTGTGTGTATGTGTGCGTGTGTGTGTTTGCTGTTGCTGTTTCTTTTTGATGTTTGCCAAGGATTTACCTAATTCAGTTTCTTTTGGCATATGTACACACATGTGTGTACACACGACATGCATAAAGAGCAGATTATAATTAAAAAGCAAACATTAATCATAATAAATGGGCTTGAATACATAGAATACCCTGCGATTATTTAAGAAATTAAAAATGAGTTATATCTGCACAAATATCGTTTAATAATCTCTTGTATATATCGTAACATTATCGGGTCTTACAAACTTCCGCATATGCCTGAGTATCTCATAGTCGAGCATTGCCCATTGAAACTCTCACTTTTCTATTTACCACTGATACCGGCGTAACTCTCATAGTACAGTTTGAATAATCTCTATTTTTATATACACTAAAAGTCAGGGGCATTTCGATACCGTGACATCAGCTCCATGCCCAAACTAGGGCAATCTTTTGTGATCGTTCTTGCTGTGGACACGGGGTGTGCAGCCAACCAAAAGTAGCGATATAGAAAATGATATACATATATGTATGTATAGACGCACAGATACATATATTTATTTATATAAATTCATATATATATATTTATATTACAAGCATGTTTTTCGATAAGATATGCGATTCTTTGAGCCATTCTCGGATCTGATGGCGGCATGATCTCATATATGAATTGTTTTCCTATAAAACAATTTGAAGACTATAAAAAACATCCATTATGAAAGGTTAGAATACCCTCTACTTATGACTGATTTAGAGAACGGTTCGCTGGGCCGAACTCAACTCATCTAAAAACTTTGCGCACAGTCAGTATACCCATTTTCAATAAACGAGCGGTATCAAAACCAACAATTTCTATAACAAAAACTTAGATACTACGATAAGTAAGAAACTCTATAAAAAGTACATAAAATGTATATTTAAGACCATTTATGGCTCATAGTATACCATATAAATAGATCTATTTTCAGCCAGCTAAAATAAACTGCAAATTTGATAGAAGATAAAAGATATTTGAGGAAGTTGTTTAACATAAATCACTTAAATTCGTTTCAAAAGATCTATAACAAAATCTGAAATAGTTCTCGACTTCCAAAGAGAAACATCGCTAACAAATTACAGCACACACACACTCATACATAGTTCATTGATCTATTTACAAAAAAAAAAAAACAAAAAGAAGAAGTGTTAAACATTGTAAATATTGAACAGCATTTCAAATGCAATCCACACAAATATCAATGAAAACTATGCCTAAAATCCGAACAATATTTTCGATTTTCAACTATAAATAGCAATACGAGCGCATGTTTACCTGGATGAAGCAAGTACCTGTTAGACACTAGTCACCCACCAGATAAACCGCAAAACAATTCTCTAAAATATGTTAGCAATAACACAGATATACATATGTATATATGTATGTATATACATATGTCTATAGAGATAGATGTATTTAAGTTTTTTTTTTGGTTCAAAGTGTGATAAAAGAATGCCGCCAAGAGATGTATAGGTGTATATGTGTGTGTGAGTGGTGCTATATCATATCATGGCATAACGCTAAACACTTGGTACACATTGGAAAAAATCTATGAAGCGTACGAACTGAAAAGAATTTCACGTCTGCTCAAAAACCATTTGGTCAGAGGCGCTGCGGCTGCTGTTGCTGCTGATGCTGCTGCTGCTGCTGCTGCTCTGGGCAGACCCGGAGACGGCAGCAGTGGTTGCTGCTGTTACTGCTGCTGCTGCTGTTGTTGTTGTTGTTGCCACACACATTTTGCGCCAAATTTGAGTAGAAACACATGCATGCAGCAATACCCGCCGCTCGCCTGCCAGCCGCATATTTAAATTTAGTCTAGATATTCTCGCATCTTTGTGGGCATACCCCCCAAATACACTCGCCAAAGAGTGGGTATATATATTTATATATGTATTTATTGTTTATACTTATATTCATATGCAAAGGCATAGTCTTGTTCATATTCATACTCGTATTCATATTCATACTCATACTCATGCTCATATTCATATTCATATTCATATTCATATTCATATTCATATTCATATTCATATTCATATTCATATTCATATTCATATTCATATTCATTTTCATATTCATATTCATTTTCATTTTCATTTTCATATTCATTTTCATATTCATATTCATACTCGTATTCATATTCATACTCATATTCATATTCATTTTCATATTCATATTCATATTCATATTCATATTCGTATTCACACTCATACTCATACTCGTATTCATATTCATATTCATATTCATATTCACATTCATTTTCATATTCATATTCATATTCATTTTCATATTCATATTCATATTCATATTCATATTCATATTCACATTCATTTTCATATTCATATTCATATTCATATTCATATTCATATTCATATTCATATTCATATTCATATTCATTGTTCATTGTTCATTGTTCATACTCATACTCATACCCATGCTCATGGTCATATTCATATTCATATTCATATTCATATTCATATTCATATTCATATTCATTTTCATTTTCATTTTCATATTCATATTCATTTTCATTTTCATTTTCATATTCATTTTCATATTCATATTCGCATTTATATTCATATTCATATTCATATTCATACTCATACTCATGCTCATATTCATATTCATATTCATACTCATATTCATATTCATATTCACATTCATATTCATATTCACATTCATATTCATATTCACATTCATATTTATATTCATATTCACATTCATATTTATATCCATACTTCTCCTCAAATCGTACTCAAAATTCATACCCATACTCATACTCATACTCTTGTTCATATTCATATTCATATTCATACTTATACCCATAGGCATATTCATATTCATATTCATGTATGTATTCATTATAATTTATATATTATAGTATTCTCAAATTACAGGGTATCTGTCTATTACAAATTATCTCTACTAATTTTGTGCTCCGATATTTGAACAAAGTATAATGAAATATCTATAAAAAAATTTATTTCAATCTATTTTTTTTTATATTTATATATAATTTTTTTTATGTTTTTTCATTTGTTTTTATTTTGCTCAGTTTATGTGTTTTTTTTTTTTTTTTTTTTTTAAATAATGTGTCTGCATATAAAGAAATTGGAAAGTTTTTGTTGTTAAATTGCGCTGCCTTCATTTGCACTAATTTCAAAAATAAAGAAGGTAAATTTCATTTGTTATTGTTTTTGTTGTTGTTGTTGCGGCTGTTGCTGCTGTTGTTGTTCTTCTTCTTCTTCTTGCCATGAAACGGAAATATGGCCATTGAAGACTGTTGTAGTATTTTTTTTTTCTGTCTATTTTTTGGTTTTTGTTTGATATCATTGTTGGAGAGCAGACGAAGGCCGTCCCGTTACTTATATGAAGTGCTAATTGTTAAAACACTTGAGGAAATTTAGTTTGTTTTATTTGCATGGGCTGTGCGTGTGTATATGTGTATAATATATATGCATGTGTGTGTGTGTGTGTGTAGCGTTTTGTTTTTTTCTTTCCCACTGACGTCAATTTCATTGGGATCTTTTCGTAGCTCTACGATATTGCGATTGCACTTTAGATCAGATCAAAAAGCAAATTTCTTTGTATCAATTTAATATTTTTTGTATGGCTGAAGTGTCTTATAAGTATATTATAATACTCATTAATGGAAATGAAATGAGCATATTGGTTTTACTTGCTGAAATTGAAATGTATATGATATGAGATCAAGGCCAATGGGTATTGGAACATTACTGGAATATTATTGAGAATACTGCATATTCAATATTTATTTATTAGTTATTTTTCTGGATATTAATTAATTAATTATTTTCATTTTCATTCTGAAAGTCAATGCGACACAAGAGAATCATTTCAGACTCAACCAGAAGTTTTCAAAATCAGGGACAAAAACATATGTTTCTGACATGTTTTACACAAGATCTGCCAAAACTTTCTATTGACATTGCTATGATAGAATCAGAAAATGAAAGTGAAGCACGAATAGGACTACAAAAGAATCGAATGAAACATACAAAAATGTTTTTTGTTGTAAAAAAACAATACAAATAATAATAATAATAAACAAACTGTAAAAATGTTGTTGTTTTTGGGAGAGTTCTGAAGATGTTGACAAGTTGCATAAAACCAGATAGGGAGACAACGAGAGAGAGAGAGAGAGAGAGAGAGAGAGAGAGAGAGAGAGAGAGAGAGAGAGAGAGAGAGAGAGGGTGCGGAGAGAGCCAGAGAGGAAGCCAGAGTTAATATCGCAACGTTGTTAAATCCGCAATTCGAATGCGCAGACATCAACAAAATCAAAACGTATAGAAAATGCAAACAAAAAAAAAAAAACATTAAATATATATATACATACAAATACCTACATATTTATACAAAAGAAAAATATTAAAAATATATAAACAAAAAAAAAAAAACTGTGTGTATATGTGTGTATGAAAATAAAGAAAGAAATCGGTGAAAACTTTGCATTTTGTGCAATGGCACGTATTGGGATAAAACAGCGTGCAGAAGCAGTGGCTGTGTGTGTGCATGTGGGGTGGCAGAGGCGTGCCCAAAGAGGGGCGTTGGCAGGGCTGATGCATGCAGAAGGGGTAACATGTAGCTGGCGCACCCACGTTGCGGCGATGCTGTGGCTCTGGCACGTGTGTGTATGTGTGTGTGTGTGTATAAGCAACTGCACTTGCGATTATCAGACACACACACACACACTCAGTGACTAGGTAGGTGTGCGTGTGTGTAGGTGCGCGTGTGTGTGGCTGGAGTTCGTGATGAAAGCAAACTGAGAGAAATAAATAAATACGCGACAAAATACAAATAAGAGGCTGCTGTCATAAATATGCACACACACACACACAGATGCTATATACTTATATTACAGTTATACACTAGTTGTGCACACAAGCCATAAGTTTGCATTATTCATGCTTTTGCCTGTTACAAATGTCTCTTAATATACATATATATACGTATATCATATATATATTTCTACAGCCCGAGCCAACATTGAGTGAACTTTGCTCAGTAATAAACTTAATGAAATTAATGCATTATTATAATAATAAATATTAAATATAATTATTATTATTATTATATGTATTTATTGTTGCAGTTGCTTGCGCTACAAAAGCGACAAGAATTTTCTTTTGGCTATATTTGGACTTTAATGAGATATTATCAGCATATATTTATCGATAAAAATTAATTGAAAAATTCCCTAAGCATGTAAATTTATTGTAATTGAAAATGTCAATCAAGGAATATTGATTGCTGAATTGTTCTATAGTGATTTATATCCAATATATCTTTATGTGATTTATTTATAATACTTTAAGCACTTTTTACAATGCATCCACTATTTGAAATGCCTTTAAATAATTTATTTACAAGCCCTATCAATCTCTTCTATTCCAAAATATCAACTTATCTCGTAATCGCTTCAATGGAAATTGATCACATTATCTATATAGCCCATAATATACGTAATATCTTAAGAGCGTTAATGACGTACTTTAGAAATAAACAAAATAATCAACAAAATATATACACACATATGTGTATGTACAATATTAATTAAAACGCTTGCAATCTATTAAGATATTACACTTAGAAACCTGTCAAATTGAAGTGTTGTACAGAAACTCGTTTCGAGTCTGGTATTTTAAACAAATTTTGCATGATTCAGGTTTGAGGAGGCTTGAGCAGGTGAGCAGCTCAGTCAGTTTTATGGATATCAAGCTCATCCATTATCATCTGTTATATATGAATACTGTATTGTTTACAGCTAACACACGTTTATCAACACTGCCAAGTATTTGTTATATTTTTTTGTTTGTTATCTACTCAGTAGGGTTTACCAAGCAAGGTCTTAGCCCATTTGTTCTCCATTCAACCAGCTTGGACATTTACCAACACTGTCTACTCAGCCTGGTTATGCCTGGTCTGCAGCGATTCACGTTTACCAACACTGATAAATGTATTATATACTTTATTGCATAGTCAGTAAGGATGGACCTCCTCAATCAAGTTCAATAAGTACGCACCCTCGTTTACCAACACTGATCATATATGGCTCTCCATGCGTAGCTCTGCAATATTCTTTTTGCATTGCATAAATGCTCGAATTTATTTATACATATTTATGTACATATGTATGTACATATACCATATTGAAATATTGATTCGATTTTGCATTTGCGTCAGAGCCCTTTATCGGAATATTTGAAATTCATGCTTTTGTTATTTTTAACAATTGATTTTTGTATACTTAAATACACATATCTGCGCTTGTTGTTATTATAAATTTTCAACTTTTTGGTTTTCTTTCAATTCAATTCATTTCATTTCATTCCATTTCATCTCAAGTGCTGAAACATTCATTCATTGGCACGAACTGCACGCATCTGTTGGCCATATCATATTATTTACCAATTGACCAATTATTAATAAAAATATTTCAAGCGAGCCCACAGAATTGTTGCGCTTATTTCGACATTTTGGATAAATATCAGCAGCAACAACAACCACAACAACAACAGCAACAATAGTTTCTAAATTCACAAAATGACAATGACAACAACAAATTTTACAAGCAACAAAACGTTCAAGTTACAACTTACAACATGGTGAAAGATGTAAAGTACAAATTCCCAGAGATCTGTTGCTCTGTCTCGCTCACCCCATCTCTCTCTCTCTCTCTCACTCTCTCAGTGTGTGTGTGTTGTGTGTATATCTTATGCGGAAATGTTATTCGCTGTTTACAAGAAAATTGTTTTAACATTTTGTTGTTGTGTGCATCTTTCCCTATTATACATACATATACATATACATACATATATGTATATGTGTATATATACATTTTTGAAGTACATGCCCTTTATGGAAGCTGTAAATTACACAAACCAACCGAATTTAGTAGCCGAGAAAACTTTTTCGAAGGTTTTTCATCAGCTTTCATATTCGAAACGAAATTAGATTTTCGAGCTTCTAACTTTAAGAAAGTTTATTTCAAATTTTTCGCAAATTTGTTTCAAAGTATATTCTGTAAGCCTGCTCTAATTATAGTATAACTCCAAAATTTGATTCCTGGAATCACATTTTAATCAAGTTTTGCTCACATGTGTTATTCTTGGGCTTAAATTTAGGATTCTTATTTTTTTTGAAATACCGTTAGCCGTGTTATCAATAACACAAAATACCAATTAACAGCTGTACAGCTGGCTTTGAAAACTTGAAACATTTTAGCTATTGTACTTGTGGAACTATAATAGAAACAACAACAAAGGAAATACCTTCGTATTTAAGATAAAGAAAATTCAAAGCGGTTTCATATTTATTATTACATAGTATATAGTATGATATAATGGTATAATAAATATGTAAATATATATATTTTTTTTCTTTTTAATATTTTTGTATTTTAATTATACTTAAACAAATTTATATATATTTATAATAATTAATATGAGAGTGCTGCTTGTTATTACACCAAATCTATTCGATCTATAGAGTACCTTTCTGTCGACTTGCTTAGTTTTCCTCTCTGTTTCATTTCGTCAAATTATTTTTACTGACTTTTGGCATATGGTTTACGAAATCGTATTTGGATATTACTCGGTCTAAGCCCTCATGCTCAAAGTTTATGCATGTGTGTGTGTGTGTGTGTGCGTGTGCGTGTGTGTACGCCTCTACTCTTTGGCAAACTGAATAAGTGACTAAGTGAATGAGAGTTATGCCAGACGCAATCTGTGTTCGTATGTCACAATTAGCTGTCGCTTTGCACTGACTGTAGAAATAATTTGTGTGTGTGTGTGTTGTTGTTGTTGTTGTTGTTGTTGTTGTTGTTGTTGTGTGTTTTGGTAGTCATGCAAATGTCATCGCATTTGTATAATAAATTAAATTGATGTTGTTGTTGTTGTTGTTGTAGAAATTACAAAACAACAACAACAACAACAACAACTACAACAACAACAACAACCACATCTATAATTAAGTAGTTAACTAGTTAGCTATTTGCCGCGTTACTTGTTTGGCAAGTTGATTATAGACTTTAAGCACACGAAGCAAAAACTTGCTCGCTCCAATTGTCGCTGATTTGCGAGCGATTAAAAATTAACAAAACTGAAGAAAATTTAATCAAACTTAATTGCAGAATATTCATATATACAATTTTAAATATGGTCTGCCTAGAAATATATGTAAACAAGTTAAGTACAAGTCAGGATTATCATAATAACGATAACGATCTAAACACGATTTGCCATAACAATAGACGTCTCTGTGCGGGGCTCGGGGTATCTGCTAGTCTAGCACTCCCCACCATAGCACTCTTACTTGATGTATCTAAAATCTTGACTCTTTACTATTCCTCTCTGAATTCAAGCTCTGTGATGGGATAATTTTAATAATAAGGTATCTTCTAGTCGAGTACTCCCGATCAAGGCACTCTTTGTTGTTAACAAACATTTAGGGTATCTGATACGTCTACTTGCTCCACTCACATTGCAATTCAGCCCTTTAAAACCCACGACTCTCTCTCTCTCTCTCTCTCGCTCTTTCTCTCTACAAGCTTCAACTTTGTGATGAATCGAGATATTTGATCCTATAATAAACATTGTACAAAATACATTTCATGCATCGACTGCTATAGCCACACACACACACACACACGCAGCTACATATTTTCAGGGCGTGCATTTCGTCGTCTACAATTACCACGCCCCGAAAGCCGCTTGGGTCACTGGGGACAAACAAATATATTTTATACGTTTTAATTGCAACAAATCGGCTTAAGACGGACTTCTGCCGGCTCGCCGCGTGTATTGGGTGTGTTGACCATGCCCAAGACAGTAAACCATTCTGGGGCCAAGGACAAGGCAAAGGGTTTAGCGTTCTTGTTGTTTGACATCAGTTTGCAACAACTGCAACAATTATAATACCCTATACACACTGAACTACCCTATTATACATGGGTGTGTAACGAGGCTCATAATAGATATAGGGGAGTACTATTACTATCTGGTTAGTGATTATAGTCAGTTTCCTATAAAAGCCAGTAGCTCATACAATTTACTATGCAGCCTAAATGATCTAAAATCGATATTTATCGATATACAAATTTATTTCTTTTTTAGTTAATGCTCAAAAGATTTGTAGAGTAAAAACCCAGCCTTGATTCCAGGATATCTCGTAGTTCAAGTCTAGAGAGCATTTATTTCTTTTCTCTCTCAAGGTTTTTATGTCTGATAGATATTTATATTTATATATATATATATAGTGTATATATATTTATCGATATACAAATTTGTTTCCCCTTTATTTATTGCTCAAGAGATTTGTAGAGTAAAAACCCAGCCTTGATTCCAGGATATCTCGTAGTTTAGGTCTAGAGTGCATTTATTTCTTTTCTCTGTTAAGGTTTTTATGTCTGATAGATATTTATATATAGTATATATGTGTATATATATAGTTTTGTTTTATCATTTCACTCCGTTCATTGTACTTTGCGTGGCCGCCAGAGATTGTGGAGTCATATGGTTTTTCTTGTTATTTGGCTTTTAATATTTATGAGCCGATGTCTTTTGGATGCCACTAAAGGTGATAATGTTGTTGATCATCATCATCATCATCATCATCATGGGATGACTAACACACAAGATCAACAGCAACAGCAAACAGCATCCAACTTCATTATTATCGAGCAGGTGAAGCTTAACTATGCCCGGCCAGACTCAACTCTTTCTCACCTCTCTTTCTCCACATCTTTCTCTAAATAAGTATGTCTGTCTGTCTGTGTGTCTGTCTGTCCGTCCGTCCAAAGCATTTGTCACTTTCACATTAAAAGAAGTTTGTTTGCCGCTCTTGGCTCGGCTTTTTGATTAGCTTTTAGTGTTTTAATGCCTTTTGCAAAGAGTGCATCATTAACAATGCGAAGCTGACGTCGAGTTCAGAGAAATATAGAGATATATTTGGATGTGTATGTGTCTAGGCCTCTGCCTTAATCTAATCGAAAGTGTAACAATATTATCAGCGCAAATACAAGAAAACAAAAACAACAAATCTATCTTATCAGAAATTTCAAGTTTTTAAATTCATTGTAAGCAACATAATATAAATTGCAAATATTTTTTTTTTTAAGTAAGGAATACTACAAATTGATTGATTACATTGATTTATATCTTGATTCTAGCCAAGTTTAAAATTCTGTTCAAATTTATTAATAGTTTTAAAAAAATATATATGTCAATTCGCATATTCTTTGATATAGAATTTAGTAAGTTGTTTAGAAAGTTTGCATAAAAAAACACAAACGAAAAAAAAACTAGAAAATTTTCTTGTTGCTTTCGACGCATATTCGAGCGTCTATCAATTCCTAATTTTATGCCAAACATTGACTAACGAATTTATTTGACTTTTCTATAAAGATGAAACGTTTTCGAATGGAAAGAGTGAAAAAATTAAAAAGTTTAATGAATTTATAGAAGACATTTATTTTTTTGGCAGCGCTTTAAAAGCAATTATATATTTAGCATACAGAAAGTGAGAAGAGCATATTAGAAATTCTATTGAAGGAAGTTTAGATATATAGGGAATAAAAACTATGTTATATATAATGTATACTAAAGGTATTTCAGTGTTTCTAGCGAATTGACATCTGTTATATATATGCTGTATCCTGGACCAAATCCAGAGAGTAGAGCTATACTTTATCTATACTATATCTATAAATTGATACTTCATTATGTACTGCTCGAATTTCTGCTATATAGAAGATATTTTAGTTAAGAACTAAAGTTGAAGCTGTTAAACTATTTCAGGATCTTGAACGTGTCAATTATAGCCCAACGGCAAAGTTTTTTTTTTTTTCTTTTGCATTGTTAGTTTCCATTGATTTGGTTAACTTTAAATGAATCTAATTGCGCATTCGCTGGGCATCTGTTTGCTTTCGTCAATTCGTTATTGGCTTTGGCTCTTGGTAGCCAAGGGCTGGCTGGCTGTCTGTCAACTTCAAAAGCGAAAAGTATAAGGCAAAAGATACTTTTTTTTATCGTTTCGCAGAAGCAACTTCTTTGAGTTGTTGTTGTCGCTGTTGTTGTTGTTGCTGTTGTTGTTGCTTTTGGTCGAGCTAAGCGACTCACTTTGAATGGAATTCTTTTGTACACAATTTAGTTTTGGGTTGCCTTTAATGCCTAGAACTTTGTTAAGTTGAAGATTGTAATTATCTTATCTTTCAAATGAGATTACATTATTTATATATATATATGTGTGTGTGTGTATTTACTTTGCTACTCGTTTCAGAATAGAATACAAAACTGCAAAGAGTTTGTCCAAAAAGCTTTTGCAGACCTGTCATAAAAACCAAAAGTCTTTTTGTCGCTATGACAGAAACATAAATAATGCTGCCGTAAGGCAAACGAAACTCTTTAAGCTCAAGTGATACGACTGTGCAAGTGCGAAATTCGATAAGTGCAAAAATTAAACACAAATACATACATAGGCATATAGAAATACACACATACATATATACATCATTGATATGTTCAAGTGTGTTTGTGTTTGTGTTTGCATTTGCATTCGTATCTGTATTTGTATGTGGAGCAGGCGTACGAGTAAATATTTAACCTGGCTTTTCTTTGCCAAGCACTGAATATCAATCGCTTTGGCTTGGCCTGTGTGTGGCATTTCGCTTTCAGGTGGCTAACTTATCGATGCGCATTTAAGACTGATTATTAATGATGATATCCTCTAAGTGTGTCTTATCGATAACTCAAATAGAATTGCATTACGTAATCGTAGAGTTCAAGCCAACTTTGCGCGTGTCACATGCTAAAATGATTTCACAAATCGATAAGTATCGATCAATGACAATAGAAACACATATCGAATATAGCTGAGAGCCATAAATCATTAAATATCAATTAGTATATAGCTTGCAGATTGAAGATAATTGTGTCTCTACAGCTTAAGTCTCTAAAGACATTTATCGATTACTTTCATTGAAAAGTGCTAATAGCTGTAATACATCGTTTCTTTGTCAATTTCACTAGCAAATAATAAAATATTGGCAAAAAAAATATATGTAGCAAATAAATAATTGTAGATGTACATAGAGTATATATCCACTCGCACTCTCGGTACTCTCGACACCTTCAAAATCAACCAATTCACAAAAAACGATGAGCCAAACAATCGCCTTGCGTGTCTGTCGCACACTTTGGATAGCTGTGCCCCAAAACCGAGCCAAAGCAACAGGTAAAAAGAAAACGAAAGAAACGCCACATATACGCGATTTGTCAGGTGTGGGTAGCAAACTTAATAAACTCACAGAAAAATACAAAAACCAACCATGAAGAAGAAGACAAAGAGCCGAGCACTCTACTCGAAAGTGCACGACCAACAGATACCAAACGCACGTCGCATGCTGCAAGTAACGGTACTTTGTCTTATGGGGGCTCAGAGGCAATTCCAACAACATCATAAGCTATACAGAGTTCTTGAAAGTTAAACTAATATTCGAGCTAGTAGTAAATATATAGAAGTTTAAAGAGAAATGTCATTAGTCTGCTTTTATTTTTAGGTTCCGATAATTCAGGAAGTTTATATCACATTCATGCTTCGAATAGCAAGCGTCTTCTTTTATAAATCTGTAGAGTATTGCCCAGCGGGTAGCCTTGTTCAACACAATTAACAGTTGCCAGATTTTTGGCAGGTTTTCGTATACAAAGCCAAAGGCAAACACCTATTACCTCTTGACAAATCAGTCAAAAAAACACACACACACACAACAACAACAACAAATGCAGACCAAAGGGTAAAAGTGACTTGGAAAATTGGGAAATTGGGAAATGGTGGTATTTGGGAAGGGGTCAGATCTCGTAATTGTTAATCGACTAATGCACTGATTAGCCCGGCTAAAGAGATACGTACACGCATTTTAGTATCCAATGGGGAGGCCTCATAGTGATCGGAGCCGCGATACCCGCAGTTAGACAATTCGACAGCCAGCTAAAGGTGCGTCATATGCCATGGGGAGTGTAAATGCTGGCAATGGGGGGGGGGGGGGGGGGGCGAAGGGGGAGGTGCGAAGGGTAGACAGCGCTTGTCAATCAACAAGCACCGCCACTTCTATGGCTTATCTAAAGTAACTTACGCGCCGCTAATCGATCATTCTGTATTTTGTATCTGTGCGTGTCTTTCTTTGCTCGCCTCAGACAGGCGGTGAAAGAGCGCAAGAGAGAGCGAGAGAGAGCGCGCGAGAGAGTGCCAGCAAGAGAGACGGAGAGAGCGGGCGAGAGAAGCAGCCCAGGTGAGAGAGATGAAGAATGTTGTGGCTGTAGCTCTGTAGCTGATAAGCTGCGGCGTTTCCAACAGAAACCGAAACTGGTTTCTTGGCCATGCGGCAGGGGGCGGCAAAAACCGATTTCTCTAGCTGAAAGCCAACAACGAAAAAAACAAACGAAAATCAAAAGTGATCTACTCGATGATGCTCAAACGAAAGATACCCTCCACTTTATATTTTATGACTTCTTTTTTCAGTAAGCTCACAAAAAAATAAAAATATTAACGAAATTCCTTAGAAGTTAAGAACAATTTCGCATTCAGCTAACAAAACACCTATATCCATTATTCTTGTCGATCAGATAAAAAGGTAGCATCCATTTGAAGTCAACTGTTTTGCTTTGCATATAATTGCGCAACTTTATGGTTACCCTCGCTTTTATATATTTTGTCTCTCTATTTTGTTTTTTTTTATTCATTTTTAATTGGCTACAGGGTATAAAAAATCAAATGATTCATACAAAATTCAAATGTAAAAACGATGCGTTGTTTAGTTTCAGCGCCGGATATCACAATACACATAGATATATGCATATATATACATATTTGTATGTGTGCATGTGTATTGTTATGTGCATGTATATGGCCAAAAGACCAAAAAAAAAAAACACACACACACACATTGTTGCTTTTGGTGGCCGAAAGATTGATCGCATTTCAAACAAGCCAGGCGATCAAATTTTATGCACACATAACCACAGCGCTGAAAAGCCGTTAACATTTTGCATACACAACACATACACACATAACCAACACACACACACACACACACACACCGATACATACCTACGTACATGCACATATTGTTTACATTTATATTAAATTGCTCAGCGTCAGCGTTTAGATGATTCAATGCTCGTTCATGAACCCAAAGGAGGAGTATATTGATTAGCCAAAGACTTTTAAATAATATACACCAATTTATCTTCTACCAGTTTGGCATCTGACGACTTCTGTTGACCTGGCCTAAGCATGCTTCATTAATTTTATTTTAAAAAAATTTCATTATTTAAAAATAAATAAAGATTTCCTTATATATATTATATAGCTTTTAAAGAACGATGAATGCGTATGTTGCAGTCGGTTATGCCCTATTGCGATGTACTCATTATACTTTTCTCTTAACTTATTTTTGAGTTTTTGATTTAAAGTCTGCATTTTGGATTTATTTACGAACGTTTTTCATTTTTTGTATTCGCCGCAATTTGAAAACTTGTTATTTATAGAAAATACCAGAGAAGCTCTCTGGAATGCGTAAGTGAGTCTATTTCAGTTGCCTGGCTTAGAGCCTAATATTCAATGATTAAAGGATTTTCTCTATATTGTATCATATTTACCATAATATAATAAAATTATTATAATATAATTTATTGTAATATATTATATTTTTTTATTTATTTATTTTTTTTACTGTTCCCCATGCTAAAAATATTTATAATTTTTTATTTCAATTATTTTCTTTTTTTTAGGTGATTTAATACATTTTTATATTTTTAATTAATTCTTTTTTATTTTATTTTTAATTCATTTATTTTATTTTGTATTTATTTATTTTATTTTTTATTTATTTATTTTATTTTTTATTTATTTATTTTATTTTTTTATTTATTTTATTTTATTTTTTATTTATTTATTTTATTTTTTATTTATACTATTTTTTTTATTATATTTTGTTTCTTTAATATTCTTTATTTTACTGTTATTTTTTTTTTTTTTCTTTGATTTTGTTTTATTTTAAAATATGAATTATATTATATAGTCATATATATATAAAATATTTTTCAATGACAATAAAAATATCATTCCTTAAATAAATATAAATATATTTAAGATTTTTTACTTGTACAAGCTAATTAAAATATTTCGGTACACTTTTAATGGCTCTATATGATATAGTATTTCGAATTGGTACTTTGCCAAAGGCTAAAAAAATACACATCTACGAAGACCGACTACAGTTTGTATACAAAGAGTATGAAGGAGGAGGGAGAGAGAAAAGATTACAGCCACTCATTGTTGATCAACTCAACTGAAGGCAATTATATTAGCTGAGCTGGATTTCAGATGAGTAAAGGAGCTTAACCGATTATATAGAAATCGAAATGAATCTCAACAGCTACAAATTCTTTAGATATGAATGGCTGCAGCATCTCTTCTTCTATTGATCTATCGCGTTAGATAATTTTTGATGAGCTGCTGTTAAGACCAGCATAATATCATCATTCATATGCAAATGGCTTGGGCTTACGGCCGATCTAAACTCTATTCTATTTTTGCTTGGCCATAAACTAGAACACTTTCGAGAACTGGCTTTTCAGACTCTTTGCCACGCCCAAGAGAACAATTTGTGAAGGTCGCTTTAGATTTTTTATATCTATACATATATATATATATTTTTTTTTTTTTGGGGTATTTGCATTTGAAACTAGCCTCGCCGTTTGATAACTAAATTTATACGTATATAACTGATTTGACTATTTATTTTTGTTTGTTTGGTTTTATTTTTTAATTTTTTTTTGTCGTTGCTTTATAATCAAATTTGTCACATTGACCCATATATAGACCTCAACTCGTCAAGTCCAATAACACGGAGTGAGCTCTAGAGTCAAGCATTCGATTCAATGCTTCAAACTATTTACAAAACAAACACACGAATTGAGTTCTCGATGTTGATTTTGCGATTTGGCATGTTTACCATACTATATGAATACCCTAACGATTAAATAGTCTAGAGTGTTTGCCTGGTCAAAGTAAATAAGGAATTTTAAGAACTTTTCATATTGTTTAAACGTGATTTGACTCTTTGATAACTCCCCTGAATATCCATATATCATCTGTTCATCATATATAGAGAATCGACAAGTCGTCGTCATAAGAGTGCCTTCAGTATAGACGACACTTGCCTGATTCGTATTTACTTGGGGTGTCGCTCTGTCTATTTTGCTGGCGCAAACATGGAAAAGGTGACAAACCTTATGAAGCTAATGAAGCTGACAAAGCCGAAAACAACAAATGAGCAGCAGCTACAAAACGAGTACTCAAAAGGCGAAACTGAACTAACTGAGTGTGTGAGTGTTTCTCTGTGTCTGTGTGTGTGTGTCTGTGTGTGTGAGTGAGTTGAAGCAATACAAACTTGGACTTGATTTGCTGTGATTTTGGCATTTTCGTTTAAATGCGTTCAATGGCATTCAAAAAGCGTGCGCGAGCTGCCTGCTGTTGTGCATACAACAACAAAATGTGCAACAGGCGAACACTGTTTATGCAACACGCGCTATTAATTGTATATGAGTGTGGCCATATATGTACATATGTATGTGTACAGTCACAGCACTTCAATTAGCTAATCAGTCAGTTAATCAACTAACTAGCTCACTTGTCACAAATGCATTGTATATGGCCAGAATTTATTTACCAGATGAGCTCACTTCAATTACAAAGTATCAGATTATGTCGTATAAACTCTATTTCTATACACCTGATATACACACTGGCGCCCGACTGCAATATTTTTACTTATTTTCCCAAAGCTTTAGCCAATTATTTTCTATGCATTCTACAACAGGTGTATACTGAAGTCTAGCTCATCCATTGCGCACAGTAGGTATTGCTTACAGGGTATTTACATGACATTTTGCAGCTGAGCTAACTGTATATGGTCAATGCGTCAATGCGACTCGACTTGTTGCCTTATGGGAAATTGAAATTGAAATCGAAATCCATATCGGAATGGACAGCCCCCCACATTAATGTCAGATAGCGCAGGCCAGGCACATTTTTATTATTATTATTATTATTATGTGCTTACATAATTAGTCGTAGTCAAGGTTAACCTCAGTGTTAACTAAATGGTCAACTGCTTGAGGCGTGCTTATCGTACAAAAAAGAAAAAAAAAAAACAGAAAAGCCAAACACACTTCAATACGATCCCTTGTTCCGATAGCCCAGGTACAGTACCGTGTGCAATAGTATGCAAAAATGCTTGTACTGCACATCGATAAGATTGCCCCACTCTATCAATATATGCACATACATTTATGTAATATAAATCTATATCTATACATATATGTACATATATATATATATATATATAAATAAGCACGATCACTATTGACTTATTTTTAATCAACTTGAACTTGGACTTGGGTGTGGTCTGTGCGCCATAAATTAAGCGTGAATCACTGAACTGATTGACCATATATCGACTGCGGCAATAAATTCGATCAATTCGAATTCACTTTGAGCTGTGGAATGCAGGTACTAAACAAAGTTTGGTATAGCCATTGATAAAATATTAAAAAATCGAATTTCAATTTATTTATTTTTTACTTCATTTTAGTTATTTAACAACTTTCATATACATACATCAGTAGCTCTTCACGAGTATTTACTGTACATTGTATTTACACCTGAGCACAATCGTAAGGCTGTGAAACTTTGAAAACCGCATTGACTTGATCAATAGACATAAAGGTTTTTATGAAAATAGAAAATGTGCACGCAGACCTACACACACACAGACACACTCATGAGAAATATCAATGTGTGTATAGATTTGCATACTGCAAGCACCTGGCTGCACCTGTTGCTGCTGCTGCTGCTGCTATTATTGTTGCTGCAGTGCAATTGTTTTGTATTTTTAGTACAACAACAACAAAACCGAACAATAAACATGCAATCGGTTCTCGATAAATAAATTACACACACATACATATCCATACATGTGTCTGCATGTAAATCTAGCTGCACACACACACACACACACACACACACACACACACACACACACACACACACATGTATATATGCATATATCTGTGACACGAGAAACAGTACAAAATAGTGAAACTGCCGTTAAAATGTACACGCTAAAAATTGATTCTATGTGAGCTCGCTCTTCCTCTCCAGCTCCCCCTCTCACTGTCTTTATCGTTCTCTATTTCACTTGCCTCCCCTCTGTTTTCTATAACTACTTGGGAATTGTTGCTTTTGTATTGTTTGTTGCTTTTATTTGCGCTACTGGTTGACCTTGACAGGCATCGACAAACACACAAATACACACACACATACAAGCACACACAAACACACACACATCGAGGGGCACAGCGAGCGAGCGCATTCTCACGCACGAGAGCGCACGTTCGCTTCACTAGCAGCTCGAAGAGGGCGCACGCTAGCGAGAGCGAGAGGGCAAGTGTAACATTTAAAGGTTTACCATTACCATACAAATGCGTGTGTGTACTCACCTTTTGCGGCACTCATTAGATCTTTAACCTCTTTGATAATGCGCTTGATCTGTTGACTAGTGTGATCCAATTCCTTTTCGTGACGATTCAAATTATCACGAAACTCGGGACTATCGACGATGCATTCCTCAAACTCCAAGGGCTCTAGGCCGCGGCGTATGTCTTTGCCGCCGCCCATTTTTGTTGTTTTTGTTTTTACTTTTGATGCTGTTATTGTTGACTTTGCTGCTGTGCTGCTGCTGAAATTTGTTTTATGCTTAATCTTATTGTTGTTGATATTGTTGTTGATGCTGCTGCTGATAAGGTTGCTGTTGTTGTTGTTGTTGATATTGATTTGGGAGGCGTTTGAATTGCTGCGCCGAAAGCGACGGCGCACAAAGTAAATGTGTTTGTTTTTTAATTTGCTCTTTGCTGCAGCTGTTGCTGCTGTTGTTGTTGCCGTATCGCTGTTGCTTTGCTGCTGCTGATGTTGTTTGTTAGTAGCGGTTGCGTTATAATTGTTGTTGTTGTAATATTTCTTTTTATTAGTATTCGCTGTCTGCGGCTCATTAGTATTTAGATTTGTATTAAAATTAATATTATTAATGTTGTTATTATTGTAATTATTTTTGTGTTGCGTCTGCTTCATAATTTTAAGCAAAAACAAAATTATTCAATTAAATATTTATTTATATATACATACGTATGTATATATTTATTTATTTTATTTATTCTTTTTTTTTTTATTCGGCACAATTGTGTTCTTTTTTATATAATTTATTAAATTTTTTGCACTTTTTTATGATTTTGTCAAACGAAAGATATGCAAAACAATTTTTTGCGGCACTGTAAAAACAAAAGGAATTATAATTAATACACACACAAGGCACATGCATACAAACACATAACAAAAAATAAGTATAAATATGTATATAAGGATTATAATAAAAATTAAAAAAAAAAACACACACACACACAAAAAAAAAATCTGGATTTTCCATTTAAGCAAAACGTGCAATGAAACAAGACACATCTGAGGCATTGATATAAAATTGATATACAAAATAGATGTATGTACATATGCATGTATGTATGTATATAGTTATGTAGATGGTGACTGTGTATACAATAACAATAATATTAATAATAAACGGCTTAGGTCTTTATTATAACAAAAACACAAGCAAGCAAAAAAATAATAATAATAATAGATGAAGTAAATGTAAAAACAAAAACACGCAAAGCCAAACTAACCACAAACATGTGGAAAGGCAGTAAAAATAATTGCTTGTAGTACTAACTTTTTTTTCAAATGCATATGCTCAATTTGAGAAGAGTGCAGCAACAAATCCAACAACAACAATAACAATAACGGCAGACAGAGCTGAGCAGCGACACAAGAGCGAGAGAGTGCGATGGCTAAGCTACGCAAAGAGCGGCTCACGCGTTCACTTGCTCACTCAGTCACTCACGCACAGATGCTGCCAGTGCTGCTGCAGCGCAGCCAAAAACGCTAAGGCATAATTATGTTTATGCGCTGCATGTACATAGTCACAATCTATTGTTGTAATACTTTGTATTCAATTAAAAATTCAGCAAAATCCGCTAATTGGGAGAATTATTTATTTACTTATTGAACTTTCTATTCTATGTTGAATGCAAATGGATGATTGCAACTTGGATCGTACTATCGGGCACTGCATAAACTCAAAAATGTATAGCGAAATTCATGTGGCGGCCGCTGTTGTTGCTGCCCTGCTTTCGTTATTGTTGTTGTGGTTTTTGTTTTTTGCTGTTGCGGCTGCTTGCAATTTGACTTTGGTTTGCAGTTACTTTTTGGTTTCCGTTTGCTGCAACTAATTTCATTTGCTAAAAATCAAATTTCGCTCAGCTATACAACACACACACACGCACACTAAGCACTCTGACACTCGCACACTCTCACACACAGAAACATGCATTCGCCGTCGTTTTTAGCAGAAACTTGTTGAATATGTACGTAAAAAAAACTGGTTGCGCGACATCAACTACAAAGGCGCGTTCAGTTCGGCATACACAATACAGAGACGTACATACACATACACACATGCACACGCACACCTTCAACAATTGAAATTGCACTGCATATTTGCGTTGTTTATATTTATATTATTTTTTAAGATTTAAGATTGCTTTTTTTTTGTAGTTTTGCCAATTTGCACATATACTCATATACACTCTCTCACAGACACACATGCACAATACAGCGCGCACTTTTGGTCAAGAAGTGCGACATGAACTTTATTTTCTCACATGTGTATTTCCACAAAACGGGAGAAAAAATGCAAAAAAAAATTATATATATATGAAGAAAAAAAGTGGGAAATAATTAAAGCAACAAAATTACACACTTCATTGCATAATTTCAGCTGCTTTTGCGGCGGCTGCTGCTGCCATTTTGATACGCGCGATCAAGTAAATACGCGTATTTCAAACGCAACACCGCGGCACACACACGAAAAAAAAAAACAACAAAATGCAATTGTTGGCCCGTCGGTCGCGCGACGTCGTTGTCCGTTCACGGCAAAAATCCAACAAGACATAATCTCAAAACAACAAAAAAATAACAGCACACGCTCACAGTCGGAGAAGGTTACGCTGTACATCAGACGTTATTCAGCGTTCTCTGAGAGTGTAAAACTATACACATGTGACGTCATGTTTGATTGTTGACAGGTGCATGCAGTGCCTAAACTTTTTAACAACAGCTCTCTAACTGTGGAAAATAATCACAATATTTTTGTTAATTTCAACGAAAGCTCGTTTATCTTATAAACAAATTATTTCAATTAATTTAACTTTAAATGTGACGTCACGAACACAACTGTTACTCTCCTGTTATACTGTTATTATTATGTTGGCTGATTGTTGTTTTTAACATAGCGCGCCACTATTTTTTCCTGATGCGCTTAAGTTCTAAATTGTTATATGGCAATCTATCAGTTAATTAAATAGCAAACAATCACGACTTTCTGACATAAAATTACAATCTAGTTACATTGATGCCAGCAAATTTGTTGCTGAACTCTGTTTACTGACTAGCCGGTTTGTAGAGATGCTATGTAACAGAGCTATCGATAAGCGTCGTTTACATATTCTTTAACATACTCATGATGTTAACACAACGAGCTTGCAGTATTTGCCGCCAGGTGTCTCTTCAATAATTCGAATTAGACGCTGAAATAAAAGCCACAATATTCAAGTCTTCTCTGAATAGCAATCATTCATGATTATTTATTTTGAAATAGTGAAAGGCCAGTGAGGTAATTGATTTTTAAATGTAATTTATATTTTGTATATTTTCAATATGTATATAATAATAGCAATTACACAAAATAATATTAATAGACAATAATAATAATAATCATAATAGTACAATAATGATCGGTATATATATATTTATTTATTCATATAATCATTATATCGCAGCTCAGCGATATCAAACTGAAATCATACACACAACATGCAAACATACAAAAAAACATTATTATCCATAAATATGTATGTGTATATATTACAAAAAAAAAAAAAAAAAAAAAAAAAATTATAAACAATGCAAATTGTTGGAGAAATAATTAGTGACACTGCTAGCTTTGATTTGACATTTAATCATGAGTTAGAATAAAGAATATATATAAATGTATTTTACGTACGACGATCATCGATCGGTTCGGCAGAAAATATAATTTAAATAACAAAATAATAATATATATATATAAATATATATAGAAGATACATACATAAAGGATATATGCTTGCAGTGGCATGTTTCTGTTGTTTTTTTTTTTTTTTTTTAATTTTCTATTAATGCTTATATACCGTTAGCATATAATAATAGTTCGAATTGAATTTCGCCTTAATGTTTTTGCTTGATTCGTTATGCGAATTGGAAAGTTTGCTAGTATATGTATGTATATATGTATATACATACATTTATGTGTATGGATCGTAGATCGTTTTGTGGAACGCAAGAAATTTCTAAATTTAAAATTATATGTTAACGTTGCATTCTTATTATTTAATATACACACATATACATATGCATATATATTATATATAATTTTATTATTTTTTAACGTGCTACGTTAACGGTTTAGCTTTTTCGCTTTACTTTTATCATTTTTTTTTCTTTTCTTTTGTATGCTCATTTCTTTTTGTGTTGTTTTGTTTTTTTTTTTTCACATAAATTTAATATAATTTGCTTTAAGTTAAAATCTTTAATTCTTTAATTAGTAGAATGTTTCGTGAGTGTGTTTTCGTTCAACTTCTTTTTATACAAACAATTACAATTTAATTTCATTTCGTTTCAGCATTAATTAGTGTGTTTTGAGTGTGGTGTGGTGAGATTTGGCAATTTAGCATTGCGTGGTGAATGTTAGTTTACACCATTCGCTTTCTTCTCTTCTTTCAAACTCACATCGTTTTTCGCTGCTCGTCTTGCCAAATGATGCTTATTTAATTAAATACATTTTAAACATTAACTGTGCCTGCTGTTTTTGCATTTTCATATAATTTGTAAAGTTTCCTTTGTTGTTTTATTTTATTTATTTATTATTATTATTTTCATTTTATTTTTATTTTTATTTATTTATTTTTTTTTTTTTTGCCAATTGCAAAAGGTGCCTTTTGTATTTTGTTTACGTGTATTCTGTAATTCTCCAGTATCGTTTTATTTTATCTTTTTGTATTATTTATAATTAATAAATTTTATTTATTTAATTTGTATTTTTCTTTGCTTTTATGTATATATATTTATACGCGTGTATGTATGTGTTTGTGTTTTTATTTGATTTTTAAATGATTTCTTTTTGTTTATTTTTTATGCTTAAAATATAATAATTTTAATAATAATAATAAACTACGACCATTTTTGTTTTATTAAATATTTTCTTTAGCTGAACACTAGTGTTTTGTTGTTTCTTTCTTTGTTCATTCTCATTTTTTTTATTTCATTTCTTTTATCATTTTTATTTTTTTTATTTTAAGCTTTTGTTGTTGTCGCTTTTGCTCTGGTGTTGTTGTTGTTGTTAGGCTTTCGCTTAGTTGCTTTTGTACCTGTTGGTTAACGGGGAATAGAAAGAGAAAGACCATGTATTAGAAAGAGATAGCGTGAGGCAAACAAAAATACAGTTTTAGTTTAACTTTTGAATAAATCAATACAAAATCAAATGCAATTAAATATTTGTTCAAAAGTTCAAACAGATTTTAGAATACAAATACAGATTTTAATTATAATTGAATAAATTACAACAAAATATAAAACAAGCAACTAACCGAATTAGGGTTTCTGTCAAAGGCAACTTTGTGTGTGTCTCAACAATATGAACAAAAAAATATATGGATATATATAAATATATATATATGTATATATTTGTGTGTTTGTATATATATGTATATATATACAGATATATACACATAATTCACTACGCGTGTTGTTGTGTTCGTGTATTGTTGCTGTTGTTAAATTGGTCGTTTTTGGCGCTCATGCAAAAGGTTAATGAATGCGACATTCAGTTGTAGTAGTAGTTGTTGTTGTTTAGTGTTGTTGTTGCGGCTGCTCATATTGTTGTTGTTGATGATGTTACAACTACAATTATGTGGTTGTTGTTGTTGTTTTTGTTGATGTTGGTGTTGTTAAATGCCTACATATACTGATAGCCCATGTTGCGTCCTGCCGCTGCCGCGGCTGCTGCTGCCGCCGCACCAGGTGGATAATTTGGTGCATATTGCTGGGGTATGCCCATGGCTGGCCCAGCTGTTATCATCAGCTGCGGCTCCATTTGTATTATGTTTTTATGCTCCGTTGTATCATCCTCCTTCTCGCGCTGCGCCTCATTCAGCTCCAGTTTATCCACCTTGGTGGTGTACTCGCGCAGCACCTGCCAAACACCAAACAGAACAACAATATTATTATTATATTATTTGATTTATAATTGCCATTTCGTTTTACCTGTATCAAGTAGGGCATGGCAAAGTCCATGATTTTGTGTTTCCATGCCAGTTCCAGGATAACATCGGGACGCAGCAAATCGTAGCACTTTATAGCAGATGATATAAACGTTATAGATTACAATTGATTGAATGGATAACACGGAAGCAGTGTCACTGTCTCTCACCTGATATAGACATGCCGCAAAGCAATCGTGTGCATTGCGCTCCAGGAACCAGCCCAACAGCTCTTCGGCAATCTCCTGTTTACCAGATTCGGCAGCATACTCCATAGCATCCTTGTACAGTTTGTCCTTTTTGCATAGCTCAACGCTCTGCTTCCAGCGATTGTTGCCTGTAGATTTTTATTTTGGTTATTGTAATATTCCCATCTATTTAGATCAGGGACTCACCTTTGTAGAGATAGGCCGCAATGCGACGGAATTCGGTGAGCTCGTGCTTCTCCAGCTTCTGCGCCAGCGCAATGGTATCGAAGTTGTCGAAGCCATCGATGGAATTGCGCAATCCCTGGTAGTCCTCCTCATCGATGAGCAGACCATTGAGAGCCTCATTAATGGCCTTGTTGTTCAGCGATTGTACGGAGCGCAAATAGGGTTTCACCAGCGGCAGATATCCTGTCTTCGAGAAGTAGTTGACGGCACGGGTGTGATCCATGCGTGGAGCCAGCACCAAGAGCATATCGTTCAGGAGCAGAGGCTTGTACTCCAAATAGAATTCCGTTGCCTTGTAGTAGAGCTCAATGTTGGCCACCTTGGTGATGATGTCCTTGAAGTGGCCCTCGCGCCACGCCTCCGTCGGATGGGCCATCATGGCGAGCACAGCATTATCATATTCCTCATATTTGTCATAGAGAAAGACCAGCTCGGACCACAAATGCGCCGATTCGGCGGCACGCAACACCTTCGGTATATTGACGCGCGACCAGAACAGCTCCAGATGCTCGCGCATCTTCGATGGCTTGAACTTGGAGTAGAGTATTGCCAATTCGCTGAACATGCCCATGTGGGCGCGCTCGAGACCCAGCGCCGATTCCAGCAGCGCAATCAACTCCTCGAAATAGCCACGATTCTGATAGTAGTTAATCAAATCCTCCAGCTCATCGGCATGGACCACAATATGAAGGCCGCACATTTGTGCCAGACGGAACTCCTCGGCGTCCACACAGGCGAAACACACCTCCTTCCAGGTGCGCGTCGAATTGGCCTTGCGTGCCGAGTCGACGGCGCCCTGGAACTCCTTCAGATAGACCAGCGTAATGGCCAGACGGGCAAAGTTGCTGACATTGTTGTATAGCAACTTGGCCGCATCGTACATGCCATCGCTGAAGCAGCGATCGCCGATCTTCTGGATGTCCGCATGATTGGGGCCCGAGATGAACTCCTCGAGATCGGCGAGGCGTCCAGTGCGCGCATAGGCATAGATCAATTCGCTCTCGATGTACGATTCGCGTGCCTTCTTGCGTGCCATTTGCAGATAGCGCACCAGATCATCCCAGGACTCCACCTTGCTGGCAACATCGACAACATCCATGTAGGCACTGGGATCATCGGCCTTGATGTACGAATCGATGGCCTCCTTGACCAGGCCCTGCTGCAGCTGTGCCTTGGCCAGCTGTGACCAGACGGCCGGCTCGTTGCAGCGCTCGGCAAACTCATTGGCGCGCTCCAAGTTGTTCACCTGATCGATCAGCACCTGAATGGCCGAGGTGTTCACATCGAACTTCTTGAAGATGGCGAAAGCCTCCTCGTACAGCTGATTGCTGATCGCAATGTTGGCAATGTCTGGTGCATCGTAGTTGTCCAGGCGATTGATGTAGTCCATGACACGAGTGCGATCCGCCTTGATGGCAGTCAGAATCAACAGATTCTGAAGATTGCGATGATCGCTGAAGACGGACGAGTCCAGGATGATCTTTTCGAGCAGTTCGATCAGCTCATTGGGCAAATCGGCGGTCATGAATGCCTTGACCGTAACCGAGATATCATCGGGATCCTGTGTCTCCGACAGCGCTGTCTGCACCACCTGATCGATCAGCTGACGCTTATAGGGATTTGCCTCCGACAACACCTCGGCCCACAGCTCAGCATCGCGTCGGCCCACCAGATAGCGTGCCTCGCTCTTGAACAGCGAATTCTCATTGCATACGGCGATCAGTTCACGATCGCATTGACCCCGTTCGTAGGCAACGCAGGCCAAGTGCGGATCACGCTTCTCACAGTAACGTCCGACGACGCGACTGTCGTAGTATTGATTCTCTTTGAGGAATCGCTCCGGATTGTTGTTCGAGTCAATGTAGATCTTGGCCAGGGCATTGTGGGTGGCCGGCTCAACGCAGCCCTCATGGACGCGCGACTCCAGCCAGGGCAACAGCAGTTTCAAGCGATTACGCTTCTCCACCTCCTCCACCAGCTCATCCGTGGAGAACTGACCCTTAACGACGAGAATTAGATTCTTGATGATGTCCTCACTGCAATCGACATCGAGCAGGCCGCCAACCACAACCGGCAAACGTGATGGATTCACCTTCTGCACATAGATCTCAATATATTTCTGGAGATTGTTGCGGTACAGATAGAGGACCAGATCGTGCACGAAATCGAAACGATCGCAGACAATAATCAAGGGCAATTGATCAGTGAGCTTGGCCTCCTTCAGGAAGTTCTTGACACGCTCGGGATTATAGCAGTTCGATTCGCGACAGATGCGCTCCACCTCCTTGATCTGATTGGTTTTACAGGCCGCCTGAATGTACTTGAAGTGCACCTCCGGATCCTGTGAGAAGTTCACAATGCTGCTCAGGAAATAGAACAGGCCGTCGTAGCTCTTGAAGCTCTCAAATAGATCAATCAGCGCCTTGGTGGTCAGCTGCTCGTGATACTTGGTGGCGATCTGCACACAAATCTGCAAATTCTGGCGCAGATTTGCGGTAAGCATGGCCTTCAGGCACTCCAGTGAATCCTCCACCGACAGTGTGCCAAAGAAACTGACCAACCACTCCGCATTCAGCATATGCGTATGGACAACGGCGCGCTTGATGTCATACAGATCCGTATAGTGTTCGAGGGCGCGCTGCAGCAGGCCGGCCTTCTCGCACAGCTGGGCGATATGGGCGCGATCGTAGTGGGTGAACATGGCGTTGCCCAGAATGGCATCAGCCACCTGCGGTGCCGACAACAGATTCATTTCGAGCAGACGCGTCTGCAGTGCTCCCTCGGCGGGACGATTATGCTTGAGGGCATCCAGCAGAAAGGCGGTGCATTGCTGCACCATCGAATGCTCCATAAAGATGTCAACGATCTGATTGATGTCGGCCAGCGGCTCCTCTTCGGCCACCAGCATGGAGGCAAAGCCGGCGCCCTGCTCCGGATTGCTGCGCATCACCGAACGCAACAGGAATATATAGTCGGGCGTATAGTTGACCTTCTTGGCATAGAGCACAATCTTCTGGAATTGGCCCGTTTCGGCAAAGCATTGGATCACCTTGTTGGGCACATTGGCGCGCAGATAGATGGAGAGAGCGAGCGTTAGATCCGATGTCTTCACCAAGTCACCCAGCTCCTCGCTGCACTCGAGCTTCTCCTCCTTCAGCCACTTCTCGCAGAGCTGCTTCTTGCCCTGCAGGAGCACGGGACGGCAGAGCTCCAACGACTCGAACTTATTCAGTTTACCCTGATCGAGCAGGATGCCAAAGTACTGCAAGAGCGGCGGTGTTGTTGAGCCGGCTGGCGTTTGCACCTGCTGGAAACGTTGGATGGTCTGCGGTGTGCGTAGAATACCTTTTGGAGCCAGTGCAGCCACCTTGGCCGCCTCGGCGTATTGGCCAGCGCCAAAGAGCTTATTGAATTTACGCACAAACAGATCCTCAGCGCCAGCCAAATTGTTGCGCACGGCCATGCGCAGGGCGAGATCGGGATTCTGGAGCACCGTATTGATGTAGGGTATGATCTGTTCCTCGTCAACGGTAACGGACAGCACCTGGCCCTTGCGATTGACGCCAATGATGCCGCCGCTGGCCTCGTGCGGTGCGGTCACAAAAATCGTATCGGCCGATATGCGATTCATGTAGATGCACGTGGCCGTTTCCATATCGTACAAATGGATATATCCATATTTGGTTATCAAATAGATGGTATCGTATTTTGCGGATACTTGCATCGCAACAGGGAAATCATTTTGTGCCTCCGGCGGAAAGAAGACATCGACCGCCTTCTTCGGGAATGGCTGATTGCCGTTCGGTGGTGTTCCCACCTCAATGATGTGCAGCTTGCCACCGGTTGCGGTGCGTACGGCGAAACAGAATAGCGTGGTCGGCTCCTTGTTGCCCTCGATCTTGAAGGTGGCAAAACTGGCGGCATGTCCCTCAATCGCTTGCGAAACCTTGCGCTCCACCGAATACAGTTGCATGGCGCCAGCGACACGGCTGGGCAGCGCCGAGATGCCAACGAGCAGCAGCCACTGCTGGGAGGCATTGCAACGATAATTGATGATCTGACAGCCATTGAGCGAGGAATGCCTATCGAACATTTTCTGTGGCATCGAATCGCCCTCCATCGACCAGTGATAGACGCTCGTCTCGGTGACCAGGGCGAGCGTATTCAGCGATATCCATTTCCAGAATACCACATCCTCGTTCATCGTGTGCGCCTTCATTTTCGACTTCATCTCAATGTTGAAGATCTGCAGTGTCTTTTGCGCTGATTAGAGAAATTCAATAGGGAAACCAAATTAAATATCCAGAATTTGTTTCTCAATCGGAATGGATTTGCTTACCTTTGAGCGCAATCACCTTGCTAGCCGGATTCATAATGGCCGAGTCCGCGGATATGGGACGGCGCGTCGGATTCGATGAGTCGTTCATATCAATGATGACCACCTGGGCGGTATCGTTCGACTTCTCCCGCACACAGATGAACTTATCCGACTCCATTGTGAGCGTGCTGAATGAGAAGGAGTTCGGATTGATGCCGACATTTGTGAGCTGCAAAGGGGAGCAAAGGAATACGTAATCAATATTCATTTCATATTGAGCTTTTCTCTTTTTTTACCTAGATTATTTGATTATTATAATTCAAGAACTTTAAACTTAAAATCTAACTTGAACTATCTATTTATTAGTTGATTATAGATCGCTCAGCAAATCAGAGAGTGAGGGATCTTTAGTCACGTTTTGCGTGAGCGTTCGCATGCACTGAGACTGAACCCAAGAGATCAGCATTATCATTAGCATTGATCATGATGCTGTGTGTGCGCCAGCCACCCTCGACTATTTTGCTAGCGAAATCAAAACATTTATATAAAACGCAATTGGCACACTAAATATGCACACATACATATGTATGTACATATAAGCCTTTACAAATCTGCTTCTTGTTCTACAATCTAAACGTTGATCGTCTGGTCAATACTTAAGGTGTAAACAGCGGCGAGAAAAGTTCAAGGTTTCGCGATCGATAAAGCACTCTCTCTCTCTCTCGCTCTCTCTATCTCTCAATGAAGTCACACATACAGTCACACACACACACACTGTCTCTCTCTCCATCTTGATCATTTTATCGCTAAGACAAGCAAATTTTATATATATATCTACACATTTTTTGGCGTCTGTTATACAAATGATATACATATGTATACATGTATGTATGTATGTATGCATGTCTATAATTGTGTGCGAGTGGAAATTTAGTATAAATGCAATGCACTCAAACAAAGGAAACAAAGAGAAATTGCGAAGAAAGCGAACACGGCAAGCAAAGAAATTAAACCGAATGACGTTTTAGCATTTGATATTTCTATTATTATGCTTTCATTTGGAATATAACAAGCAGGGATCATGAATTTATGTAAACGCCTCTCTTTGCGATTTTCAGAAATGAACAATAGAACCAACATAAGCTAAACTGTATTGTAACGTCAGTTGGGAGCTATCAAATAGCAATACGGAAGTATTTTTGGCACCTGTAGCTCAATTAAAGATAAGCTCTGCTCTATAAGGGGAATGCAGTTGCGTTCAAGAAAATAGTAATATGATCAACAGATTTAGAGCTACCATTACTATGAGCACAGCTTTAAGTGAATATATTTATATGTGGAAATGTATGTATTATATATACATATATATATATGTATATTTAACACATTCCTAATGCCATATGTTTCTACTTAATTACTCAACTTTATTTTCTGTGAACAAATTCTTGAAGTGCATATAAAGTTAACATTCTAGTAAATTGACTCTCTGCACAAACAAAAGTTCATATAGAGTCTAGTATTTATTTTAAGCCAGCTTCGCAGTTTGACTGAAATTTAATTTCTCAGTGGAGTGTTTTGCTTGAGTCGCGTTTCGCTGATAAGAAAGTACAAGAAATGCCTAATTATCAGTTAAATGGTGCCTGGTACATACACCCCATAAATAAAGCAGCAAAAACGAATAAACAAAAGTAAAATGAACAAACAATGAAAAAAAAAAAAAAAACAAACATTTCATCAAGAAAATAATTTGATTATAATGAAATAAAACTCTAAGATATGTAAACTTCATTTTTTTACAAATTATTTTACATTAATATTTTATATTATATATATTATAAAATGTTATATATCAAGAATATTAATTGTATATAACATATGAATAAATAGTGAGTTACAATACACACAGCTAAAGCAAATGAAAGCAAAATAGAAAGTCTAAGCTAACTAAACTAAAGAGAGAGAGAGAGAGAGAGAGAGAGAGAGAGAGACAGAGAGAGCGCTAATGGGAGAGAAACAAAGAAACAGGGGGCGTTAATTGTCAAAATGTATAGGCATATGTATGTGTGTGTATGTACATGCATGTGCATGTGTTTGTACGTCAATGCACGCGTATCGATTTGTTTGTCTAATTTTTTGGCATTGAAATAGAATATTTTCTGTGTTAATCAATTTGCAATGTGACCAAATGCACTCACAAATAACTACAAAAAAAAATACTAGATACAAGAGGTCACAATGTAAAACAAAAATATAATAAAATATATATTGCCTGCTGAATAAAATATATATATTATGTTTTTTTAATATTCAAATGCCTGTATATGCTGCCGGTTACTTTATTTAATATATTTTTATTTTTTTTCCTACAAAGCGTTTTCACCTTATTTGTGTCAATTACAAATTAACATATGGACGTTTCACACTTAATGCGAGATATGACACACACACAAACACGCATGCACATATACATATACATATGTGCACACACACGCATAGAGGACGATCTAATGCGTGTTCCATAATCAAATTTAGTTTATACGCCCCGCTTAAAGCTTGCACACCCAATGGAATGGAACACGATTTAGGAGTAGGGTACCTCACACATAAAAATGTAGTTTAATGTGTGATAATCAGAGATTAAAAATGAACTTAATTCAACTACAATTATTAACGCAATTTATCAGATTGAATTTACGCTTCAAATGTTCAGCAATAATATAAATATGCATAAAATCAACAGCCCATTAAATAGAATATTATACTTTATATGAGCGCTTTACCCCGAGGCTAAATCAGGCCAAAGATTAGATAAACAATATTCACGCAGAATGAGCCGCCCTTAGGCGTCTGATATGTACATATGTATGTATATATGTACATATTTTGACATGGATACAAGTGAAATTAACAATGACGCTCCGCTGACGACAATACACACATACATACATGCATATATAATATGTATGTACGATCAGAAGCATACATGCACGAATGCTCATAGTAACTGTAAATATCATTGCCTACTCTAATTACTTGTGCATCTCTCTTGCGCCCACTGTTGCTCTACTTCTCTTTCGCATAGAGACATGGCAACGAGAAGAAACGGTTTAAAAAAGATCTTTGATTTATTCAATCAAAGCGACAACACACCGAGCAACTAAGCCTAAGTTACAACATGCTCAGCTGTGGTGAATCTGGCTTATATGTGCATATATATGTGTGTGTGTGTGTGCATGGTGTTTATTTCACCACACTTTGGATTAGTGGGAGTGATATACACACGTACATACATAGGCATGTAGATATATATGTATGCATAGGAATAGCGTAACATGCTGCTCTTGCTTGAACTCCTCCACCCTTTGCTTAACATACTGTGGCCAAATCAGATAATAATAACAGTGGTCCACAATTTACATTATTCGACTTGAAACGATGCAACCGTTGCCTCTGCACCGAAACGAAAAACAGAGAGCCAGAAGTTCGTTGTTACAGAGAAACCGGTTTAGCAATATACAAATACTAGCACAAATGCAATGAAACTTCTTATATGTACACATGCGAGCATGTGTGCGTAGATGAGCCGGCATTTGTCACCGGCAGCAAGTGCTATCTCTACCTCTACCTCTGCTTCGCATGCTCTTTCATTTGAAACCTACACACACACACACACACACACACACGCATGCATATACTTCTTCTAACACCATGCATATGTTATGTTTGTATGAATGTTTCTTTTGCATTTTGCATTCATTTATAACAGTAAAACAACAGCAATCACACCATAGATAAAAACTGAGCGAAACGGAAACACAGAGAGAGGAGAGAAAGAGAGAGTGTAAATCTTCCAACTGGAGTAAGTGCCGCCTTTCTGAACGAGTTTATCGACAACATTCACCCAACTCAGCGGACAAGAAACAACAATTGAGAGCGTGAGAGTGAAAAATGCTGATGGCTGTCAAACGGAGGGCAGGCAACAGTCGGAAGGCGGCCGGCTGGCAGAGGCGTTTACCGGCTTGCATGAGTGACTCATTCGACCATTTCGTAAGCCAGAAAAGTCAGTGAGCGAACAATAGCGCAACGTTTTCGACTAGTTTTTTGTTACCAACAAATTTCATATAGATTGCACAGTGATTCACCGCTAGATAATATTCTCTCAGATTGATTACTTTTTATTAGTAAAAAATTATATTGAGATCGAGTACTTCAGTAAAACATATTCATATACATATATAATACAATATTAGTATATTAATTTTAATATGTATTTTGTTCAGGTTCATATAAAGTGCAACCACGGTGCAATGAATTCTTATAAGAATATGCTAAGCGCCGCTTGGGCGTCTCAACAAGTGGTTTTCCTCACTCACACACAGACACACACATGCACACTGAAGACTAGAGAATCTGACTATATGCCTAATTCAATGGAATTTGGGGAAATCGTATACCCTTACCTTAAACAAATATATAAAAAAAAAAAAAACACTCACCTGTAAATGCTCTTGAAAACGTATGGGTAACGGTTGCGTCATCTTGACGGCCTGTTATTTTGGCTCTCTGGTTGGGAGTTACGACTTCTTGTTGTTGTATGCTGTTCTTTGGGTCTTGTTTAATGGTTGGTCTTTTTTAATTTTCTTTTCTTTCGAGAGAGATAACACACGCACTTTTATTGTTGTTTGATAAGTGTTAGTAAAAAAAAATCGGGAGAGAATACGAATACTGTTGTCTGCGTCAACGTTGACGTTGCCTGTTGTTGTTTAAGTTTTTTATTTTTTTGTTATTTTGCAGCTCGATCTTATTTTCTTTTCGGTCGTTCGTTGTTACGGTTGCTGATGTTGTTGTTGGTTTCTTTATTTTGTTTCGTCTCTGTTTGGATTTTTAGCAATTTCGTTTCGCGTTGCTTGTGAAGACACACCAAAAACTGCGCAAAGAAAGAACGAAAAAAATGATATATTTATTAATTGTGCTACAAAATATTTGTTGCTTTTGTTGTTATCACTAGCAAATGAGGCTGCAGCGGCTCCGCCTCTAAGACACTTTAAAAAAATCGTCGTAACGTTGCGTTTATCCCCCCACACAAACACAAGCACACACACACATATTTATAGAGATATACTCCGAGCACTGGCGAATTTTAGCGAAAAACTGCCTTGTTAAATATTAATAATTATTAAGAATCAATCAAAAAATTTATTTACTATTTGTAGTATTATTCACTCGAATTTTCACATATTACTTGCGCTCGACCGTTTGTCGGCAAATACAACAAAATATTAATGAATCGACACCGCCGACAACACTGACAGACAACAGACATAATAACACAAGTACGAGTCAGTGACAGAACGGTCCCTGTGGTGTGTTACAACGAAATACACCACAGCTGCGAGTTGTCGTTTCGTGAGGTAGTATTGGTGCATGACAAAGTCAAATAATGAAATGTCAAAATGCGCGCCGTATGAGTGTGACCACATATACACATATACAGCAAGCCAGTATATTAAATACGCCTTTTTACGAAATTATTGATTGTGCTTAAAAAGAAAATAAAAGGCAATTACAAAATCCCAGTAAGTCCCTCATCTACGTGAGGCAGCAACACTGCTTCTATTATAGCTCACCACACTGTCAGCCATGTTGAGTTGCGCTCCGACACACTTACTCACACACACATACACACTTGATGTTTGCCCATACACACACATACGTACACGTATTTGTATAAGTACGTGTGAAGTAGTGGAAAAAAATTGCTTGCTCCGTACATATGTATAAAACACACTTTTTGCATTGATTTTTGCCACGCAGCAATATTAAGAACTTTGATGATGCAGTTTGGCAAACTAAATAGTTAAAGCGAAAAAGTTACGCGCATATAACAAGACAAAGCATCGCAATTGCTTTGAACACGTATGCCACATAAACAAAAAAATCGTTTTGTTAGCATGAAAAACACCGCCCACTAACACTTAGGTCAGAAATGCCGTTTTCTCCTTGCAAGTGTTTTTCCGCTTGTCCGCCCAATATTTCATGCAAATACACTATCGTGTAATATTATATTAAATAGAATTTCTTGTTTAACGCCAAACTATGTCAAAAAGTTGTTTTTTTCCCCTGTTTTTTTTTAGCTGATTTTTCGAAGGAGGCGGAAGCGTACCAGTTTATTGTTGTAGGTTAACAATTGCACGTCTGCACGAACACACGACGATACGATTCACATTTAACATTTAACACATTATTCTTATTCGTTAAAAAATACACGAAAGAGCAAAAATTACATTGAAAAAGAAGTATGAATGAGACGACGTTGGTCACTGCAAGCTAGGGATGTACGACAAATATATATCGATATCAATACATTGCAGTGATAATCGATTGCTTTCACAGCTACATGCGATAGACATCGAATAAATAAATATAGGGATATTTAATCATTTTATAATTGCAATTGCCAGATTATGTAATATCATAATGATGTGACGTTTATTTCAGCACAAAATTTAATAAAGCCACTGTTAGTTTATTTATCGTGAATAATATTAATAGCAGTATTGCTCCACTAATTAACAGAAACGACTCCACAGCAATCTGCAAAACTCGTTCCTTAAAAATAACACGAAATATCGACCATCTCTAAACTCTCCAAGCCGAACAGTGAATGAAGTTGGCGGTGCGCAAAAGTAAATTTTACTCAAACTTTCAATTTATAATCGCATTTTAAAGAACAACTCCGCTTGAAGGCTGCGCACGCGATGTGCATTTGAACAGTTATAGTTATTGTTATATCCATGTTATTGTTAAAGAAAGCACTGATAGCAATATACCAAAGCATTCATTGGATGTTTTAAAAAAAAAACACGCGCGTTGCGCGTCGTATGAAACATATTCAAAAGTTGTTTGCTGCCTCTGTGCATATGTGCGTGTGCGTGTGCTTGTATGTATGTTTGTATGTATGTGCGCTGGCTTTATTAAACATTAACATTGCGAAAAATCAATACACAAGTCCCTCAGTGCTTGTGTGCTGTGCACCGTGTGTGGCATTTGTGCAAAAAATTGTGTTAAACAAAAAGGATAATCCAAGGATAACGCCAGCTAGCGGCGCTTGGCGGTAGGGGCCAAGCAACACGCGCCCAACGCATCCAGAACGAGGTAAAAACATTGTCAATACACATGCAAGCATGCATGCCTGCGTGTCTGTGTATATGTGTGTGTGCGGATATGTTGATATATGTATGTATGTACATCCTTGCAACTAAATATAAACAGTCTGCGATATCGGTGCCACAAATAAATACATAAATCGCACCAAAGAGAAACAAACATTCTTCGAATATAAATATGCATATAATAGAAATATGTATATGTATGCAATATGCATATAGAAAGACCTGAGCGTGTTGAATTTTTGTTTATATTGTTATTTAATTGATGATGCCTTTGTCTCCACATGAATCGCCAACTTCATTTCAAGCAGCTAAATATGCATAATTTGCGCCTGACGCGACGCTCGGCCCGGCTTTTTATTTATTTAATTTTTTTCTTTTATTTTTTGTGCTGCAGCAGCAACTCTTGTGATTTATTTTGCACACACACACACGGATATGCAAAGCCTCAGAGAAAGGGAGAGAGCAAGAGAGGTATTTTATATGTATTTGTACTTCCTTTAGCTGATGTGCCTTTGTTGTTGCTGCTTTTGTTTGTTATTTCGGCATGCTTGCGCTCCTGTGTGCAAGAGAGATAGCAAAGACACGCTGGCTCTCATTTTTGTATTTGCCTGCATTTTGCTCTCCTGCTGAGTTTTTGCATTCACGCTTCTGATTGGGACGTATGTATGTGTGTGTGCTGTCTTTCGAGCGGCAAAACAGCAAAACGAAGCAACTATTAGTGATATTCCTGCAAGTGCATGAAGCATGTGTCTGTATATATGTATGTATGTACACACATACCATGTATTTTTGTGGCTTTACTAGAATTTACTCAATAAATTTGTTAGCCAAACAATAGTATTATATTACGAAACCTAACACTGAATATAAATATTTATCCAATATATACACATAACGCTCAAATGGTACGTCCAAACTTGTTATATAGACCTTCAAATTTAGAGTTTCTATTTGATTCCATACATTTTAAAATTAACGTCTGATAAGAACAGTTATAAGCTGACTGCTATGGCTGCGATCTGGTGTTTATATATCGATAACATGTGGCATCTTCAGTTTTTAGCAAAGTTATTTTTGCATATTCGTCTCCTACAGTGAGAGGTTAGTTATTTATTTATTCTTTTCTACTGCCACACACGCAGTAGTAGATGTTTTGGTTTATACGAACTAGGCTTTGAATTTTTATTAATCGAGTTTGGATTGTTATCGCCGTTAAAACGCTGTAAAAGCAAATATAAACATGTAAACGCTAGCAGGCGCGCGAATTGAATTATTTAAATATGAACGTATGTATGTATGTGATAAATATGTAAAAGTTTTCCACCCCTAATTACTAGAATGTGCTACAACAATTACAAATTCGTTCCCGTTTTTGCTGTTCTTATTTTTTCTGTCAACTTTTGCGCTTTGTTGTTGCTCTTGCCTTAAATGCTATTTTTGTGTTACAGTCTCCCTCTGCTGTCTTCTCTGGAGTAGCTTACATACACACAGCACACTCATACATATGTAGATATCCATTTATGTATGTACATACATATTTTAATGTGCGTATTTAAGTTTTTATTGTTTCATTTTTTCTCAAAAATATGCTGTTTGTTTTTGTTGTAGTTGCTCTTGCCAATTTTGCTTTGGTCTTCTGAACCAGAGAGCAAACATTCAGGGACTAAGGGTTCGTGCTCTCTGACATCTCGCTCTCTCAAAGAAAAAGGAGTTTGTTTTCGGTCTTTGTTTTTTTTTCTTGTCTGAGCAATATTTTTGCACTTGGCCAATTCACAGTTTGCATTTTGAATTTACATTTAAAAAAAATTCTGGTAAATTGATATGTATGTATATGCTATAATACATTAACTACTTACATGACTGTTGCTCCATTTTTAATTGTGTTTAATAGCTCTCCCATCTTCATACATACATACTTGTTCAATAACAAAGCGTTTGGTCAGACGATTGCTACTTTTGCTTTTTATTTAACATACCTACATACATACGTACATCAATACATACATATATGTGTGTATATATGCATCCCTTTTTATAGTCATTTTTTTTAATAACACTATCCGGCAAATATACATGTGTGTATAGGTAGGATGAGAGCCAAACAGGTACAATAGCATTGGCACACATGTTCTCAAATCAATTTTATGGAAGTAACGAACTAGAACTTCTCTAAGAATTCAAATGTACATTTGTAAATATAAGCACTTTTAAAAGTATTACAATCCATGTGTCTAAAAGGAAAAATGTCAAAAGTATTAATGTTAAATGATATTAGATTCTGTTAATATAACACGAATTCAGACATATTAATTTGTATAAATATTTTAAGCATAACTCAATAACGAAAGCTGTCAACATTTTGAAATTGTTTACATTTTAATGCTAGCTCACACCACTGTGCTGGCTGCCTTAGTCAACTTCCTTCGCTCAATTTCATGCTCACTGCGCCGACTCGCTCTTTCAATTTCTCTCATTCTGTGTGTTTTTGCATTTGTGTGCGTGTTCCATGCTCCCTTGTTTTTTGTTGTTCCTGCTTTGCTCGCTGCTTCCTTTCTGCCTTTGTATAATTCGAAAATGCTAAAGTAAAGTGCTCAAAATTGCTCTGCTCTGCAGCAGCAGCAGCAACAGCAGCAGCAGCAGTAGCAGAAGCAGCATATTTTTGCGCCTCTCCCTCTTCTTTAACCGCAAAGGCAAGCAGCAAGCAGCTGCCTGTGTGCTTTCCTGGCTCGCTCCATCGTCTCCATCGTTGTCGTTGCCTTCATCGTCGTCGTCGCGTCGTCGGTTGTTGTTATGCTTGATTTTTATTACTTTACTTTTTCAGTATAATTCTTTGTCTTTTGGCGTTTGTTTAATGCAAAAAAAAAAAGGAACAGAAAAGACCAAGACAAGAACCAGCAGACACGCACACACACACACACAGAGGCATACACACTCATGGACGCAGCACACACACACTAGCGCAAAAACTGAAGATACCAAAAAGGAAGAAGCACAAACTACATTAAGCACAGACACAGGAGTCTGTACAAAATAAAATTTTTGCGCAACGCGCTGTGTCACATTGCAAAAAGGGCGAGGAATTCACATTTAACAATCGAAACTAGCGAAATTCCAACTTAACGTCGATATTAATTATTAATTATTAAACTGTGTGCTGACAGTGCTAAAGAGAATATAAAACAAAAAGACCAAAAACAAAACAAAGACCTAAAAATCAATTTCAAATTAACTTCTTTTGATTGTAATTATTATTGTTATTTTTTGTTCTTACAATTTTTCCTTAGTTGCTTTGCTTAGCGGACCGAAACGCTCTTTATTTTTAATAAATTTTTGTTTTGTTTTTGTTGAATTTAGATTTATTTTCATTTGGCGCTCGCATGTGGGGCCTAAGCGAAAGGAAACATAACAACAACAGCATTTTGGGTAATACTATTATAAACCTCAAGAAACTTTTAAAAATTAGTCCTTGCTCCGGTGTGAATTCAGTGAATGCATTTGAAATTTAAATGGAACAGTTAAATGAATATACAAAATTATTATACATGTATCAGAAATTATACATATGTAATTGTTATCGAATTGGCAATTGAATTTGTTTAATAAAATGAATGCGTGTTTTTAATATCCAAACCAAGTTTACATTAAATACATAGAAAATTACTAAGTTAATATTTTATATTATTTTTATAGTACTTTGATATAAATGCAAGAAATTCCATTCAGTTATTAGATGTATAAAAAATATTTATGAACATATATTCAATATAAAAGAAAGTGAATACTTTGAATATTCGCTATAAATGAAAGTGAATACTTTGAACGTCATTCAATTATGTGTTAAATTTATGTATATTTAATATAATGAATGCAAGTGAATGTGGAATGAATTAAGTTTGAATTTGCTCATTTGGATGAATATCCAATAGGTATTCATTCGTTTGAATACTTTGAGTGATGCAAATGAATGATCTGAATGCATTTACAGGTATTAAAGGAGTTGATTAAACATTTCATTCATTTCTATCATTGAATATTTAATACTAATTAATTATAGGCTAATTGCAATTTGTTTATATTTTCAAATAATCTCATAATCTCATTTTAATATATTTGTAATCTCGTAGATCATCGAGCACGAATTGAGCTTCCCTTAGAGCTTCCATTGGCGCTGGAGTTGGTCGGAGATTGTGAATTGAGCGAGTGTTGGAGGCAACACCCACAACGAAGACAATAGTAGCAAAAACAACAACAACAACAACAACAGCAACTGCAGCAGCAACAACAACACGATGTCCGCCGCCACACAAGAGTTTTGTGTGCGTTGGAACAGCCATTTGGGCAGCATTGGAGCCGCCTTTCCGCAGCTATTGGCCGGCCAGAGATTCGTGGACGTGACACTGGCCTGCGAGGGCCATCAGGTGCATTGCCATCGGCTGGTGTTGGCCGCTTGCTCCACCTACTTTGAGGCCATATTGGCCGAGAATCCGTGCAAGCATCCGGTCATCATATTGCCCAGCGAAATCAAGCTGTGGGAGATTCAGGCCCTGGTCGATTTCATGTACAAGGGCGAGGTGAATGTGACGCAGGCGGGCTTGGGCCAACTGTTGCGCTGTGCCGAACAGTTGCGTATACGGGGCCTCTACGGCTCCGAGGCGGCCATCAACTACAAGCAGCTGCAACAGATGCGTCTGGATATGGCGGCACAAGACTCGGCAACCGCAGTCAAGCAGGAGCAACAGCAGCAGCAACAACAGCAGCAGCAGCAGCAGCAGCAGCAACAGCAGCAGCAACAACATATGGACAGCACTGAGACGGATGATACGGCCACCAATTCGACAACATCGACAACAACAACAAGCACAACGGCGCTGTCTGCCAAGCAGCAACAGCAACAGCAGCAACAGCAACAGCAACAACAATTGCTACTGCAACAGCAGCAACAGCTGCAGCAAAAGGAACATCGTCAGCGGCAGCAGACGAATGGCAACAATACGTTGCAATTGCAGCTCTTGCAACAGCAGCAACAGCAACAGCAGCAACAACAATTAAACGCGGGCTCATCAGCGGCCGCATCAAACAATTCGAATGCAGCAACCGAAGATGATTCAGCGGATGATGCGAGCAACAATTGGAATGTCTACAGCGAGAACTATGAAGACTTTGCGAACAACAAGCTGAATGCACATCTGCTGCAGCAGCAGCAACAACAACAGCAGCAACAACAGCAGCAGCAGCAACAGCAGCAACAACAACAGCAGCATTTACAATTGCAACATCATCTGGACTCGACCATCGAGGACGATCACAACTATGTGGCGGCGCATGATGAGGACAACGATAGCAGCGGCTTTGTTGGCAATGTGGGCAGCACCAGCGGCCTGGCCAGCAATGTGGCTGGACTGTCGCTGAGCATGGACGCCGATCTGGATACGTCGGCAAATACGTCCGGCTCCTCGCTGATGCACAGTTCCATCGATGGCTATACATCGTATAAGCGTGTGAGACGCTCGGAGGCGTCCCTGGCCCAGGCCGCCAAGTGTGTGTCCAAGGGCGAAACCTTTCAGACAGTGAGCAACATGTTCAACATACCCGTCTCCACCATACGCTTCTATATGGCCCGCAAGGGCATATTGCCGAAGCGCAAACGTGGACGCGGCGCCTCGCATGCCGGCAGCACCATCACAACGACCACCGGTTCGGGCAACTCAACGGCTGCAGCAGCAGCGGCGGCAGCAGCAGCAGCGGCCACCATGGCGGCGGCCACCACATTGGGCAGCCTGTCGACAGCCGGTGCGCATCATGTGCCCCATCATTTGCCCCTGGATGCCATACAATTGAAGCGTCTGACTAATGCCAGCGGCGGAAGTGCTGGCGGCGCTGGAGCCGGAGCCGGAGCCGGAGCCGGCAGTCCAACAACAGCGACAAGCACAACAACCGCAACAGTGACGGCGGCAGCAATGGCCGCTGCAGCAGCAGCAGCGGCAACGTCATCGCCAACAGCACCGCGACTGGAGGTGGCTACGGCGGCCGGAGTGCCCTTTCATCTGCTCAGCGATGCGGCGGCCTTCAAGCTGAGCGAACAGCAACAGCAGGCGCATATAATCTAACCATGAGGTTGGCTTCGCTTGCACTCAATCTATATGTGAGGCGTGAGAGGCGTGTGAGAGTGAGCCGTGCTCTGTGGGACAATCGAAAGCTATTGCGGCTATTGGCTATTGGCTGAGATGACATATATAGGACACCTGCATAAAGCTGCACACACACACACACACAAACACATACACGCTCACACACACACACATGCGTAGTCGCTTTAAAAGCAATTCTCAACCTTTAAACACAACTGTTCCTCGAGGAAGAAAGTAGAAAGTAAAGAAGAAATGCAGACATGCAACAGTTGAGATGCAGCAGAGATATATAGTATATATATATAGTGTATAGTATATATCTCTCTCTCTTTCTATATATATATTTATATATAGGCATGTCTCTATTTGTACCATACAAGACATACGCATCGAGATCTAACGTATGTTTTGTATCTTTGGCAAAAACACCTCTAACCCGCCCCTAATTGTATGTATCGCTTATAAGACTTAGGATTAGTTTTTAAATTGTAATATAGTGACATGACATTGTTTTCTTTCATGCCGGCGATAAACTACACACAAATCAACAACAACAACAACCACAACAACTAACCCCCCCAGTCCAATCCAACTCAAACAACCAACAACAACAACAACAAACACATTACATTTTGTGCAGTTAACAGACAGTACAATAATAATTAATAAATATAATAATTATAGAAAAAATCAAGCCAGTTGCCTGCATATATATACGTATATATATATAACATTACACATAAACTGGGCACAAATAGAATGGAGATTTTTTTATTTATCTATACAAATATTTGTTTTCAATAGTCATAAATGTAAAAGAGAAATGTATAAAGTCAACAAGAACAACAACAACACACACACACACAAATTCATTTAATAACAACAACAACAACAACAATCACTAGCGCTTAAGACAGCAATTTAGCTGAGAGAGAGAGAGAGAGAGAGAGAGAGAGAGAGGGACAACAAGAAGCAACACAAACCCAACATTAAGTAAACATTTGATATACTTTATAAGCGAAACAAGAACATTAATGTATAGTATATATATATATGTATATATATACTCAATATGCCATTTCATGATGCCAGATTTAGTATGTTTCGTCATTTGCTTTGTAATTCATAAGTTTCGCATAAAGACTCGAATTATAATTCTGATTATATTGTCATTATTATTATTATGATTATAATTATTCGTAGCTGAACTGAAACGATGATCAACGTTATTGTTTCGCGTTGTGCATTTAAGCTGTGTAAAGACTTGCAAAAGACTTTTTTCTACATCGATTTAAGTTGCTTTAATTACCCGAAAACTTAAGACTTGTATAACTACTCTTTTTTTTTCTTTTTTTTTTTTTTTTACACACACACGCAAAAGACGTTTATATATATATGATTTATATATGTATATTGATATATCGCTGCGTTCATAAAAATAGTAGTGTGAACACTAAAAAGTTAAAAAAAAAAATATACTTTAAAACTAAATTTGAAACGATTATGATATTCATTTAGTTGTTGATATTCTAATAAAAAAAAATATATATATATTTTTTTTTTGCATATACTGCTCACTCACACTAATATTTAAATAAACGCAACTGTATATATATGCTATATATATATATATATTCCTTTTTTGGGCAGCATTATATCATTTTAAGAAATTTACACAACTCAAGCACTGTCTCTCTTATATGTTTGCCATATTCGTAATTTTACATGTATTTAATTATTATGATTATTATTATCAAATTTTTTATATACACTTATTTTAATTACAAATCAAATGCAATTTCAAGACTATGTTATTTTTTTTGGCCATATGATGAATTGATTATTTTTAGCATATTTTGAAAAGTTCATGACTTTTGATTAACAAAATTTAACTGCAGTTTCGGATTCGATATCGAATTTCGTGATGATCTCTGAAAAATCGTAAATATATGTATATACATATATATATATATTTCGAAATGAGCAAACTAAAGCGATATATTATTTTGCAAAAAAAGAAAAAAAAAAAAAACAAATACCTCGTATACATTGAGCATAAATAAATAAAAGTAAGCCAGAGCAAGTGCACAGCATTAAAAATATATTTAAAAGAAGAAAGAAAAAGCAAAGCAAATCAATAGCAAACAGATAAGAAAAACAATAAACAAAAGCGAATAACGCTTATTTTACACATTAAAAATATAAAAAAAATCAGCTGCAATTAAATTAAATTAATTGTGGTTGTAAATAAACCGAATGTTGTTACAATAGTCAAAGAAAACGAAGCAAAACAAAACCAAGAAAACTTATGAATAATAGGAAGCCCATAGCAAGCAAATATATATCTATATATATATTTTTTTTAACAATCAATTGTAAAATATGCAGAAAAAAACAAAATTATTAAAAGTTGTGCTGCGGCTTTTGCTATTCAAGAACTGTATCTATTTTTATTAAAAAACAAAAAACAAAGCGAAAGCAAAGAAAAACAAAACAAAACAATTTTGTTTTGGCTGCGTTAAGATCTACTAAAAAAAAAATCATGAAAAAAATACGACAAAAAAAAATTATAGAAAATAATTTAAAATATAAAAAAAGTTGCGGGACTTTAGCACCCAAACATATTCAAATCAAATGCAAGTATTATGTATCAAACACAAACAAAATTAAGAATATAAAAATTGCAAACGAATATATATGTGTAAAAATATATATGTATATATTAAGTACATATATAGAATGTATAACTAAAGCAGAGATAATTATTAGACCCGGTAAGCGATAAGCGAGCGTGAATTATGTTTAAACGTGAGACAAAAAACAAAACAAAACAAAACAACAACAACAGTTAAATTTATGTATAAATTATAAAGTGCGAACAGTAAAACCAGATGCTGAGATGCTGATGATGGTATTTTAAATAAAAATTGCAAAAATGAAATGCCGAAAATGCCTTTTGAACTTAACGGGAACTAATGGGTGCGATTGAAATGCTGGTAAAAATCTCGGCTTTCCATAGATGCCTAAGAATTAGGGCATTGTAGATCGATCTTGCTATTGTTCAAATTCAGCTTCCCAATAGATCGATAACAGGCAAACGATTACAAATACAATTACTGTTAAGCCTTTACAATAGTGGTTAACTCAGATTGAAGCCTAAGTTCATTCACTAGGTTTCTATAGAGTCGAGTCATACTACATATGGTCTTAAGTGTTATGGACTTGTATTGAATTTACATTGCCTAACTCTATTCCATTTGATTGATATTATATTATATAATATTGAATTTCAAATCTACTCATAAAAGACGCTATATATGAAACGTGGAGATAAGCAGAGGAGAATCTGAAGATAGCTAAGCATTTGAAGCCAAGCTATAAACAAGTCTGATGGGGATTACTTGGAAGGCCAGATCACGAATATACTTTATAGGTTCTCAAACACTTCCTTCTGGCTGTTACATTGCTTTTTACAAAAACATTTCCAGTTATCAGGCTATATATAAGAGCAATACCAAAATCCGAGCAACTCTTGGAAGCTACTTACATAAAATTTTTGAATATACTTAACCCTCAATCCACGATAATTTCCACAAATTACCCAATTGAAAAATGAAGACAATTTTTATGGAATTTGTTTAAAAGTGTTTGTTTTATTACATAGATATCATTCGCTTTGTGAACACATACCTCGTACATAGATAGTTATGAGCTTTATGCGTTCATGTAATAAGGTTAGCCCTTAAATTGTTGTTTAGAATTTTACGAATATGTTGTTCAGACCATCTCTATAATTAGGGCTAAGGGATATGGGCGGGTATTGTATATATTTAAGGTAGGAGGCTTGGGCAGGGGTACACGGGTAGGGCATGGCCTTATCAAGGAAGTGGTAGTGCATGTGTGTGTGTTGCTTAATATATATAAGATAAATTGGTTACAATATATTTTATTTTAATTTATTTTGTTTTCTGTTCCTTTTTTTTTTTGTTTTTTCTGCATGTGTCGAACGCGAATTCGAACTTCGAATTCCGCACTTCGAATTACATCAATTAATTAAACACATGCACTTATATATGCATTAAGTGTTGAATTCATAAGTTGTATATATGTATGTATGTATGCATATATGTATATATAATTGAATATATATATATATAAATTCATGTACATTTAAGTATATGAATATATATATAATTATTATTAATATTATAATTTTTGAATGTGTGTGCATTGTTTGTTGGGTTTACTTAAGCTCTAAACATTTCAATTAAATAAGTAAATTGTTATTTTTTGTAATGTTTTCAATTTTTTTTTTATTTCTTTTATTTTTTATTTAACTTTGTTTTGTCCACTGCGTACATTGATTTCTCGTTTGTTTACTTTTTTCTCTTTTTTTTTTTAAATCTTAAAATCATGCATAATGCATGTATGTACGATGTATGCATGTATGTATATGTTTGCATGTATGTATGCATCTGTATATGTATGTCTAAATGCACGCTCGTTCGAAATGGCTAAGAATCTGCATTTGCTTACACAAATTGTATTTGTTTTGCTTCCTTTCATTTGGTTTTGGTATTTTGTTTTTACATGTTTTCTTTTCTTTGCTTACACAACAAATATTTAGTTGTATGTATTTAAAAAAAAAAAAAAAATTAAAGAAAATTATTTATGAAAAATTTCTCATGTGTTAATCTCCATTCAAATGAACCAAATGTGATTAGAAGTGTTGTGTGTGTGTGTATGTGTGTGTGTGTGCGAGTTCTCTTTTTTTTATTTCTTTTTAAACTAGTTTGTATAAATTGTTGGCTTGCTTTTGAATATTATAATATTTAGTTAGTTCATATTTCAAAGTTTCTCATTGTTGAAAGTTCACTTTTTGTTGTTGGCGAAATACAATCATGACAATAATAATTAACTCTTGTTGTATATCGATTATCGTCGTCAAGTGTCATCGTCAAATGTCATTGCCGATACAAATATATATATATATATATATGTATATGTGTGTGTCTGTGTTCACACATGCATACATATGTATGTATGTACTTATGTTATATTGTGTTACGAGCAATGTTAACATTTAACGTATGTATCTACGTATTTCTACACATTCCTCGTTTTGTTATTATTTTGTAACTGTATCACAATGGGTTTTCTCTTCTCTTTCATGTCGCGTTCTCAACTTCATTCATTCTTGCAATTTTTTTTTTATTTTTCTTTTTTTTTTTATACATTTTTTCATTTGTTTTCATTATCCCTTTTCATACTTCAGTTCATACCATTTTAGCTATGATGAGGCCAAAATTTCAAAGTTTCAAAATTTTTTTTTCTCTTATCACTTACAATGCTGATTTAGTTTTTATTTTTTATTTATTTTCAAATTGTTGCTGAATTTATGTGTAAAATTGTTTTCTTTTTTTCTGCATCTAACTTTGGCCCTTAACAGTAGTTTGTTTCTGTGTGTGTGTGTGTGTTGATCTGTTTCTAAGTGTACATGTGTGTGTGTGTGTTTGTGTGTGTGCATTTTGGCAATTGTGCGTTGTCGAATTGTTTTTTTGTTGTATTTAGCTTTGTTTAAATGCATTTTCCACTTACTTCATAACCAGCGGCTGGCTTTTGATAAATGTATGTAGTATGTATGTATGTAGTATGTATTGTATTGCATGTAGATATATAGGGTCTCTATACATACCTATATGTATGAGAGAGAAACAAAACGATGATTTTAACATAAGATATACACGACGCTTGAAGCAAAGTAAACACACAAAAAACTATTTTAGTTATCAAAATACATATTTATATAATAACGGCATATATTTTTGTTTGTTTGTTTCATTCTATTTGGCTGCTTGTTGCGTTTTTTGTATTTTTTCTCTTTTTTTTTTTTGTTTTGCTTTGCTTTTTTTTGACTTATTAAAAAAAAAAACACGAAAACGAAACGTTTGCGATACGTTGTGTTACGTTACGTTGTAATTACGTGACGTTAAGCTGCACAAATTTTCTTGTTTGCTTTTTTGTATTCTTCAAAAAATTGCATTTTTCGTATTTTCAAAAATATATGTTCTATATATCATCTTTGTATATGTACATACATATATATTTGTAAAAATATATACACATATATATATAACTATATATATAGATAAGAGAGAGAGGGAGGGAGAGAGACCGAGACAGACACAGTAATTGAAATAGTTTCAGAAACAGAGAATAATTATATACGTGTGTGTGTGTAAGAGAGAAAGAGATAGAGAGATACTGAGTGTAAAGGTGAACTTTACAAGTTGCAGTCAAATTTTCCATTTGTTTTTTTTGTAGTTTTTCAATTTTTTTGTTGTTATTTTCTTCGTTGCATCTTTTCAGTTTGTTACGCTTAAATTTTTATCAGTTTCAACTTTTTCTCTTTTTTTTTTGTTGGTTTTCTTTGTTTCGTTTAGCTCTGTGTATGGGTATGCGTGTGTGTGTACGTGTGAGTGTGTATACAGTGTGTGTTCACAACAACTTATAGGTAATACAATACAAATATCGCACTTTGAAGGTTTTATTTCTTAAAAAAAAAAAGAATGTTTGCCTCATGTCATCCATAATACATATTAATAGCCATAAAGTATTGGCATTGTTGGCTTAGCCATCATCAGACATTGTCTATATATAAATACATACATACATATAAGTATATATGTATATATATATACATATACATGACAATAATACAAATACATAACATATAAATTCAGCCATTGTTGGGCTTCTGTCGCTCTGTTACTTCATTTCTTTTCTTCTTCTTCTTTTTTTTTTGTGTGTTTTCATCGTTTTTAAATTGGTTATTAATTAGTATTTTTTTTTATAAGTCTATCACATCATCACAATTAGGTTGCATTTAAAAAAAAAATCAAAACAAAAACAAAAACAACAAAAATGCCTAGACAGTGGGCCGTGGGTAGCGGGCTGCCAATCTGAACGTAGGTCCTGGCTACCCACCTGGCTGCACACCTGCAATACCTGGGCGATTTTTTTTTCGTATCTTTCTTTTGTTTTCGTTTTCACTTAGTAACATTGTGTATACATATACATATAAAAAATAATATAGTATTTAGTTTTCAGCTTCTAAGACAAAAAAAATTCTTTTTTTTTATTTTTTTTAAGCGTATGAGAGATTAACAAAAAGGATATTAAAAAAAAAAAAAAACAAAAAACAAAATAATAATAATTATAATAAACAATGTCTTCCACTTATGGTATTCGATTATAATATCTATATATATGTATATATACATATATATAAATTGTGTTTACACATATATATATATATATATAAATATATAAATATTTTTCGTATGTATTTTCGCTTCTTTTAAATGTAATTTTTGTTTACAAGGAGATCCATGTGGTGTGATATATACTTTCTTTAATTTGTTGTCCCTATCTGATTAAGTTGCTAAAGACAATGTATATATATATATATAAATCAAAATATATATATATACATATATATGTGTATATATATTCTTGTATATGTATATATAAAGAAATTTTGCAGTTACAACATACGCTACTCTGTCTGTCTGTCTGTGTGGGTGTGTACTGTGTGTGTGTGTGTATGTATGTATGTATGTATTTCTATTCACTTGTGTCCTGTCTCTTCTTCTTCACTATTTGTTCACTATTTTCTTTGTACTGATTTTCCACTTTCAAAGGATAAACTTAGAAAATTCTTTCATTATTTTAAATACTAAAATATTGTAAATATTTTCTTCCTTTACTCTTTATTTCGCTTTTTGCGTTACTGGCAGAAGGCAAAGCAACAACAACTGGGCAACAATTTGGACCAAGTTAGCTAACTAATTAACTGGGCTCACAATATGGACTACAGTATTTCATGTCTGTCCGATCTACCAAAGCCAAAAACAAAACCAAGTCGATTTAATGAAACGACCAAATTTTTAAGCCAAGAAAAACATAAAAAAAGACTGGTGCAGTCGGGTGTTACCGACTACAGAATACTCATTCACCAATTGAAATAGAGGATGACATCAGCTAGTCATTCAACTAACGGACGGACGGACGGACAATATACGTGATTTACTTCCGTGAATGAGTATAATAAAGCAAATAATTTTATATATGTATATATATATATGTAATTATGCATTCCTGTTCTGCAATATTATCATTATTATTACTATTATCATCATCATTTGTTGTTGCTTTTGTGAATGGCTTTTGATGGTGTTTTGTATTTGAATTAACTTGTTCCACGTTATTTTTGCTCGTTTACATTTTCTTTTTCTTTTATATGGATGAATGTGGCGTATTTTCTTTTTCTTAATTCTGTTGAAAAATTTCCTCTTAGATTTTAAATGATTTTCCATTTTCTTCCAGTATTTTGAATAGAACTTTTGATTTTGGCGATTTTGTATATCTATATAGTAGTTTTACACACAGAATAAAAAGTTCAGTGTAAATATTATTCATTTAGATTTAACAAAAACAAAAACAAAAAAAAAAAAACGTTAATAAATAAAAATTAAATTAAATTAACAGAAATCAATTCAAATCGCGTTTTCGCCTTTTTGATATTATTTAACTTCAAGATACGCATACCAAGCACAATTATATGCATGATCATATATATGTAGAAATATAATCGTATAAAACAAAAACAATATAATATATATAAGTATACATATATGTATGTATATATATATATGTAAATATTACTTGAACAAAGTGTTTTGGTTTTCTTTCCAATACATATTTCATTGTTTGTTTCAATTCGTTTTACATACTTCTATCAAAGCAGCGCTGTTTTTCTTTCTATATTTTATTTACTTTTTACGAATTTCTAAAAATTTCTTTTCAATTTTTCAGTTCGCTTTTTGTTTTTTCGAAAAAAACGTTTAAGCTGCAGTTCGCTTTGAATGTACGCGTGTGTGTATGTGTAAGAGAGATAGTTTTTCTTAGTGTGTGTGTGTGTATATATGTGTGCGAGTGTTTTTTTTTTCTTTTTCAGCTTTGTTGAGTATTATTAGCTTAGTTTGTTATTATGGAAATATTTTCGTTTGTTTTCTTTTATCATTCTCGTTTTTATATATGTATATATATATTATATAAGCAAACCTTTAATTTCATACCAACCAAGTTAAGGAAAAGGTTTTCAAAATTTTCTTTTCTCAATTTGTTGTTTTCTTTCATCGTTTTTTTTTTGTTCATACAATTTTTGTGTGTGTTTTCTGTGTGCATGATTTTCTTTTAACTCTTCGTTACTGTTATTATTGTTTACTTTGATTTTCGTTCGTTTTTCAAACAAATTACTATGGTTTATCTTGTTGGTCAGATTGCTATAGACGCTCTATGTGTTTATAGCATCTTAGAAGTTTGGATCTCACAATTATGCATAACAAACGGTATGGAAAGGTGAACAAATCATTTAAGTATATGCAGGACATATGCCTATGTGTATGTGTGTGTGTGTGTGTGTGTGTGTGTGTTAACAAAAGAATAACTAATTTAGAACAAACAAAAAAATATTGGTTTTTTATAATCACTCAACTTTGGAACATTCGAAAAACATGCAATTTGTTGCGATCGCATTAGAATGATTATTAACTAGTTTACTAGATTAGTTACTTAGTTAGTTAATTGTTGTTGTTGTAGATGATGATTGATGATGATGTTGTTTTTCTGTTGTATCGAGCGTTGCTTTAATGTTTGTTGTTGTTGTTGTTTAACCAAATAGGCGGCTGATTCATGACGTTGTCATTGTGGAAGAGAGAGAGAGAGGGGAAAAATTAAACAATAACTGAAGCTCAACTGTTGACTTTACTTACCTAGATTATTGTGGTTGTTTTTTACAATGTTGTTTGTTGTCTTTGATGATTGTGTTGTAGTATTTGTTGTTGCAGCTGCCGCCATTTGCATAACAAACAGTCTGTGTGTCTGTGAGTCTGTCTATGTGTGCGTTTGTTATAAGAGAAATAATAATAAATATAAATGGACATGCAAGTCCGTAAGTTTTGTGTGTGTTGTGTATATGTGAGTGTTTATATGTTTATATATAGATACACATATATTTCAATGTATATATATATGCATAAATACGAAAATAGTATGTAAAAAGGGAGTAACTTGTGCTTCTGCAAATATTTGTTTTCTATTCATATTCTGTCGTATGTTTCATTCGTCAATTGTTGCCATTTGAGTCCGCGTTGTTCTTGTTGTTGTTGTTGTTAATATTATTTTGAAAGTTGCTTGCTCTGTCCATTAGCAACGATCTTGCCGTTGCCTCTTACACTGTCAACTAACAGCGCTGTAGCTGTTAACATAGCAGTGCTGTTAACATCGAATCGATTGAATCGTACGATTCTTATGTACGCATATATATATATCTCTATTTTTCGAGCAGACACAAGCAAATAGACATATCCTCTAGATTGCATATGTATGCTCTTTAAATAATTCAAGTTAGTTTCATATATATATATATTATATATATATATGGAAATAGGCATATCGAATATACGTGATTTGAACGACCCGGAGTCTCGAGTCCATTGTCAATTATGACTTTTTATTAAATCGCGTATATAAGTGCTTAAGTGTGTATGTCTGTGTGTGTTTGGTTGTTTGTGTGTGTGTGTGTGTGTGTTTGTGTATGTCCGTAGTTGTATGTTGTTGTTGCTGTTGTTAATTATTCCTCTTCCTTTCTGGTTCTACCACCTCTTCCGCTAGTTCTTGCCGTTTTTTTTTTTTTGCTTGATTACATCTCTTACATTTGGGTATTGCAGTATTTGGACTCTGGAAAAAGACAGGATTTATGGGCGAACCACCACCAGCTTAATGCTGGCCAGCCTGCTCAATGGCAGCGCCCGGTCCGGGCCCAGCCACGGCTGGTGCAAACTGATGATGCTGTGTCGTATAGTATGTGGCCGGCATATTGAACTGGCTGGCATAGGGATTGGTGCCGGGCGCAGCGGCTGTTGTTAGCACGCCCGAAGCATCGTACATGTAGGCGCCCGGTGCGGCCGCCACCTGTGCACGTCCAGCACCACTGGCAACGGCGGCCGCCGCAGCAGCCGCCACAGCGGCAATTGGTGGTGAATTGGCCGGCGTATAGTGAACCATCGGTGTGGTGACACCAGCGGTTGCATACTCCTTGAATGCCTTGTCATCAGCGCCAGGATGTTGCTTTGGCTTCTGCTGTTGCTGTTGCTGCTGCTGCTGTTGGGCCTGCTGCTGTTGCTGTTGGTAATGTTGCGGCTGCTGTTGCTGCTGCTGCTGTTGGTAGTCACGTTTCGGGTACTGCTGGAAGCGCGGCATGCCAGTGCCAGTGGCCGCTGCATTTGGCGGCACGAATTGTCCACGATTACGATAATTGGGCTGCATAAATGCGCCGCCCTGTTGGCCCAAATGCGGCTGGCCGGCATTCACGTGCGCACCACCAGCACCGCCGGCAGCGCCGCCAGCCCCATTGTGTCCCATAATGGCACGCGGTCCGCCATTGTTGAATGGAGCACGCGGACGATATGTGGCATTGCCGTTGCGATTGGCACCATCGAGACCCGGCTGCTGATTGAGGGCAGTGCCAACGCCTCCACGATTCCAATTGCCAACGTTGCCGGCGATGCCGCCATTGGGCTGATAACTGTTGCCGCCAGCGGCATATTGCGGCTGATAGCCCGTGCGATTGGCGTAGCCATTGTTGATGCCGCCGCCGCCATTGTTGCCCGCCTGATAGTTGAGCGGATTGCTGCGCTGCTGATAGACATTGGCAGTGTTGCCACCGCCGCCGCCGCCATTGCCGTTGCTGTTCCAGCGCTTGTTGCCGCGATAGTTGGCCGAGTTGGGCATGGCGCGTGCCAGTTCGAGCAGCTCCTGGGAGGGCGTCTGTCCAGCCTCCTCCAATACCGAGATCAGCTCACGGGCCTGCTTGGCATTGTCCGGCGTAAAGAATGTGTACGCCGTGCCCAGCTGCTGGCACCGTCCGGTGCGTCCAATGCGATGCACATAATTCTCCGAAGAATTGGGATAATCATAATTGATCACATACTGCAAATCCTCAACGTCCAGGCCACGTGATGCCACATCTGTTGCAATCAATATATTCGATTTGCCATTACGGAAATCCTTCAGCACAGAATCGCGTTCACTCTGCGACTTGTCGCCATGTATCGATGTGGCTACGTAGCCCTCGTTGCGAATTATCTGCAATATGTCCTCCACCTGCAAATTGACAATTGTTTAGAAGGCTGACCAGTCATGCCTGATATCTAGCTATCTGTACTAATATCATATATATATATTATACATACTATCTATACGTATATCATTATCTAAACCAACCTAATTTAGATTTGACCTTAGTCACATTGCCTTTTGGTATAACTTATGGAAATACCTAGACTATACAAAAACTTGATTATGAAACAACATGAACTATATACAACCGTAAGATATACTAATACATATTCGATTACAGGTAATATATATTATATTATATTACATTATATTACAGGTAATATATATTATTATATTATCGTATAATTTATTTAAATCTTAAACTTTCTATGGAATGATTTGTATTCTAACCGTATATTTTAGACCGTATATTTTAGATTTAGGCTTAATCTATTTTCTTGAATATTCCTTTACCATTTTCATACTAGATCTAATACATAAACAGTATATTATAGTATATTTGATCTAAGCTATACTTGATTCTATTTGCCTGAAACAAATTTATGCATTAGAGGAAAACTAGTGCAATTGTACAATTGAGTTAAGATCCACTCGAATCGGGAAATCGATTTCGATTTCGTTTACATTGCTTTCACTGATAGTAAGATCTAGTTTATGTCTTCTATCCCGAAACTTCCTTTACAAATTTGATACTAATCTATTTCCCTAAACTTTTCAAGCTCCATTACAATATCATTTATACAATATGACAATGCTTTAATCGAATTTCCTAAAACTCCCCTCCTTTTCTTTTAATTTTAAACGTAACTCACCTTGATTTTAGTTTCCACAAATATGATAATTTTGTTGGATCCACCATTATTCGATGGCGATGTGATATCCTTGAGCAGTCTAACCAGGAGCTGCGGCTTCTCGTTCTCATTGCAAATCTCGACAATCTGACGAATATTGTGATTGGCTGACAGATTCATTGAGCCGATATTGATTTGAATGTAATCATTGAGAAAATCACCGGCCAAAGCCTGCACCTCCTTTGGCCAAGTGGCCGACCACATTACAACCTGCCGATCCGGACGTATCTGTTCAATGATCTTGCGTATTTGGGGCTCGAAGCCCATGTCAAGCATACGATCGGCCTCATCCAGGACCAGATATGTGCAACGCTGCAAATTGGTATTGCGATTCTCGAGAAAATCAATTAGACGTCCGGGCGTCGCAATAATGACCTCAACGCCGCGCTCCAAGTCACGCGCCTGCGGCACCTTGGAGGAGCCACCGAAAATGCATGTATGACGAATTTCGGGTTTGCACAAATGCCCATAGTCCCGCACAACCGACTGAATTTGCTGGGCCAGCTCACGTGTGGGAGCCAAGACCAAGGCGATGGGTCCCTCGCCTCGCATCAATGGCGGCTGATTACTGATGTGCACAATGGCTGGCAGCATGTAGGCTAACGTTTTGCCGGATCCGGTCTGGGCAATGCCAACCAAGTCGCGTCCACTTAAGGCAATGGGCCAGCCCTGGGCCTGGATGGCCGTTGGCTTGGTGAAGCCTTGACGCTTCATTTCATCAATAATGTGCGGAGGAAGGGAGCTCTCCTCGAAATTGGCCACCGGATGGGGTAGCTCATTGCCCGAGACGGTTATCTCCAGTTCATGACGCATCTCGGCCACCGCCTGCTCGCTGCGATTCATCGTATTTGGATGCATGATATAGAAGTCCTTTTGAAACGGTGCCAAATTCTCCCATTGCGGCTTCTCCAGATTACGGCCCGGATTCTTGGCCTTCTCACGCTGCAATTCGGCACGCTCCTCCTTCGACAGCATGCCCAATGCGGCTGCATTGTAATTGGCACTGCCGCCGCCATGATAGCCGCCGCCATTGCCCAGGCCATTGTGGGGCTTCTGATAGCGTTGCGTGTAGCTTGGATTCTTGGTGCGCGGTCCGCCTTGGAAGGCGATGCCATTGGCGCCAGTGAATGCGCCATTTTGCATAGCATTGCCGCCGCCGGCGGCGCTGGTGCGATACGGATTGCCGCCGGCGCCCATGCTAATGCCATTTTGGATGCCGTAGGTCATCACGCCGTAGGGCTGGCCAAAGTGCATGCCGCCAGCAGCGGCACCGCCGCCGGCGCCATTCAGAGCCGCAGCATTGCCAGCGGCTGTGGCAAAGTTATTGCGCGGATAGTAGGGACGATCGTGGCGCGGTCCATTGCCGCCGCCAGCAGCTGCGCCGCCGCCTCCGTTGCCATAATAGCCGCCCGTGTGCTGCTGCTGAACGCCGCCAGCGTTTGGTGCATATGCGCCTGCGTACATTGTTGTAACTCCAAACACTTCCGTCTCTGCGTATGTGTGCGTGTATATGTCTGGATGTGAGTGTATGAGTGCGTGCGTGAGTGTCAGTTGTGGTATTGTGTGGGTGTATGTGTGCGCGTGGAATTGCGGATGGCTGTTTATTTTGCTTCGCTGTTGAATAGCTTTCCCTTGTCCGCAGCTTTAAAGTCCGCCTATATATATAAAAGAATCCAAAATAAATCAAATATTCAATTACAATCAATTTCAATAAGGCATGATTTCCCTCTTGAGGAATATAAATATCCCTGCACTTGACCGCAATAAAACAGGGTATCGAATAACAGTGCTCTAATAAATAGCATACAACTGTCAGCCCAATGCATGTGTGTGTGTGTGTGTGTGTTTGTGTGTAAAAGTGCTCTCCATATGAAAATGTTTATTTTACTTGCCACTTTGTACAAAGTAAATAAATATTTATCATAAACAAAATGCATATTATGATTATGTGCCCATTAATTGTATACTATGTCAGAAAAATAAATAAATATACAATGAAATTCTCAGAAATTTGAGAAACTCTATGTTGTTCACTTAAGATTAAAACAATACACAATAATTACCCGTTGTTGTATCAAATTTTAATATTCACTTATATCAAATATCAAACACTAAAGTTTAAAAGTTTTTTGCAATTTTCTTTTTTACGTTTGTCCTGTCAACTTTAGTCAAAATTTGCTGAGTGAGTTGTTTGACAGACACGAATGCGGTGTACATGTATGTGTGCGTATATTGGCTGTTAATGTTGACAAATTACATACATAGATGTATGTTAGTCGACATGTATGTATATGTGGGGTATTTGAACATGCTACTTTAACAGTTAACTGCCGTGTGCATTGTACAAAGCTTTGTTTGCAATTTGTGAATATGAAATAGACGATTGCAGAGTCAATGCTGTTAACATTAAATTAACATGTGACATGGCTACCGCACACACACATACACAAACACACACGATTCACGAGAGTCCCAACTGTAGTTAGTGTATTGAATTAAATTTGTATTCAGTTAGAATTAGATAAAATCATGTGCTCGCCGGCACATAAACGCCGTATATCCTTTGCAAACAGCATTATATGCATACATGTATATGCTTATTTACGTATGCATACGGATGCACGAACGCATCCATGCACGCACATACATGTGTATACGTAAAAATATACCTTTGAACGCGGAATTGCACTTAAGTGTTGATTAGTTTAGTTGTTTGTGTGTCTGCAATTGATGCAAACGCAGCAACGACGACGCGACTACGAGAGAACATTCATTGCTGTGTTGCTTAATTCCATAAACTGCATGTAAAATGTACCATAACGGCGAGCCCCCTGCTGCCCTCTCTCTCTACCTTTGACTTATGCGGCATAACGTTCGCGCAAATAAAAAAAATCAATACAGCATCGCCCGCGGCCGAGCAAAAGGGAAGAAAAATATGAACAGAAAGAGAGCAACACGCAGAACGGCACACAACACTAACGTTTACACATACACATACATATATAATAACGGAGCACTGTGTATAGATATACATATGTATGTATCTACACACATACATACATAGGGACAAATCGTAGCACATTTACTTACCCTTTATTTTCGTGTTAATTGTTGACTTCTAATAATTTGGAGCTACTTTGAAACGTTGAACAAAATATTTGTCGTATTATAGTCGAACGTGATGCGGTCGCGTGTAAATCTTTTATGCGGATTTCGAGAGAAATTTGTTTTTTTTTTTTTGTCGATTTTTTTCGTCGTCACGCCTAGTGTAAGAAAACTAGAGCTAGAGCTTGAAATTAATTGCTTTTAACACTGAAAACTAACTTTAAAGCTAACTAAAAGTGTACTTTGTTTTACACTATTTTATGAAAAACTAATGCCTATTACTTTTCTTGTGTATTTGTATATATATTTTTACAACAAAAAAAGTTTTGCAAGATGGTAATTTCAGCAATTACCACCAATGTGAAAGAGAGTTGCAAGCGCATTGCGTTATCGTATTTTCAAGCGATAGTTATCGATTCACCGATATATATTCTATGTTGTGAATAAACCTGTAGTTGCGATGGAAGCGTGACTCAGTGATCAATCACCGTGATAAATAACTGACTGATATTCGAAAGACAATGCGTACCCATATTATTTAAATCTTTATTTACCTATCACAACATTTAATCTACATTTAACGATTTGCCCGACTTCAATTGGAGGCCAAAGCAATCAACAATTTCCGGCGATTGGCATCTATCCTATGCAAAAACTTTTGAACGCGCAGGCTATAGAATTCACCGGCCTTGGCCAGTTGTGTGCTATGGAGGCGTTCGCCACTTTTAAACCGCTCCATCCGACATCGATCGCACTGATAGGCCACAATGCTGGCCAGGAAGTTCCAGATAGTTATCTGCGGCCACAGCACATCCGTAAAGTACAGCACAGATGAGCTCAGCTGAAAGAGACGAAATGTAAATTAAGCTATTAGCGCTTGCCAACCAAATGGGATATTTAGAACAAACTTTGTTCAACACAAAGGAGACAAAGTAGCAACATTCTATTCGAGACTTGCAGCTAAATTATGCTTACTCGCTCATTTAGCATGGAAGCAGACATTTTATGTTGACAAAGCTTGTTCTAGATATTAGTTCTTGTGGATTCAGTTTGCTTACCTGCCACATCATAAAGTCACTCAGACGCGTCTCGCCAGAGGTGCGGAACACCATGTCCGGCGGCGGGGAGTGACGTGTGTAGAGGCATTCCTCAAGCAGTCGTTCATTGATATCGGACGGATGCAATGGCTCATCATCGGAGGTCTCGTCGCTTTTGAGAATAGATTCGACAGCCTGGGTCATTTCGTCGCGGGAAGTATAGGCAAAGGCGATATTCAAAAACAGCTTGTCATTGTGTTCGGTACGCAGCATCGCCGTCGCAATGTGGCGCTGCAGATCTTCGGGTAGTAAGAGAATGTTGCCAATGACACGAATGCGTATGCCGTGCTCATCCAGGCGATCGGTCTCCTCCAGCAATTTGGCAAACTTTTCTCGGGCCAGATTGAAGAGACCTTCAACCTCTTCGTTGGAGCGCTTGAAGTTCTCTATACTGAAGGCGAAAGTTGTCACCTCTTTGATGCCCAGATCCACACACCAGCGCAGCACATCGGCTAGTTTGGAGAAGCCACGCGAATGACCCTCGATCTTATCAAGCTGCTTGGAGCGGGCGAATCGTCGATTCCCATCCATGACAAATGCTATGTGGTTGGGTATCCTGCCGGTTGAGTGCAGAATCTGCAATGCCCACTTTTGTAAACATGTATAGCGGTAATCTGAAATCCACGACATCGTTCCTAGCCCGTTCCAAATACACCTTGTGACAGTCAAAAATAAATTCTTATCGAATGCAACAGTTGCAGTTAGACATTATCGAATATACAAGTTAATTGTGATAAGTTTACTATCGATTGCCTATGAATCATTCTGCAATAAAAATCTATTTTTCTTATTACTTAAAATGTTATTTTAAATAAATGTTACATATATAATTGTATTTTACTGATCCTTGAAATATTCACTTTCTTTCACTTTCTTTTAGCTGCATAGACTATCAAGTGATGTTGATTGCTTAGCTCCGAATTAAAAATAAAATATCCAGATAATAAGCCGTTTAAAAATGATAATTTTATTATAAATATTCTCGCCAAAAGTAATCCAAATCACGATATATAATAATTCAACGATAGTTTTGTATTAGGTGAGCAATCATTTTCTATTGCAACCGTGGGCAGATTTTGACAGTTCTCATGCTTATTGTGAATTGAGTGGCAACTCCCCTTTGACAGCTGCTTCATAGCCTTCTTTTTTAATATCCGGTTCACGCAATTGGTTCGTGTTGTGACATTCTCTCGATTTTAAATGCAGAAAAAAACATATTAAAGCCCTAAATTCAAAACAAAAACATGAATAGCACAATAGACATTAAGTGCAATATATTTTCCGCAGATTTGCGGCTTAATTTCCTGTTTTTGTTTCGATTTGCTCCAGCCGCCATGACAGCTTTTTGTTTTGTTTTTTTTTTTTGTGTGCCATGTGCCTAGCATATGAAGAATGTGAATATACAAATTGTTGAACTATTGTGTAAATGCTTCTTCCCAACAGTTGCCGATCGTTCTTAATTGCTGCAGAATGGCTCCCAGGAAGGCTAAAGTTCAGAAAGAGGAAGTGCAGGTCTCGCTTGGCCCACAAGTGCGCGATGGCGAGAACGTTTTCGGCGTTGCCCACATCTACGCCAGCTTCAACGACACTTTCGTGCATGTTACCGACTTGTCCGGTCGCGAAACCATCGCACGTGTCACTGGTGGCATGAAGGTCAAGGCTGATCGTGATGAGGCTTCCCCCTACGCCGCCATGTTGGCCGCTCAGGTTCGTCTTGCAATTATCGATATTTGTGTACAGAATTTGCAATAATAATATATTGAATTTTGCTTTCAGGATGTGGCTGAGAGGTGCAAAGTTCTGGGCATTACTGCTCTGCACATCAAATTGCGCGCTACTGGCGGCAACAAGACCAAGACACCCGGACCCGGTGCCCAATCCGCACTGCGTGCCTTGGCCCGTTCATCCATGAAAATCGGTCGCATTGAGGATGTTACACCTATTCCATCCGATTCCACACGCAGGAAGGGCGGTCGTCGTGGTCGCCGTCTGTAAATTTTACAGCATACAATGCAGAAAAGAATGCACATTATGTTCATGTATTTGTATGTTTCTAATTGATGAATACATTGTAATAAAAATCTAAAACACCGATATAAGTTTTAACTGAAGTGTGGTGCGAGTTCTCCGCTAGGCCAACATGTCAAGTCTTGGGCATTTAATGGGAACTAAATAAGGCAACGTTTCAAAGTGTTTCAAATGGGTGCTAAGCATTCGCTGTTAGCAGGTTCGCCTCCCTGGCTAATCATTCCAATAGTTCAATAAATGCTACAATTTCATTTCATATCTATACAAGCGTAGTAGCCGTTAGAAACTCACAAAATTAGTTTACAGCAGACGTGATCAGCATCAGTGCTGCCAACTTTTTACCAGAATAAAAAGCTGTTTTTAGATGGAAGAAACGGAAAAAAAAGCTGAAAATTTTTACAAAAAAGCCTAAAAAAAAGCGGTTTTTATGGTTTGATTGTTTTTTTTTTTTTTTTTTTTTTTTTTTAATTTACAAGATTTTTAGCATGCTATCTAATTCTTCGCGACTAGCATCGGTTTCAGAATCGTACGACCTGTTAGTACCTATCATGCGAAGATAATTTGAAGGAACTTTGTATTCATAGCAGCATTTGCCCAGTCTTCGCAAACCATATCTGTGTGTTATATTAAATAAAAAAGTAATATATATATATATATCGGTATCATCTTTTCACTCTCAATAAAATATTACCTTATGCTAAGAATACTGTTTATTGTGCTTAGGCTCATTGAGTTCCTTAACTTGGACTTTACCAAGTTAAGCTGGCTAAATACGCGTTCCACCTCCGCGTTGGACCATGGTAATGAAAACATTTGCAGGGCAACAGCTGCCAAGTCAAGGAATCTGCGGTTGCCGCCAGAATCCTTGTAATTGGAGACTTCATTCCAAAATTTGGAGCTGTCATTAACGTTTTCCCACTTAACTAGATTAATATCATAGTACTGCCGCTCAATGTCGGCTATTCTGTCTACTTGGAGGTGTTCCAACAATTCTGTAATTCCTTTTTTTTTAGTTGACAGAATTTTATCAACGGAAAAAACGTCAATGTTTTTTAAGATTTTAAAATTGTCGGGGAGCCTGCAGATAAAATCAAAATTATTTAACGGTCGGTAGAAGAATCAGAAAAATTGGTTACCTCTGCTTTAGCTGCTTGATAAGTTCAATAACAAAAGAAGAGCAGCGAGCACGAATTTCTTGCTCGAGGCCTGCATCGATATTTAAAGACTTGATTTTCTTTTCAAAATCATACCCTTTGTACATATCGGATTCTACATGCTCTTCAAAGTTTTCTATTTCCAATACGTCGATTTCCTTGATAGGTGGAACAATTAAATTTTTTAACGATTTAATGGCAAACATTAAGTCGTTTAGCAATTCTGTGGCATTTGTTTTATTGCTTTGAAAGCACTTGTTTACTTTTTGCATGTCGGACAGAATTGGTTTTAAAAAAATTAAATATAATTTATTAATTTGGTCATTATATAATTCATAGAGAATTTGCGACTTGTAGCATTTGTCTTTTGTCGCGGCCAATTCGAAATGCAATTTGAGCTCGTCCCATTGGTCCAAAATGCGTGATACAGCTAACTCAATGGATAGCCATCTGGTGTCGCTCACTTTAGGTATTTTCAATGGAGCCTTCGGATATATCAAAAAAATTATACGTTCAAATTAAAATAAACTAAAATTTTTTTACGAAAATACTTTGACAACAACGAAACGAAAGACAAAAAAAAAAAACTCATATTGAAAAATAAAAAAAAATTTGATGTTAATAATCTGAATTCAAACCGGCACATGAAAAATAAAATACTCACATTTAACTACATAGGTTAAAAACAAATTCGAGAACATATAACAGAGATATGGGCAAATTTTCACACAAACCTTATCATCATTAATGCATTTATAAATTTTACTATACTCCATTTGCCGAAATGAGCTTTTACAAAACCAATTATAGGTTTCGTAAATTAAAAACTCTAGTTTTTCCGGCAAATGTTGTCTACAAACTTGGCTAACGGCAAGTTGCACAGAATGACAAACACATTTTACCAAAATTAGCTGTGGAGCCTCCTTCTTCAGTTCTGTGTACACACTCCTGTTTGTGCCAACCATAACAGTAGCATTATCGGTACCAATGCCAATTAGATTTTTAATATCTAATTTGTATGACAATAACACGTTTTTAACGCCATCAACAATGCAAGTAGCATTACCAAATTCTAGGCTAACCAGACTTAAAAATGTTGAGACGAATTCACCTCGCGGAACGGAAAAGTACTTAATTACCAAACCTAAATAAGTATTCATATATGTACATACATGCCATACATGAAATTAAATATATTAAAATAACAAAAACAATTATTAAGATAAATACCTAAAAGTTTTGTAACGCTGATGTCCGTTGATTCATCGAGTATAAGGCTGAACTTAGAGTCGCCTATATCGCTGCACAAATCTTCATAAAAATGACGCGCCAAAACATTTTTTATAATACTGGTGCATTTTGTGCGATGAAGCTTTATTCGCCCGGCAGTTGCACTATCAAAATGGCTGCTGCATAAATTGCCCAAATGGTCTACCTGTGCCATAGCTGCGTGCTGTGCAATAAACAGACACAATGCTGCTTCCTGTTCAAAAGCTTTTGTAGGCAAGGTACCAAAATCAATTTTATTCTTTTGCTGGAAGCCACCCAGCGCACTTGTGTGTTTTTTCGTGCTTGCATGAGCACGAAGATCGCTCAGCTTTGCAGTTATTGTAGTCTTACAATAACTGCAATAGACCCTTGTGTCGTCCGTGTCATCCCTGCGAAGCCACTCCTTGAATTCTTCGCTCTTTATCCAAGCATCACGGCACTTTTGCTTATATTCTTTTGGCATGACGAAATTTGTAGCCGAAAAAATCCCACTTATTGTGATCACAGTTTGTGTAAAGCAGTGGTAGTGATATTGGTGAATATCGACGTAAACGACGTAAAGCTGCCACTCTTTGACACATTTGGTATATTTTTACCAAACTTCCTCACAGATTTATCGAAAATGGTAGATTTAAATACCAAACTTTTCTTACAAGTGGCAACCGCGATGCTACATGTTTTCAGTATTAAAAAAATCGAAGTATTAAAAAAAATCGAAAAAAGCCTAATTCATTTTCAAAAAAGCCAGAATTCCCGCTTCCCGCAATTCTTAAATATTTCCCGCAATTTGTCTTCGGAAAAAGCCAGATTTGACGGGAAAAAAGCTAAATTGGCAGCAGTGATCAGCATACCTGCGACATATATTATCGATACCTAACATAATATCGATATTGTTTTATTTATTTTATAGAAATCTGCCATCCCTCTAGAAGCAAGTCGGCAGGCGACAGTAGGTGCTTGATTCTCGTGCCGGCAGTTGTAAATAGTTCAGTTTTTAATAATGAACGACGTTAGCCTGCGCGTATCAGCTTTAAAGCTGTGCGCGCATCCAAAGCGATTTAGCGAGATGCGCAATGCACTGGTCCCACTGCCGTCGAAGTGGCGAAACTGTGAGTACAAGAAAATAACCCACAGCAAACAGCTGGGAGACTAACGTGGCTTTCCTACGACACGATGTCTAGCACCAATCGACTATGTGGTGGAATTTGCTCAGGCCAACAATTGTGCCAAACAACTGTCCGTAGTGAAGGATGCCTTCGAGAATCCGCGCTCACTTCCCTTTCTGGCCGATATCCTTTTTTTATGCCCTCTGAAGCACCCCGTGCGCGGCGTTCTGACCAGGTATGGTATATGGTTATGATATCAGCTAAATTGAGATTTTGCTCATTTCCCAACTTCAAACTCGCAGACTGTTCTCAGGTGCCGAGAGCAGCAAACGCTCCCCAATCACTCACAGCAAGGAGAGCATACTGAACGCCCTACGTTGTGCTCTACGCCATGTGTCCGTCAACATCAACAATAGCTGCGCCTGCCCCGACGAGATAAACGACCTCTTTGTCTCGGTCAGTGGCTGCCTGCAGAACTTTCCGTTCGGACGCGATGCGCTGGCCCTGGAAATTTACTGCTTAATACCATTGGTGCCCAAGGCTATGGCCATCTTCTGGGGCTTATTAAGGTAAGCTTGCAGTTAATTGAGAGAAAAAAAAAACATGCATAAAAAGTATTTGGATGCATGGTGAAAGCTGAAAATTTGACAGCATGTTTTTCACTATGACAGCTCATCTTCAGGATGTACAAGGCTGACGCATCATCATATTTGACAGCTAGTTCGTAGTTTTTGTTAAGCATAGAGTTTATGTCAGTCATCAGAGACTTTGGCATTCTCTTATTGGGGACAACATTGCATGAAATGCACTTCCAGATCTTGAGATTCAGATTCGCATTTAATTCCGAGTATTCTCCCCTTTGCAGTGGCACAGACACAGAGATCTCGCCGACGCGTCGCAACGAGTGTTACTTATATCTGCAGAATCTGTTGCGCTTCCACGTCAACTACATGACTGAGTTTAGGTCAGAGCTAGTGCCTGATCGTTGTACGCCATTGAAGTCCATTGACGCGATTGCCGAGCAGGCATCCCGCCATGTGGATACGCCGTGGGATGTGCGCGCCGTTGCCGGCCTCGCAATTGGCCATAATGCGCGTCTGTTTGATGATTTTGGCAATTATCTGCTCAAGTGTCAATCTCTGAAAGATTTCAACGATTTACCCATGAAGGCCGCAGCGCTGCTGATGCTGCAGAAGAGCGACTACGACGTCTATGCTGCCCAAGCACTGGACATACTGAGGTGCATTTTGGAGCATGTCGAGAGCGCCAGCAACGTTAGCAACTTCTTGGTCTATCTGTCCAAGCATCTGAATACCTATTCGAAATCGTTGGGCGGCATTAAGTTAACCGATCGACCTCAGATCATATATAGCCTGATATTGGCCCTGCTCATGCGCTTCTCCTTGGAGCACATCACGAGCAACATCGAAACGATACGACACATGTGCGCCAGCTTATTGCATCAGGTGCTTGAGCACTGCAAGGCCGCCGGCCAGACAAAAGTCATGTCACAGGTCTATATACAGTACGAGCGTCAGCGCATGCCGCTCCCATCCGTCTGCCTGATGCTGCAGCAAGTGGTCGAGGTGATGGGCGTCAAGGCGGTGATGACGAATTGTCCGGGCATCTTTGAAAAATTGTTTATTCCCCATCTGGGGCGGGAGGATAGCGTCAATTCGCTGTTCAAAAGTAAGTCTCTCTCTCTCTCACGAGTTGTCCATTGAGTATTCACAAGTTCATTCAAATCAAATCAAATCAAATTGCAGGCATGATGACCGTTGCCCACCAGGAGGAGGCATCCAAGGACTGGAGGCGCCTGTGGTGTTCACTGCTTTATAGGTCCGCTGTACCCCGCGACGAACGCTTGATCTGCATTGAGCGCCTGATCAAGGCCGCCGTTAACCTCGATGATGAAGTGCTGCCCGAATTGATGATACAGCGCAATTTGCCATTCAGCACCAAACTGGCAGCCATGCTGACGGCACGTTGTCATGGCCAGCAGCGTGCGGTCAAGACGCTGTTCGTCGATCATCTGGGTGAGATCAGCTCAGCGCTGATTGGCGTCGATGACAATTCCCGGCTGTTGGCCCTCTCCTTTGTGGTCGATACGCCACGCCTCAGCGAGCGGTATACGCAATTCGAGCTGGACTCCATCATTACCTATATTGAGTTCAATGCCAACAATCCCAATGCCCATGTGCGCCAAATTGGCCACGGCCTCTTGCAGAAGGCGGTGAAGCGACTGGAATATAATCTGGCCCAGCAGCTGAAGAACAGCCCACAGGCCGTAAATGAAGATAATATACTGATCATTTTTGTGAACAAGCTGCTCGACATGCTGGCCATGAATCTGTTTCCCACCGCCAACTACGGCCGGCGCTGGCTATCGTTGCGCCTCCTGAATGATTGCATCCAAATGATGGAACGTCTCAATTTGGCCTGGCGACAGCGCATGCCGCCACAGTTGTGGCCCTATTTGGATTACTGTCTGCGCGACAGCTATGAGCACAATAAGGTGCAGGCCGCCCAGCTGTTGGCCAAATTCCAGGCCTGCTGTCCATATGACCCAATGGAAATCTTGGAGCAGCTAAAGTCGGTGCGTGTGACAGACTCCTCCATGGCCGTCTATCGCCTGCAGGTGTACTGCAAGGCAGCCGAGGTGGCACTGATACCGCCCCTTAGTCAAAAGGCTGCGATTCCCAAGCATCATGCACGCGACTATGTTGTCCTACAGATGTGCCTGAAACATTTGCGGAAGGGCGCTGGCCTGGCCGCTATCGACTTGACGGAGGCGGCCAAAACGAATCCGTTGTATGGCCTGCTCTTCGCCAGCCGGCACTTGCTGCTCCAACTCGAGCTGAAGCCCCTGGCCGAGGATGCGCTCTGGATTGATTATATTGAGGATCTGCTGAACATCTGTGTCACAATCACTGACATCATGCTGCCCATTGTGGGCAGCGATTCGCCGGAGGGCATGTTGCCGGGACAACAGAAGCCACCGGCCGAACCCACAGAGGATGCCGATAGGCAGGCCGAATTGGATACGCTGTCTCTGGTGCCGCAGATGGTGTTGCTGAGCGCCTGGCGCAGCATCAAGGAGATTGCCCTGATCATGGGCGATTTGGTGCAGCGTGCCCCGCTCGAGCAGGAGCGTCAACATCACTATTTGCTCAGCCAAATGCAGGTGGCGTTGATTGGTGATCAGTTTATATTGCTGCTGGCGGACGTCAAGCATCGCGGCGCCTTCGAGCAGGCATATGTGGGCTTCACCTGGCTCTGCCGTCGCTTCTGGCACAGCGATGAGCCGGCCCTCAGTCAGCTGCCGCCCAAGTGGCTGGACGAGGCAATGCGCCTGGTCAGTGGCCTGGGCGACAGGGAGCTGTGCTCCACACGCCGCAGCGCCGGCATGCCCTATATGCTGCAGGCGCTGATCTGTACCGAACTGAAGCTGGGCACCCACAACACCTTCAAGCGTAGCATGTCCCTGCTGATGGAAGTGTGCGAGCGTCAAGAGCCGGGCGCTGATGCGGCCATTGCACGCAGTCATGCCATGAATATAATGCGTGCGCTCTTCCGCTGCAGCGAGCTGGCCGATGTGGTAGGCGATTTTGTGGGGCGTGGCATTCAGTGCGCCCTCGAGAGCATAATGGCCGCCGAGTGGAATGAGCGCAATAGTGCCACACTGATGCTCTCTGCGCTGATGGTGCGCGTCTTTGGTGTGGAGCGCGCCCGCTCCGATAGCGGTGAGCTGCACGTGCGCAATCGCATGACCGGACGGATCTTCTTTACACGCTATCCCAAGCTCTTTGACTACTTCTATGAGAACCTGAGCAAGGCAGCCGAACGGTGTCGCGCCTCGCCAAAGGGTGGCCAGACGGTGCAGCTGGAGGCCATGCTGCAGTTGCTCTACCGCCTCTATCCATCCTCCATGGAGGGATCCGAAACTAGTCTGAATGTGTGTACACTATATATATATATATATATCTATATCTCTTTAACCCTTTTGCCATTCTTTTCGCCTTTTAGCTCAGCGCCTTTGTGCCCTTCCTGGAGGCAATCACGTGCGTGAACGATAGCACCACACGATATCGCAGCTGCGAGGTCTTAGCCAACTTTGGGAATGCCACCTTGGCCATTGAGCACATTCGCCGCATTACAACGATGTTCACTGTGATCAACTTTAAGCACAAGAGAGTGAGTGTCGAGTGCTTTCAAAGGATATTCATTGATAATTCTATTTTACTTTTAGCTTCAGGAGTATTTACTTATTGTTTATCAGTGGCAATGCACGTTACTCTACACATATACACATATACATACATATATGCTTATGAATATTTTTTTTTTAGTTGCATAAGCACAAAGGAACCTAGTCAAATGGGAGAATGTATTTCTCATATAGCTAGTAATTGCTGGATCATTGGGTGACCTCATATATCACTAAGCTGACTGCATATAGTACTATAATTCTAATAATGTAATAATGTAAGATGCAATTAGAGATTATTAGTAGAATTTGTATTATTAGTAGTATTAGAGAGAATTAGTAGATCTCTTCTGTTGATGTCCTCGTAGCCTTCTATTGTAAATTATCCCTTACTTGTAGAGTGTATACGAGCTATATATTATCTTTTGATTTGATTTTTTTTTTTTATAAGAAACCAAACTATCCGTAGTTTCCGTAAGTTTGCTTTTTAACTCTTCTCTTCTTAGCTAAGTTTTCGTCTAAAACTCAAATCTACTTTCATTATAATAGTAAAAGTTGTTCTCTTTCAATCATGTTTCTCTTAAGCAAACGAAAAACTTTTTTTTTCCAAGACTTCGTTATAATTTTTTTATTTATTTTTAAATTTTTTTTTTTTTATATATTATGTATTATTTTATATTATATTTTTTTTTTTTTATATCATCCCACATTTCCCTGTATACTCTTGATTGATAAGCAATATAATTCTAACATAGTATCTCAGATATTAACATAATATCTCTATATATGCTTGCAGGGCGAACCCTTTCCCAAAAATATTAATCTATTGCACGGCAAGGTGTTGCAGCTGAAGGAGCTGTACCGCGTTGCTCGCTGGCAGGATGTGCGGCTGATCAGCGCTATGATGTATATGATGTCTGTGATCGCTGTGAAGATGATACATCACGATATGTTCATCTTTCGCACCATTGTGATGGTGTTGACGGACGCGCTGCTGGATCTGCAGGACTGCAGACATATTGGGGCGCCGGTGCTCAATGCTTTGATCGCCATCTATGACCTGGACCATATGTTGATCTATCGTCGGTGCAAGGAATATACCGTGTCGCCGAAATTCTTTGCGATATTCGCACTGCATTTGCACCGGCTGACCCTGAAGCCGGATGGCCTCCTGGATCACATGTTTAAGATGCTGGTGCAACCGGATAATCTGCCATCGAAGCTGCAGCAGGTGAAGATCGATTTGTGGCTGTATACGCTCATCGATCAAGTCGCCTCCGGCGGCAGCAAAGCACGTGGCCTCATCGAACCCTACGAGCTGAAGTACTTCGATTTCGATCCCGATGTGGTGGCCTATTACAAGACGCTGTCGCTCAGCCAGCGCACCAATCTGGCTAACCAATTGCGTGGATCAAAGCAGGTGAAGCTGCATGCGACGAAAATGGCCGGAATAATTGATTGCTCGCCACAGTGGGCGCCGGGCCTGTCGTGCCGTGTGTTCACCGTCCTGGCCCTGCTGAATGACGTCGATATGTCGATGATGCAGCTGCTCGATCGCGGCGGCTACGATGTGGAGCCAGGCGTTACCATTTGCCTAACGCGCCTCATCATGGACAACGGCATGCTGAGCAACTATCAGTATTACTGGGACGAACTGATCCGCTACGCTGTGGTTAACTCGACGCCCAAGAGGCCGGTTTATATGCGTTACAGATCCGCCCAGCTGCTGGACCGATTGACCGTGCACGTTCAGCAAATCATCCACTCGGATAACGTGGTCATCATTGGCAACTATATACGTCTGGTGCTGCAGCTGCTCGTCGATGAGTCGGAGATGGTGCGCAATTACACAGCGGAATTGGCGTCCAGCTGCATGGGCCTCTATTTGTCTGGCGAGTGGACGCTGGAGAGTGTCTTAGATGTGACTATGCTGCCCGTTGAGGCGGAGAAGTTCTTTTTGGAGCACATGTTCGAGGCCCTTCAGCGCTACAAGACGGATGGCAAATTCCTGATCACCTGTTTCAATTTGATTGTGGAACCATTCGTCAGTTTCGAGCTGTTGAGCCATCGCATCCTCGATGAGGCGCCATCCAAGAGTTTTAGTATCGATGACGAACCCGAGAGCGAAATCTTCGATAAGCAGGAGGTCAATCAGTACTGTGAGGGATTGCGTATTGCTTCGGTAGTGGCGAAGAGTTTCAAGGTCGCATTTGCAAATAATGAGGAGCTGATGACCGCTCTCGATGCCGTGGAGAGAATGTGCTCATATAAAGGATTTACCGAGGAACCAATTCCTCCAAGAATCATCTCCTAAAACAAACACACAAACAGCACACACAAACATCACACACAAACACACTAAGGCCACACCATTAGTACAAAACCTAAACATGAACGAAGGAAGGAAAGAAAGAGAGAATGAATGAAACTACAAGCTGCATTTAAATCCAATTGGATTTTTTATAAAACACACGCATTTATCATGCACATAATACAGGCAATCAATACAAACACATAGGCGTAGATAATTAGAAAAATTATGTCGTAGACATTGCAATCAATTCCTATTGCAATTTTAGTATTAAATACTAAATATTTTTAATACACATACATACATACATACATATACTCAATTTGATTTTGAAAATTGTCATTTATATGTATATTGTAGATATAATTTGATTTAATTTTGGCGCTCAACAAATGCACAAATTATGATTTCCCTAATCATCTGTTCTCTTTCTAACTCACGCTATACTCTTTTGTTTCTTTTCGACAGAAAAAAAGAAAGAAAACGGTAAAGAAAACATTTGGTTTCGGAAAACATTTTGTGCTTATATCTACATACATATATTAATTATTTTTTCTTTTTATACTAATTGCTGTATTCATATCAACAGTCACTCGCTTAAAAAAGTAAAATATAAATAATGTGATATATTATGCCGATGTGGTACACACACAAGCAAGAAACACACACACACACACAAATAAAAGAGGATTAAATAAATAATTATATATGTATTTGTATAATTTGTCATTAAATTTATTTTTAAAGTATCTGGACTGTCCGATAATATAGTTAACAGTTATTTCCGCGAAGTTGTCGGTATGGTGAAAATGCACTATCGATAGGCGTGCAGTGCTATCACTGTCTTTGACAACATCCCAAATGGTTCGCGATGTATCGCTGTGTTTAGCCATCGCTAAAGAGAGCGCCAGTCTGATAAGATGCTCGTGAGCGTGTGTGTCGAGCGTCCGCGTTAAAAAATTTTCGCTGCGTGTGCGTGTGCTTTGGCAACGGCAGCTGCTGCTGTTATTCTATAATATTTTTGTTGTTTTTTTTTCTAGTTTATTGAATTTTGAATGTGTAAATGGAATTAACAAGAAATGCATATAACTACTCCGCAAGGCAATTTACTTCCAATAAGAGAGCTCTTCTGCATCATTAAATTGTGTACGCAAGCGGGCGGGCGTTCGCCCCAATGCTCGTATTGTGTACATATGTGTATATGGTTGTGTGTGTGTGCCTGTTTGTTTCTGTTGTTGCTGTAAATTTGCTTGAAAATACAAATCTAAAGTACTACAATTTATAAATGAGATAAAATAACTGAGAGTTTTTAATAGAGCTCTGTTAATAGCACTCCAGTGTGTATCTTCGTAGTTGAGTGTATGTGTGCGTGCGTCTGTTTTGTTGGTTGCGTTAATTTCATTTTTTTCTTTTGTTGATGTTTTAGCAATGTGCCCAATGCCCACAATGTGTCTGTATATGTATTATATGTGTCTGTGTATGTATACGTGAGCAAACTACGCGCACAGTGTTGCCATATCGTCTCAATTGAGCGAGCGTAAACAAATGTCTTGTAACTTTTTAACTTACATGCATATGTGTGCGTGTGTGTGAGAGAGATTTCGTTTGTGCGTGTGCGTGTGCGTATCTGTGAGTGTGTAATTGTGTGTACGTGAGTGTTGGCGCATTTGCATAAAACGCTTGCAACAGCCGCTGCTGCCGCCGCCGTCGTTGTAATGCATAAATTATGACAAAATCTATTTTGAATAAGAAAAAAAAAACGTGTTCGTTTATGTCGAGTTACTAACAAAAAAAAGTGTTGCATATTTTATAGGCCATCAAAATGCAAGATCACTGAGAACAATACCAATCAAAAGAGAATCAAATCAAAATAATACAAACAAAAACAATTACTTAAGTTAACAAATTCATAAATTGCAACTGCACAGCGCCAACGCCTAAGCGGCTCATCAAGCAAATGGCGCTGCTGCTGCCAATGCCTAGAAATGGTTTTGGCTTAAACTGTTACTGGTATTCCCAGCTTACCTAAAACGAAAACAACAAAAAATAATACACACAAGAAAGAAAAAATAGCAAAACAAACAAACACAGAGTGCGACAGAGACGGAGTGAGAAAGAGAGCGTGCGCGCCCGCCCGCCCGCCAGCCAACCGCAAGGAAGGCGCGAGTGCAAGCGAGCGAGAGCTTAAGGTAAATATCTTTGCATGTAACTGTAACTTTAGAGCTTGACTTGCAGGCTTGCACACACACACACACACACAAGCACATGTGTCGCTGTGTGTGTGTGCGTGTTAGGTGAAGAGAGATCCAGCTTAAGCCAGCGCAATTGCCTGCAAGCCAAATCCAATATTATCTGCTTACTATAATGTAGTATTATTAAAGCAGGTAGTATTATTAAGGCATTATGAGGAGCTACTAGTAAAACAGGTGTTAATTAGATTAACAGGTATTATTTGCATTACATTAAATACATTCATTTGCATTCTGCTATCTTCTTAGCATTGCTTATCTTAACGTTCGGCTGAGATATACTATGCCTCAAGCGTTATTTAGATGACTAGGAATGTATGTACATATATGTACATGATGTACGTGATATATACAGTACTGTTAAGTATAGTAGGATTAGATATACATATACATATGTATTTTTTTGTTTATAATTATTTAATTATATTATATTTTCACTTAAATAAATTTGGAATTAAAATCAAATAAGAAACTTAAAGATTTAAATTTAATATAAAAAAAAATTTAATAAAAAAATAGATTTATTTTATATTTCATTCATATATATATTATCTTATACGCTTTTATTCACTTCAAATTAATTTTTAAAACTTTCAAACACATTTCAATGGAAGTAACATAAAATATATTTAAATTTCTGACTGGAAGAGTCCTTTGTTAAAATGTCGTTGAAATCTCGAGTCAGCTTGGACTCTTTGCCGACTTCACCTAACATTTTCATTGTTTGTCACGCGCCGACACTTGAACCAAAAAAAATGGGGAAGAAAAATGAGAAATGTGGGCGGAACGTAATTAAAAGCGAAGCAAAGTGAAGTGAAAAGTTGCTTCAATCCAGCTGCCTCCTTTGGGATAGTAGAAAGTGCTCCATCAGACATATATATATTATGTAAGTCTATGGATAGAAGATAAAAATCAACTATGATAGCTGAGCACTGATTGTTGCTTGATGTAGATCAGGATAGAATATGAGGTGGCTCTCTAACAGGCCCTTTCTATGCGTATATTGATATACCATATATATATTATATTATTATTATATACTATATGTATTGATACTCGTTCAGCGATCGTAGAGAGCATATTGGTTTTATGCATTCTGAATGTTCAACATTCGTATTTCATATTCGCCTAAATGATGATTGACTATGTCTAAACTAAAGTTAACTAAAATATGTATGAATATATATATATATATTTTTTTTTGAGACATTTACTCATAATTTTGGGTTTCATTTCAAAAAATACTTTGGAATCTCTTAATGACAATGATATTTAAAGAAAAGGAAATACATGTATATATATAAACTAATCTATATAGGGCCTATATTATAGGAACCGCGAGTTCTGTTCCCTTCATGAATTACCTATTGGAAATTCCAGCATTCTTAGATAATCTTAACCAGCATAAGCATTTACGACTATCTCTACGTCCCTCTTTCCTTAAGCTCTCCGAAAATGTACTCAGTTCAAATTAATTTCAAATCATTAATCGATTAAAATCTATATAAAATATTTATAATCCCTAAACATAAAAACTAAGCCACTTGTTGGCTGCCTTCTCGAATATTCTCGAGCGTGGTAAAAAAAAAAAAAGCACAATTTGAAAGCGCATGTCAAAAGTTTCAGTGCACAGTGAATTCAGACAGTTTTCGTACAGCAGCTAGTTTAAATACGAAAAATACAAAGAAAGAAATATATATATGTATATAGATATATATTAACTTAATTACCTTTAGTTGAAAAAAAAAAAAAATAAATAAATAAAAAAAATAAAAATAAAAATAAAATAAAAAAAAATAAAAATAAAATAAATAAAAATAGAAATATATATATAAATAGTATAAAAAAAATTAATAAATAAATAAATAAAAAGACAAATATATATATAAATATAAATATACAAAAAATGCAATTAAATTGTAAAGTTATATATATAATTATGTTTTCTATGAATATCTAATATTATATCATATTTAATATTATAATTACGCTTAACATATATAACATGAAGCTTTCTCTTGTGCCATATTATAATATCTATCTCTCTATCTCTCTCTCTCTCTCTCTCTCTCTCTCTCTCTCTCTCTCTATCTGTTTGTTTTACTCTCCTCCTTTCACACACCAGTCTCTTGCTCTGGGGCAGCGCATAGGAAATGGGTCCGAAGAAGCGTTCCAGCGTCGCTGAACGCCAGCAGCGTGCCACAAATGCTGCTGCCGCTGCGTCGTCGCCATCGGCATCGGCATCGGCAGCGACGTCGACGGCTAAGAAGCGCAGCATTGGCAAGCAGCAGAAGCTAATGGACGAACCGGATGATAAAAAGAGTAGCAAAGCCGAGGCAGAAGCAACATCAACAACAACAACAACAACAACAACAACAACAACAACAGCAACAGCGACAACGTCAGCAGCAGCAGCAAAGCGACAGCAGTCAACGGCATCAAGTGCTATAACAACAACAACAACAACAGCAGCAACAACCGCAACAGCAACAGCAACAGTTGCTGCTGCAACAACAGCATCGACAACAACAACAACGGCTGCTGATAAAGCTGGCAGCTCGACGACGCCGAAACTGTCCGCAGAGGAGCGGCAGGAGGATGGTAAGGCGCGAGCCATTAACAAGATGCTGAAGAGTCTGGACATCAAGATCCATGGCTTTGACAATCTGTTGCCCAGCGGCGAGGAGCGCATAGGCGAGGGCCTCAAGTCTTCCATATCGGAGAACGTGAAGACCAAATCGCGGGCGGCGGCGGTCAAGGTGATAGCCAGCCTGAATCCGGGCAAGCCGTTCAATGTGAAGCGCCAGCGGGCGGACAATGAGTCAAGCCGAGCGGAGAGGGAGCGCGAGAGGGAGAAGGAGCGAGAAAAGGAAAGGGAAAAGGAACGGGAACGGGAAAAAGAAAGAGAGAAAGACAAGGAAAAGTCCAAGGAACCGGAGGCAGTATTAGGCGAGCCAAAGGATGCTCATTGCGATAGCAAAGAATCTCCTGGCGCCAAGGGCGCCAAACAGTCGTCCAAGAAGGCCAAGCTGGAGCCGCCGTCCAGCAAGGGGACAAAGGCGACGCCCAAGAAGCAGCAGCAGACGCCAACGTCGCAGTCGGCCGAGACGCCGGCAGCGAAAAAGGAAAAGCAGCGCGCTGCAGCAGCTGTGGCCAGGGGTGGCAAAAAGTTGCAATCAGCAGCAGCAGCAACAACTCCTGCAACAACAACAACAACAACAACTCCGTGTGAAACCGAGTCCAGCAAAGCAAAGACACGCGCCCAGCTGGATTCCAATACGGAGCCGGTGCAGATGGAGCTGGAGGAGATCAATACCACACAGACGCCTCTAACGGCAGCCACGCCCACGCCAGCGCATACGCCCACGCCGGCAGCGACACCCACACCCACACCCGCAGCCACACCCACGCCCACGCCGACGCCCACACCAACACCAACACCCACACCGACGCGCACACCCACACCTGCATCCACGCCCATTGAGTCAACGCCGGCCAAGCAGCGGCCCAAAATCAAGTACAGTAAAACATCGGCGAGCAAGGCGCGACTGCAGCAGGCCTGCAGCAAAACGGCGCTCGCCAGCCTGAGCGCGGCCAAGGATATTTACGACTTCAAGTCGGGATCGGAGGACGAGGAGCCGATCAAAATGGTGCTGCCAGCGCTGAAGGAGCTGCGCGACTTCTCCGACGAGGACAACAAGCCGCTGAAGCAGCTCGAGCAACGGCTGCTGGCCAAGGATGCCAAGGAGGCCAAGGAGGCCAAGGAGTTGAAGGAGTTGAAGGAGACGGCGGAGCAGACGACGCCAACTGTTGCCGCAGTTGCGGAGGCGCCGCCTGAGCCGCAGCCCAGCGCTGCCAAAGGCGGCAACAAGAAGCAGATCAAACGTAAGCCAAATACGCCCACGCCAGCACCGACAGCAGCAGCAGCAGCAGCAGCAGGAGGAGCAGGAGCGGGAGCAGGAGCTGGAGCATCAACGACAACAGCAGCCGCAACAACAGCAACAGCTGCTGCTGGCAAAAAGAAGCCAACGGGCGGCAAAGCGAAGCAGCCAACGCCGCCGGCAGCGGCCAGCGACAGTTCCCGCTCGGAGAGCAGCGACTCGGAGGACGAGAAGAAGCTGAGCAGCTATGGGGCGAAGCGGCACCGCATGGCCTCGCTGAATGCGCTGGCCAAGGTGCAGTGCCTCTACGAGAACGAGTCGCGCACGGCCCACGAGCTGGGCCTGTCGAAGGCGACGCAGCAGCCGCCGCGCATACGGACGCTGGACGGCAGCGATGATGACAACAATCGCGGCGATATGCCGCCGGACAAGGATAAGGACAAGGACAAAGACAAGGACAAAGATCGCGATCGAGACAAGGACAAGGATAAGGATAGGGACAAGGGCAAGGATCGGGATAGGGGCGATGCGGAGAAGGCCAATGCGGCTGTGGTGGAGCCACGGCGAGAGCTGCGCCATGTGACCGGTGGGCGTGGCGTGGGCAAGCACTGGGAGCTCGATAGCGACAGCGAGGCGGAGGAGCTGCAGCTGCAGCGTCTCCAGCAGCAGAAGAAGAAGAAGCTGCAGAAGAAAGCGCCCGCCAAGAAGCCCAACGACACGGAGTCAAAGAAGAAGCCCAACAAAAGGGTTCAGCCGGAGGACAGCGACGATGCTGACGACGACAAGGACAAGGACAAGGACAAGGAGAAAGAGAAGGAGAAGGAGAAGGATGACGACAAGAGCAAGTCAAAGGACAAAGACAAGGACAAGGACAAAGAGAAATCAAAGCCGCCGCCCAAGCAGCTGCCCAAGAAGCGCAAGAGCGCCTTCCACGAGGAGCTGATTGGCGACTACAAGGGTATATTGGCGCGCAAGCGCATGGCCAGCCTGAATGCCAGCGCGATCGTGGCGGCCACCTACGAGGTGGAGCGGCACTTGGATAAGAATCTGGCCAGCGATTGCAGCAGCTTCGAGAGCTATGACGAGCTGGAGATTATCAAGCCGGCGGTGACAAAGACATCGGCATCAGCATCCGCATCGGCATCCGCATCCGCAGCGGCATCCGCATCGGCATCCGCATCGGCATCGTCGTCCAGCAAATCGAACACGACGAAGTCAGCCCAAGCACAGGCCGAGGTGCTGCACATCAAGAAGGAGCCAAAGGAGCCGAAGGAGCCGAGGGAAACGCGCGAATCGAAGGAGGCCAAAGAGCTGAAGGAACTGAAGGATGCGGCGCTGAGCAATAAGCCGCAGAGCAACATGATTGAGGAGAGCAACGACTCCAAGTACTCCAAGGAGACGAAGGAAACGAATACGGATACCACCATCACAACGACTGGGTATCGCGGCGACTCGAGCAGCGCCAAAGATGCCAAGGACTGCAGCCGTCCGACCTCATCCAGTGTGGTCATCGTCCAGGACACGGACGTCACCATCACCGGCGTCTATGTGAATGCCAGCAATGGCGCCGCCCAGGAGGCCTACTGCAAAATGCAATATCGTGTTCAGTCCAGCGTCACCGAGGAGCGGCTGCTGCGACCCGGCTCCGTCGAGCCACCCAAATCCTATACGCCGCTCAGCGCACTGTCCAGCATGCTGCCGCCGGGCGCCAGTTCCGGACTCAGCGAGGGTGAGTACAATACCTTTCAATATTATCATAATTGGGGTGGTTTCAATATCATCATAATTAGGGTGGTTTCTTCGATTAATTGATCCTCTTTTATGTCCTCTGGAGTCCATCTCGATTATTGCCAAATTCGAAAATCTATAAATTGCACATGAATCTATGTAAGAAATTTGGAGAGTCTAGCTTTAAAGATGTAGGAGATATAATTTTATAACTAATTTACGAAATGGGTTTTAATCGATAACAAAATAACGGGAGTAGCTATTGATTTCTTTAAACAAACTCGATATGCGCGTGGTATACACAGACCTACAACAAAAATATCAAGTCTCTAGCTCTTATATCTTCTGAGATCGACGCGTTCATACATTCGGACGGATGGACGAACGAACGAATGGATAAAAGGACAGACATACAGACATGGCTAAATCGATTCAGCTCGTTGTGCAGATCAAGAATATATGTACCTTACGCGGTCTGCCACGCCTCCTTCTGTCAGTTATATACATTGCATTTCCAGATTTCCCATGCTCAATGGGTTCAGGGTATAAAAACTAATCAAATTAATGCATTAAGACCGATAATAATTGAATGTGCCTAGAAAGATTCCACAAATATAAATAGCAGATGGATAGAGAGAGGCGTATCTATTTATGGGGACTGAGCTTCTTGTAGTTCTATATGGTTAAATACAGTTACTTGCAGTTGATTTTAACTAATCAGCCAATGCGTAATGTCAGCTGAAAGCGGGAAAATTGCCACGGACTCAATCACAATGACTAAGGCCTGTTGAAAATATTTGTATATATCTGATATTCGCAGATATTACCAATTGATAATATATATAGATGTATAGGGCTGTTCCTATTCGACTGACCCATCTGGCAGCCTTATATCTTTTGACAGAGATGCCAGATCGCTTATGAACAGACCTCATTAGAAACTTTTTTTGCCATACATACATAGATTATCCCCAAATCAGACCTATTGATAACATGATTGATAATATCTATCCTCTACTTACTATATCCATCTATCCTCTACTTCTATCCTTCTACAGCTCACAGCTCGCCGCCGTTGCCAGTGCAGGCGCCGGCGCCGCATGTCCTGCTGCCCGGCGAGCCACTCAGTGCGGGCATGTACCATGCTCCGGATCTGGGCCTGCACACGGAGCACATGCCGCCGGATCATCATGGACCGCCGCCGCCATCGTATGCAGCCGCTGCGGCAGCTGCGGCCGCTGCCGCTGCCGCCTATCACGCCCACCAGCTGGCGCCCGCGGGCAGTGGTGTGCTGCACATGCACCACCAGCATCAGTATGCCGCCGCCCATGCAGCGCATGCGGCGCACGCCCATCACTACCAGCAGGCGGCCGAGTATCATGGCGGTCCACCGCCGCCGCCGCCGCCTCATCACTATGGCGGGCCGCCGCCCCAGGGCCATTACGGTCCGTTGCCGCCGCCGCCGCCGCAGGTGGGTCCGCCGGCCGTGCCGCCGGACCGCTGTGACGTTGGCTCGCCGCCGCCCTCGTATCGGGCGAGTGCATATCCGCCGCCGCCGCCCGCCGGAGTGCCACCGACGCTGGGCGGCGGCTCGAGCGCCTTCTGTGCGCCCAATCCCCATCATCATCATCAGCAGCACCAGCAGCAGCCGCCCCCGCATCATGATCCCAGCGGTAAGTCCCTCAGCTTCAAAGCGACCAATATTTTCCACATGCTAAACTTTATCCATGGTTGGCCAAAAAACCTCCCAAAAAAAAAAATATATATATATACAAAAAATCAATTTCAAATTTCGCCTTTTGTTGTATTCGTTAACAAGGGAAGGGTATCAAAAGTATGCAGACGTACGAACTATATGCAATACCGAGATGAAACTATTTGAGTGTGGGATAATACGTATATAACTCCATATGTAGGTGCATATAAATATTACGAGTGTGTTTCAATTCCAATTTGTGCGACATTAAATGCTTAAATCGGAGAAGCATTTGAAAATTCTATGCAGAAATGATTAATTTCATGTGTGTTCCATTTCCGTTTTGTTGCACACAATCTAAGGAGGCTGTTCTGTATGTATTTGTAGAATACTAGATCTTTATACTATGTAAAAAGCAGCTATATGCATTAAATTCTTAAAATCTGTTCCAGTTTCCATTTGTTCCACAAGAATATAAAATACATTTACAATGCTAGTGGAAATTTTTAAGTTACTTTTAATACACTTGTGTATTGTATATAATTTTTATGTGTGTTCCATTTCCACTTCATTCCGCTCAAGTTAATTGAGCTGATTTAGTAAGCAATTGACTTCTACAACATAGCAATATCAGCTTCTGTATGTATGCACATATAAGTGTTCCATTTCCACTTTGTTTCACATGTTATAGGTACATATCTATCTATCTGGATTTATCAGAGTATCCGTAATACTTTTTAGAAAAATATATTATTGTATAGCTAATGGCTGTTCCAATGCCATTTTGTTCCGAATGTGCTGTTTGTCAACATATGTACATACATACTATATATAAATACGTTCAGCTATACGTGTATATGTGCTCATTTGTCAATTGTCAGCAAACTAAATAGCCTACGTTCGCTCTTCTTCTATCTCTTTTGGCCGTATTTTGTCAATAAACGCTTCAGGCTAAGCTCAATGGCAAATGGTACTAGAAATAGAGAGCATTTGGCTTTCGACAACAAATAGGATTTTCAGTTTTCAGTTTTCAGTTGGCAAAGGGCCAAAAACTTGAACATTGTCTTGCCACGCCCCACATGCCACGCCTGCATTGATTTCAGTTATCAGCAAACAATGAACGGCAATTTCTGGTGTTTCCAAAAAGTTTTCAACACGACGCAGAACTTGGCCCGATTGCCCGCCAGGCGATGCCCACTTTTTGGCTCTGATTAGTTATTAAAGAGTCTTGCCAAAGCTTCACAAACTTCAAGGGGTATATGAATGTGTGTGTGTGTGTGTGCGTCGTGTGTCTGTATTAGTTGCCATGGGCAGTGCACATCTGCAGCGCTTGGAGAAGGCTGCTTGAAAATCGAAAAAAAAAAACGGTGCATACATTTAGGGGCGCGCATAGAAACTCTGAAGCTGTGTGAATGTGTGTGTGTGTGTAAAAGTGTTGGCCAAAGCCGGAAACTGTAAGCAGGCAAGCAGCAAACGGAAACCGAGACCAGAGACCAAAGAATGCAAGCAAAAAGTAAACACGCTGCATTCGCTCCCGCTGCCGCTGCCTCAGTCGCCGTCGCCGTCGCAGTCGCTGTCAGCAGCAGTTAGTGCAGCTAGCGACGGCAACTGCGGAGTCAGCCAACCTCCATTGATGTCATTTACCTTTTGGTACAGACACACACACACGCACACATATAGAAAAAATGCATATTTATATGTATGTATGTTTAGCAACAGTAGACAAACTATGCGCCATGCATTCATAGCCAAGTTAACACTGTCTAAATTTCAGCAGCTGTAGATGATTTATTGAGTGGACTGGCCCAAGGTTAATGCTTGGTCTGTCTATCGATAGGCAAATCGATTATTTATAAGCGAAAAGCAGTCATAGTGGGCTTCGCTTGATCTATGCCTAAGGTCTTGAGTAATTATTTATGCATCGATTTATCGATTATTCTTTTAACACTTCCCACGCCCTTTGAAATCAATTTGCCCCGCCATTCGATCAATAAGTCATAAACTTATGACACATGTGCGGTGTCAATCAGTTTAAAAATTGATTCGTGACACGTTTGTGCATGCGTTTAGAACGCATGCAGTCGTCCATTAAGCTGTTATTCAGTTGGTGTTGATTGCAGTCAAACACATGCACACACACGCACACACTCTCTCGCCCTTCGTCTCGCTCGCACGCCCTCTCTGTTAAGTAGGCTAGCGTTTCAATTGTCCCACATACACACGCATCTATGTATGTATGTGTGTGCGTGTGTGTGTGTGTTTGCATTTGTAAATATATACATACGTTTGTTCTATGCACATATACGTAGGTATGTCTGTGCATGTCTTTCATTATAATCCTCACATCCATTCATTTATCCTTGTCCATTCGTCGCCATGTCAGCCGTAACTGTTTGCAGTTTACGCTTTGCCGACAGTTGATAATTCATTAGCACATGTTCTATTTGACGTTCGTTCATCCATGCTGAAGCGCGCGCACACAGACACGCACACACACACATGCACGTACGTAAAAATGAGAGCGCACTGCGCTGCCGTTAGTCCTGACGCCCTGACGCCCTCAAAAAGCTGCGGTCGCTGCCTCTGCTTCCTTTGGCTGCTGCGTCTCTGTTACAAGCTGCTGAAAGCCGCCAGAGGGACAGAGACAGAGAGCGAGAGCGAGAATGAGAACGAGTGAGTGTGAGAGCATAAAAGCGTCCAGAGAGTGCAGCAGGGATAGTTTTGTTGTATTTTTTTCTTCATTTGCTTTTTTTTTATTATTATTATTATTATTTCTTTTTTTTTGACAGTGCCGGTTGGCCGGCGTCGTCTGCGTCGAGTTACGTTTTAGTGCTCATTTAGACGTCGGGACGACAACGTAACGTAACGAATCGGCGACGGCAAACGATGTCGACGACGCGCCGTTTGTGGTTAGAATACGAAGATGATAATGACGACATCCAATGATAATCGCGTTGCTTATGATGGTGTTTATCGTATGATGAGCGGGCGAGTCATGAATTGCATTGCGTATACGTAACGTGTGCCGCGCGTGCTGTTCACAGATAATTGTTGTTGTTATTCTTTTTTTGTTGCTGTTCTGTCTGTTATTGTGCTGTGCTTCGTCGTTGTTTCGCAAGTCAACAGCAGCAACAACAACAATATTAACAAAAACAACAAGAGCAACAACAAATGGCAATTATTGTCATGCTTGTTCGCTACATTTGTCGGCTTGTTTCGTTTGCCGTCGTTGTTGCTGCTATTATTTTAATTGTTATTAAACAAATGCCGCAGATTGTAAATCACATACGTACGTACGTGAATGTGTATGTATGTATAAATTTTTTATATGTATGAGTGCTTAAAATAATACACGTTGCCGCGCGCGCCGCCCCGCCCAAAATGCCGGCCGGTTTCATGCTTCGTGTTTCGCTGTCCGCGTGTTGCTGTCGGCTGATTCGAATCCAGGAGCCGCCATCGCCGCAGACGTTGAATGCCCCAAGCTTAGTGCTGACCGCAGATCTAATTAGCGTTGCATTTTTCAGTTAATTTTAATTGAGGCTGATTTATAAACAACGCAATTTTTTAACTGCGCCACGTTATTTTCCTTCCCACCTCTGCCATCCCATACAAGCACACACACTTTCTTGCTCGCTCTCTTTCTGCCTCTCTCTCTGGATATTTTTCTTTCGCTTACGCTTTTTTTGTTGCTACAGAGGTTTTTTTTGTGTGCATTTATTCTTCTATTCTATTGAGAAAAAGCTAGAAAAGCACCGGATGACGACATTATTGCGATTGCGGCTTAAAATTCTCTTCGTGTATGAAAAACAGGCGACAAAAGCGTCGCACGCGTAAAAAATTAAATGAAAATACTGTGCAAAATGAATATATGTATATATTATAACCTGAAAACATTTATTCATTATTAAAAAGAAATAATCAATAATAAATAATTATTTACTAAATAGTAATCATATTTGATACATAATAAAGATAATAAATAATTATCTACTAACTACAAAATTATTTAAAATTCAACATATTAACATTAATGTCAATTCAATAGATTTTAAGCAAATATGAAATCCATATGCATATATTAATATTTTATAATCGTCAAATATTAATGTGTAAACTATATACTGTTATAATTTCTGCCCTTGCAGGTTCATATTCTTATTACATTTAAATTGATCAGCTAACATATGCAAATACAGTTTATTCAATTCACATAAAAATCTTAATACATATCCTCATTGATGTCGTTACGTTCACAAAATCATTTGCGACACATTTGTCGGGTGACATTCTGACTTTTATTCGCTGCATTTGCCGTCTTTAGGGAAGGCACTGCAGCAGCAGCGCCAACAGCACCAGCAGCAGCAGTCGCAGCAGCGAGCGACAAGTAGCGGCTCTTGCTGCGCTCTTCACTTTTAAGCGCTCTCTTTTTCACATACCGTTTTGACGCTCTCGCATCTTGCACTCTCTTGCATTGGCGCGGCTCTCGAGACGTTGAGCTTTACGCTGTGCGCCGCATAAAAAGCTAACGGCAGAAAATCGTATCGCATCGCTGTCGTCGTTTGTTTTAGTTTCAGTTTTTGTTGTTGTTGCTGCAGCTGCTTTTGTTGCTTTTGTTTTTATATATGTATGTACATACATATATACTATACATATATGTATGTATGCATTAAGATTTTTTTTTACTAATTTCTTTTAAGAATTTTCTTGAACAATTTTCCTGCTGCTTTCGTTGTAGCCGTCCCGGTTTTTATTAGAAGACATCGGCAGCGCTGGCAACTCGTTCGAGTTTTTTGTTTGGCATTGTTGTTGTTGCTGCCGATGCTGCTGTTGGTTGCAACTGCTTTTTGTGCTGAGTCTGTCACCGTTTAACGGTGCTTTTCGGTCAAGCATGTGTGTGTCTGTGTGTGTGTGTGTTTGCTTAGAATCTCTTGCAAGCTTGCAAAAAGTTGCGCCAGTGGGCGGTGTCTTTTGCCTGCTTTGCTTTAAGTCTTCTCCTCTATATTTTGCTCAGCGCTCGCTTCGCTCTTAGCTCCTAACTGTTATCAGCTATCAGTGCTAGTCACTCACACACACACACACACACACACACAGACAGGCACAAAGCTTCACATTTAACTAGAGCGACAGAGGCAACAGCGCCAGACGGCGGCAGCCAGAGCGAGAGAGCGAGACAACAATGTGGAAAATGTAAACAGATTCATTGAGACAACTGGCGCTGACACATTGCAACAACCAATTCTCGGTTTCCCCTCCTCCCCCCTGCCCACCGCACTGTCCCTGTCTCTGCCAGCCGTCTGCATTTAGGCCACAAAAATGCCATCGCTGGCAATGTCCAAAAAAGCAAAAAGCACAAAATGAGCATACGAAACAGCAACAAGAGAAGAAAACAAACCACAGTGAATAAGAAGAAGAAGAAGAAGGAGAAGAAGTGGAAGAAGAGCAGAGAGTAAAAAAGAAAAAGAAGCGCGTATGCATTGAGAGAAAAGCAACGTCAGAAGAATGTGAATGCGAACGGGAATGCATATGTCTACATATATACATACATACATACATATATCGAAAAATACAAATTCCCTCAGCCCCCCTGCCACCACCCCTGCTGTCTGCCATCATCAGCTGATGGTGGCCACAGGCGCAGCGAATGTTCGACAAATAAATTTCGAAAATTCGCGTTGAAAATAACTCAACGTGACACATAAAAAAGTGAGTGTGGATTTGCCAGGAGGCGGCCAGAAAGAGGGCAGCACTGTGAGCAGGAGCAGCAGGAGGTGAGGTGTCATGCAACTGGGAGAAATTTCGGAGACATGATAGCCTGCCCGGCTAGCAAGCAAACGTGACCTGTTCCATGTCCCCATGTCGAGATTGCCTAACTGACACAATGATTAGCTCTGGCAGTTTATTAAGTCCACAGCAGCGACAACATAAACACATACATACATAGATGCATTTCTAGATGCGTACACA